>NW_028259148.1:10002500-10322291 GCF_977971745.1 Zootermopsis nevadensis | reverse complement strand
TCCAATTATTATAAACATGTACAATAGAGATAGATATTCATTTGTTTAAAGTAGTGCTTTTGTCCGATTAATATTATTTAAGTTACGAACAGAATTACTGTGTTGTCATATTACGCGTTTTTAGCTGTGAATATTACACAATTCAGTATCAAATAACATCGGCGTGCAGCGATCACGGATTTCGTCAGGAATAATCGCAACAACAAAGTTGTATGTGAATATATACAATGCAATGTTATTTACAGACAGACTTGAGTTTTGATTTTTGTTTGAAGACGTCTTATCTTATAAACGTTTCAAATTAAAAAACTACTCTTTTGAGATTTTCAAGCATGATGTACCTCTAACCTCGTTATCATACCAAAATTAATTATACACGTTAAAATAAAAACAACATTTAGTGGCACACGGCTCAGAACACAGAAATCAAATTATTAATCCACACATACTAAACAGGTAGTACAAAGACTGTCAGATATGATGGTCCATACAGTTAAAGGGAAATGTTACCAATTATTATAAACATGTACATTATAGTTTGATATTCATTTGTTTAATGTAGCACTTTTGTCCGATTAATATTATTTAAGTTACGGACAGAATTACTATGTTGTCATATTACGCGTTTTCAGCTCTGAATAGTTCACAATTCAGTATCAAATAACATCGGTGTGCAGCGACCACATGGTTCTTCGGGAATTATCGCAGCAACAAAAATGTGTACGTATATATACACGATGTAATGGTATTTACAGACAGACTTGAGTTTTGATGGGTTTTAGAAGACGTCTTATCACATACATGTTTTATATCGAAGAACTAACCTTTTGACATTTTCGAGCATGTTGTACCTTGAACATCGATATCATAACTAAATTAGTTACATACTTAACAATACAAACAGTATTTATTGGCACACGGCTCAGAACACAGAAATTATAATATTAATTTACACATACATTACAGGTCGTACAAAGACTGTCTGATATGATTGTCCATAAAGTTGAAGGGAAATTTTTCCAATCATTATAAACATGTATATTAGGTTTAGATATTAATTGCTTTAAAGCAGTACTTTTGTCCGATTAATAGTATTTAAGTTACAGGCAGAAGTAAAGTATTGTCATAATACGCGTTTTCAGTTCTGAATAGCAGACAATTGTTTATCAAATAACATCGGCGTGCAGCGACCACGGAGTTCGTCGGGAATCATAGCAAAAAGAAAGCTATGTTTGAATATATGCAATGCAAACTTATTTACAGAGAGACTTGAGTTTTGATGGTTGTTTCAAGACCGCTTATCTTATATATGTTTCATATTAAAAAAACTACTCTTTTGAGATATTCGAGCATGATGTACTTCGAACCTCGTTATCTAACTAAAATTAATTAGACACATTAAAATACAAATAGCTTTTAGTGGCACACGGCTAAGAAAGCAGAAATCTAATTATTAATCCACACATACATTACAGGTAGTACAAAGACTGTTTGATATGATGGTAAATAAAGTTCCAATTATTTTAAACATGTACATTAGAGTTAGATATTCATTTGTTTAAAGTACAACTTTTGGCCGATTAATATTATTTAAGTTACAGGCTCAAGTAATGTATTGTCATAATACGCGTTATCAGCTCTGAATAGCAGGCAATTCTGTATCAACGAACATCGGCAGCATCGACCACATGGTACGTCGGGAATCATCGCAGCAACAAATCTGTGTGTGAATATATACAATGCAATGTTATTTACATACAGCCTTGATTTTTGATGGTTGTTTGAAGACGTCTTATCTTATATAGGTTTTATATTAAAAAAAACTACCCTTTTTAGATTTTCGAACATGATGTACCTCAAACCTCGTTATCATACCAAAATTAGTTAGACACATTAAAATAGAAACAGCATTTAGTGGCACGGGGCTCAGAATGCAGAAATCAAAGTATTAATCCACACATACATTACTGGTCGCACAATGACTGCTAGAAATGATGGTCCATAAATTTGAAGTGAAATGTTACCAATTATTATAAACATGTACAATAGAGTTAGATATTCATTTATTGAAAGTAGGACTTTTGTCCAATTAATATTTTTTAAGTTACAGACACAATTAATCTATTGTCATATTACGCGTTTTCAGCTCGGAATAGCAGACTATTCTGTAGCAAGGAACATCACCATGCATCGACCACATGGTTCGTCAGGAATCATCGCAGCAGCAAAGCTGTGTGTGAATATATACAATGCAAAGTTACAGATGGAAGGATTATTTCTCTGAAGTCCTAAACAGAGATCGACATGACGGAGGTGTGATGCGAGAAAATGTGGTATAAACTGATTGTAACATCGGTATAAATGTACCAACAAAGGCTGAAATCAAATTAGCCCTCAAACAGATAAATAATGGAAAGGCTCCAGGAATGGATAATTTTACACCTGAGGTGCTTAAAGTAGACATTGACACCACTGTAATCCTACTTCACCCACTGCTTGAGAAGATATGGACAGATGAGAAACTACCAAAGGACGGGAAACAGGGCCTGTTTGTCAAGTTACCAAAGAAAGGGGATATTACCAATTGTAATAATTGGCGAAGCATAACACTCATGTCAGTACCGAGTATGGTACTCTCAAGAATAATCCTAAATCGAATTAAAGAATAAGTGGAAGAAAAACTAAGGAAAGAGCAAGCTGGGTTTAGAAAACATCGAAGTTGTGTCGATCTTATCAACACACTCCGCATAATACTAGAGCAGAGTGCAGAATGGAGGAGTACTCTCTACCTTACGTTTATCGATTTTGAGAAAGCGTTTGATTCGGTCAATAGGAGAGTGATGTGGAATACTGTGGAAGAATATGGAATACCATCAAAGATTATCAGTATCATCAGTAGTATGAAGCATATGAATGCAGAGTCTTGCACAATTAAAAACTCACTGAACCTATCCAAACAATTGCTGGGGTGAGGCAGGGATGTATTTTGTCACCTACCTGATTCTTGCTGGTTTTGGGTAGAGTAATGAAGAAAGTTGTTGAAGGTGGCAGAAGATTTATTCAATGGGGAATAAAAGATAGGCTCGAAGACCTCGATTATGCATATGATATCTGTCTGCTCTCGCAAAGTTTTCAGGATATGGACACTAAGCTAACAAGATTGCAAAAGGAAGCAGAGATTGCATGGTTAAAGAACATAATCCAAAAGACAAAGGAGATGAGAATTCGATCTGAAAATGAGACAAAACTAACATTGCTTGGAGAGGAAGTGGAACAAGTGGACTCCTTTGTATATCTAGGCAGTATGGTCTTGAAAGATGGAGGGGCAGAAGAAGATGTAAAGAATCGGTTCCGGAAGGCAAATGGAGCCTACGTTCAACTGTATCCCGTTTGGCGAAACAAGAACATCTCGAGACGAACCAAGCTTAGACTGTTCAATAGCAATGTGAAGTCAGTTCTCCTCTATAGCTGTGAAACATGGAAGGTTACAAAAGCTATTGTTAACCGGTTACAAGTCTTCACCAACCGGTGTTTGCGACAAATTATAAGTGTGAGGTGGCCGGATATAATATCAAATGATGTCTTGTGGGAGATAACAAATCAACCACCGATTGACGAGCAAATTAAGGAAAGAAAGTGGAGATGGATAGGCTACACATTGCGCAAGCAACCTGGAGCAGTTGAAAAGACAGCACTGGACTAGAATCCGCAGGGAACACGGAGACCGTTCCGTCCGAGGAAGACAAGGAAGAGAACGCTGGAAGAAGAGGCTATGGAAGCTAGTAAAACTTGGAGTGAAGTGAAACGCTTGGCTGTCAACAGAACTAGATGAAAGGTCTTCACTGCTGCCCTATGCTCCACTAGGAGTAACAGGAAATAACTAACTAATAAAAAGTTATTTACAGTTGGTTGTTTTAAGACGTCTTATCTTTTATAGGTTATATATTAAAAAAATTACTCTTTTGAGATTTTCGAGCATGATGTACCTAGAACCTCGTTATCATACTAAAATTATTTAGACACGTTAAAATACAGACAGCATTTAGTGGCACACGGCTCAGAACGCAGGAATCAATTTAGTAATCCACACATACATTACAGGTAATACAAAGACTGTTAGAAATTATGGTCCATAAAATGAAGTGAAATGTTTCAGATTATTAGAAACATGTACATTAGAGTTAGATATTTATTTGTTTAAAGTAGTACTTTTGTCCAATTAATATTATTTATGTTACAGACAAAAGTAATCTATTGTCATAATACACGTTTTCAGCTCTGAATAGCAGACAATTCTGTATCAACGAACATCGGCATGCATCGATCACATGGTTCGTCGGGAATTATCGCAGCAACAAAGCTGTGTGTGAATATATACAATGCAAATTTATTTACAGACAGACTTGAGTTTTGATGGTTGTTTGAAGACGTATTATCTTTTATAAGTTTTATATTAAAAAAATTACTCTTTTGAGATTTTCGAGCATGATGTACCTCGAACCTCGTTAACATAATAAAATCATTTAGACACGTTAAAATACAAACAGCATTTAGTGGAACACGGCTCAGAACGCAGAAATCAAAATATTAATCCACACATACATTACTGGTCGTACAATAACTGTTAGAAATGGTGGTCCATAAAGTTGAAGTGAAATGTTTCCAATTATTATAAACATGTAAATTAGAGTTAGATATTAATTTGTTTAAAGTAGCACTTTTGTCCAATTAATAATATTTATGTTACAGACACAAGTAATCTATTGTCATAATACTCGTTTTCAGCTCTGAATAGCAGACAATTATGTATCAACGAATATCGGCATGCATCGACCACAGAGTTCGTCGGGAATCATCCCAACAAAAAAACTGTGTGTGAATATATACAATGCAAAGTTATTTACAGACAGATTTAAGTTTTGATGGTTGTTTGAAGACATCTTATCTTATATAGGTTTTATATTAAAAAAACTACTCTTTTCAGATTTTCGAGCATGTTGTACCTCGAACCTCGTTATTATACCAAAATTAGTTAGACACGTTAAAATACAAACAGCATTTAGTGGCACACGGCTCAGAACGCAGTAATCAAATTATTAATCCACACATACATTACAGGTCGTACAAACACTGTCAGATATGATTGTCCATAAAGTTGAAGGGAAATGATTCCAATTATTATAAACATGTACATTATAGTTAGATATTCACTTGTTTAATGTAGCATTTTTTTCCGATTAATATTATTAAAGGTACAGGCACAAGTAATGTATTGTCATTATACGCGTTTTCAGCTCAAAATAGCAGACAATTCTGTATCAAATAACATCGGCGTGCAGCGATCACGGATTTCAACAGGAATAATCGCAACAACAAAGTTTTGTGTGAATAATATACAATGCAAAGTTATTTACAGACAGACATGAGTTTTGATTGTTGTTTGAAGCCTACTTATATTATATAGGTTTCATATTAAAAAAACTACTCTTTTGAGATTTTCGAGCATGATGTACCTCGTACCTAGTTATCATACCAAAAATATTTATACACGTTAAAATACAAACAGCATTTAGTGGCACACGGCTCAGAACGCAGAAATCAAATTATTAAACCACACATACGTAACAGGTCGTACAAAGACTGTCAGATATAATGAACAATAAAGTTCAAGGGAAATGTTTCCAATTATTATAAACATGTACATTAGAGTTAGATATTCATTTGTTTAAAGTAGCAGTTTTGTCCAATTAATTTCATTTAAGTTACGGACAGAATCAGTGTGTTGTCATAATACGCGTTTTCAGCTCTGAATAGTACACACTTCTGTATCAATTAACATCGGCGTGCAGCGACCACGGAATTCGTCGGGAATCATCGTAACAACATAGCCGTGTGTATATATATACAATGCAAAGTTATTTACTGACAGACTTGAGTTTTGATGGTTGTTTGAATACGTCTTATCAAATATAGGTTTTATATTAAGAAAACTACTCTTTTGAGATTTTCGAGCATGTTATACCTCGTACATCTTTATCATAACAAAATTAGTTAGACACGTTAAAATACATATTGCATTTAGTGCACACGTCTCAGAACACAGAAATCAAAGTATTAATCCACACATATATTACAGGTCGTACAAAGACTGTAAGTTATGATGGTCCATAAATTAGTAGGGAAATGTTTCCAATTATTATAAACATGTACCTTAAAGTTAGATATTCATTTGAATAAAGTTGTACTTTTGTGCGATTAATATTATTCAAGTTACGGGCAGAATTACTGTGTTGTCATATTACGCGTTTTCAGCTCTGAATAGAACACAATTCTGTATCAAAAACCATCGGCGTGCAGCGACCACATCGTTCGTCGGGAAATATCGCAGCAACCAAGATGTGTGTATATACACGATGAAATGGTATTTACAGACAGACTTAAGTTTTGATGGATGTTTGAAGACGTCTTATCACATATATTTTTTTATTTTGAAAAACTAAGCTTTTGACATATTCGAGCATGATGTATCTCGAACATCGATATCATAACTAAAATAGTTACATACTTGAAAATACAAACAGTAATTAGTGGCATACTTCTCAGAATACAGAAATCAAAATATTAATCTACACATACATTACAGGTCGTACAAAAACTGTTGGAAAAGATGGTTAATAAAGTTGAAGGGAAATGTTACTAATTATTATAAACATGTACATTAGAGTTAGATATTCATTTGTTTAAGTAGCACTTTTGTCCGATTAATATTATTTAGATTACAGGCACAAGTAATGTATTGTCATAATACGCGTTTTCAGCTCTGAATGGCAGGTAATTCTGTAACAACGAACATCGGCATGTATCGACCACATGGTTCATCGGGAATCATCGCAGCAACAAAGCTGTGTGAATATATACAATGCAAAATTATTTAGAGGCAGATTCCAGTTTTGATGTTTGTTTGAGAACATCTTATCTTATATAAGTTTTGTATTAAAAAAACTACTCTTTTGAGATTTTCGAGCATGATATACCTCGAACCTCGTTATCATACCAAAATTAATTAGACACATTAAAATACAAACAGCATTTAGTGGTACACGGTTCAGAACGCAGGTAACAAATTATTAATCCACACATACATTACAGGTCGTACAAAGACTGTAAGATATGATGGTCCATAAAGTTGAAGGGAAATGTTTCCAATTTTTATAAACATGTTCATTAGAGTAAGATATTCATTTGTTTAAAGTAGCACATTTGTCCGATTAACATTATTTAAATTACAGGCACAAGTAATGTATTGTCATAATTCGCGTTTTCATCTCTGAATAGCATACAATTCTGTATCAACGAACATCGGCATGCATCGACCACATGGTTCGTCGGGAATAATCGCAGCAACAAAGATGAGTCTGAGTGTAAACAAAGCAAAATTATTTACAGACAGACTTGAATTTTGATGGTTTTTTTGAAGACGTCTTATCTTATATAGTTTTTATATTAAAAAACTACTCTTTTGAGATTCTCAAGCATGATGTACCTCGAACCTTGTTATCATACCAAAATTAATTAGACACATTAAAATACAAATAGCATTTAGAGGCACGCGGCTCAAAACGCAGAAATCAAAGTATTAATCCACATATACATTCCTGGTCGTACAATGACTGTTAGATATGATGGTCCATAAAGTTGAATGGAAATGTTTACAATTATTATAAACATGTTAATTAGAGTAAAATATTCATTTGTTTAAACTAGCACTTTTGTCCGATTAATATTATTTAAGTTACAGGCACAGGTAATGTATTGTCGTAATACGCGTTTTCAGCTCTGAATAGCAGACAATTGTATATCAAATAACATCGGCGTGCAGCGACCACTTAATTCGTCGGGAATCATCGCAACAACAAAGCCGTGTGTGAATATATACAATGCAAACTTATTTACAGACAGATTTGACTTTTGTACATCATTCTTGATTAGCTCAATTGAATAGTGTTTTGAATTTAAAACATGTATATGATAAGACGTCTTCAAACAACCATGAAAACTCAAGTCTGTCTGTAGATAACATTGCATCGTATATAATCACACATATTTTTGTAAATGTGATATTCTCAAACGTAACATGAGGTCGTTGTTCGTTGATACAGAATTCTGAGTTTTTCAGAGCTGAAAACGAGTAGAATGACTATACACTAATTGGCCTGTAACTTAAATAATATTAAACGGAAAAAAGTTTTACATTAAATAAATGTATATCTAACCGAAATGTATTTGTTTATAAAAATTGGAAACTTTTCCCGTCAACATTATGAAACTCCATTTCTGACAGTATTTATGATATTTATTCACATTCACCTTTATTTCCGCGATAATACCCGACGAACTCTGTGGTCGCTGCACGCAGATGTTCGTTGATACAGAATTGTGTGCTATTTAGAGCTGAAAACGCATAATATGACAACACAGTAATCTGCTTGTAACTTACATAATATTAATCGAAATAAATTGCTACTTTAAAGCATTTAATATCTATCCTAAACATACATGTTTATAATAATTTGAAATATTTCCCTTCAACTTCATGAAAAACAACTTCTAACAGTATTTGTACTACCTGTAATATACGGATTGTCTAATGTTTTGATTTTTGCGTTCTGAACTTTGTGCCACTAATTTCTTTTTGTATTTTAACGTTTATATGTATTTTTAAAATGATAACATTGTTCGAGATACATCTAGCTTTATAACCTCAAAAGAATAGTGTTTTTAATATAAAATATGTATATGATAAGACGTCTTCAAACAACCATCAAAACTCAAGTCTGTCTGTAGATAACATTGCATCGTATATATTCTCACACATCTTTATTTCTGCGATAATCCCCGACGAACTCTGTGGTCGCTGAACGCAGATGTTCGTTGATACAGAATTGTGTACTACTTTGAGCTGAAAACGCATATGACAACACAGTAATCTGCTTCTAACTTACATAATATTAATCAAACAAAAGTGCTACTTTAAAGCAAATAATATCTCTCCTAAATATACATGTTTATAATAATTTGAAATATTTCCCTTCAACTTCTCGAACCCAACTTCTAATAGATTTTGTACTCACTGTAATGTACGGATCGTCTAATATTTTGATTTTTGCGTTCTGATCTCTGTGCCACTAAATTGTTTTTGTATTTTAGAGTTTATATGTATATTTAAAATTATAACATTGATCAAGGTACATCAAGCTTTATTACCTCAAAAGAATAGTGTTTTTAATATACAATATGTATAGGATAAAATGTCTTCAAACAACCATCAAAACTCAAATTTGTCTTTAAATTTCATTGCATCTTACGTAATCACACATATCTTTGTAACTGAGATATTCTTCAAAATACTATGTGGTTTCTGTGCGCCGATGTTCGTTGATACGGAATAGTGAGCTATTCAGAGTTTAAAACGCATAATATGTAAACACAACATTATGCCTGTAACTTAAAAAAATTTAATCGGACAAATGTGCTACTTTAAACTAATGATATCAATCCCTAACGTATATTTTTATAATATTTCGAAACAATTCCATTCAACTTTATGAATCACCATTTTTGACAATTATTGGACGACCTGTTATGTACGGGTTGACTAGTCTCGAATTTTGCTTACTAAGCCGTGTGTCTCTAAATTTTGTTTGTATTTTAACGTTTATATGTTATCTTAAAAGGATAACTTTGTTCGAGGTACATCATGCTTGATTAGCTCAAACGAATAGTGTTTTTAATATAAAACATGTATATGATAAGACGTCTTCAAACAACCATCAAAACTCAAGTCTGTCTGTAGATAACATTGCATCGTATATATTCACACACATCTTTATTTCTGCGATAATCCCCGACGAACTCTGTGGTCGCTGTACGCAAATTATCGTTGATACAGAATTGTGTTCTATTTAGAGCTGAAAACGCATAATACGACAACACAGTAATCTGCATATAACTTACATAAGATTAATCGAACAAAAGTGCTACTTTAAAGCAATTAATATCTATCATAAATATACATGTTTATAATAATTGGAAATATTTCCCTTCAACTTCACGAACTCAACTTCTAACAGATTTTGTGAACGTCTAATGTTTTGATTTTTCACCCGTACATTACAGGTCGTACAAAATTTGTCAGAAATGCTGTTTCATAAAGTAGAAGGGAAATATTTCCAATTATTTTAAACATGTACATTAGGGTTATACACTCATTGGTTTAAAATGCGCTTTTGTCAGATTAGTACTAATTAAGTTATAGGCAGAAATAATGTGTTGGGATATTACGCGTTTTGAGCTCCGAATAGCACGCAATTCTCTATCAACGAACATCATCGTGCAGCGACCACATAGTATGTCGGAGAATATCGCAGCAACAAAGATATGTGTAAATATTCGATGCAATGTAAATTACAGACTGACTTGAGATTTGATTGTTGTTTTAAGACGTATTATCATATACATGTTTTATGTTAAAAACACTATTCTCTTGAGTTAATCAAGCATGATGTACCTCGAATTTTGCTATCCTTTCAAAATTACGTACTAGCTTAAAAACATAAACAGTCGCATACGGCTCAGAATGCATAAATTAAAACACTAGTATACCCGTACTACAGGTCGTATAAAAACTGACAGAAATGGTGTTTCATAAAGTTGAAGGGAAAAATTTCCAATTATTATAAATATGTACATTAGGGTTAAATACTCATTGGTTTAAATTGCGCTTTTGTCCGATTAATATTATTTAAGTTATAGTCAGAAATGTGTGTTGTCATATTACGTGATTTCAGCTCTGAATAGGACACAATTCTGTATCAACGCACATCGGCGCGCATTGACCACATATTATGTCGGAGAATATCGCAGCAACAAAGATATGTATGAATATATACGATGCAATGTATTTTACAGACAGACTTGAGTTTGTTGGTTGTTTGAAGACGTCTTATCATATACATGTTTTATATTAATAACACTAATACTTTAAGGTATTCAAGCATGATGTACGTTGGACATAGTTATCTTTTAAATATTAGTTACAAACTTTAAAATACAAACTGTATTTAGTTGCACACGGCTCTGAACGCAAAAATCAAAATATGATGTTTCATAAAGTTGAAGGGAAATGTTTCCAATTATTATAAACTTGTACATTAAGGATAGATTATCGTTGGATTAAAGTAGAACTTTTTGTAAGATTAATATTATTTAAGTTGTAAGCAGAAATAGTGTCTTGTCAGCTAACGCGTTTTCAGCTCTAAAATAGCACACGATTCTGTATCAACGCACATCTGAGCGCAGAGACCACATTGTATGTCGGAGAATATCTCAGCAACAAAGATATGTTTGAATAATTACGATGCGATGTAATTTACTGACAGACTTGAGTTTTGATGGATGTTTGAAGACGTCTTATCATATACATATCTTATATTAAAAACACTATTCTCTTTAAAAAGGTAATCAAGCATCATGTACCTCGAACATAGTTATCGTTTCAAAATTACCTACAAACATTAAAATACAACAGCATGTTGTGGCACACGGCTCAGAACTCAAAAAATCAAAACGATAGTCCATCCGTATATTACAGGTCGTACAAAAACTGTCAGAAATGGTTTTTCATTAAGTTGAAGGTAAATATTTCAAATTATTTTAAACTGTACATTAGGGTTAGATACCCATTGGTTTAAATTGCACTTTTGTCCGATTAATATTATTTAAGTTACAGACAGAACTAATGTGTTAATATATTACGCGTTTTCAGCTCTGAATAGTACGCATTTCTCTATCAACGAACATCATCGTGCAGCGACCACATAGTATGTCGCAGAATATCGCATCAACCAAGATATGTGTGAAAATGTACGATGCAATGGAATTTACAGACAGACTTTAGTTTTGATGGTTGTTTTAAGATATATTATTATATACATGTTTTATGTTAAAAATACTATTCTTTTGAGGTATTCAAGTATGATGTACCTCGAACATTGATATCCTTTCAAAATTACGTACTAACGTTAGAGTACAGAGGCACACGGTTCAGAACGTAAATATCAAATCATTAGTCCACCCGTACATTACAGTTCGTACAAAAACTCTCAGAAATTGTGTTACATAAAGTTGAAGAGATATGTTTCCAATTATTATAAACATGTACATTAGGGTTAGATACTCATTGGTTTAAAGTAGCACTTTTGTCAGATTAATATTATTTAAGTTACGGGCAGACATAATGTGTTGTCCTTTTACGCGTTTCCAGCTCTGAATAGCTCACAATTCTGTATCGAAGAAAAATTTCGGGCTCCGACAACATAGTATGTTG
This sequence comes from Zootermopsis nevadensis, assembly GCF_977971745.1. Lineage (NCBI taxonomy): Eukaryota > Metazoa > Arthropoda > Insecta > Blattodea > Termopsidae > Zootermopsis > Zootermopsis nevadensis. The sequence goes on along the minus strand of NW_028259148.1, from coordinate 10,309,906 downwards.
GAGGATATCGCAGCAACAAATATGTGTGTAAATATATACGATGCTATGTAATTTACAGACAGACTTGAATGATGATGATTGTTTGTAGACGTCTTATCATATACATTTTTTATATTAAAAACACTATTGTTTTGAGGTAATTATGCATGATGTACCTTGAACAAAGTCATATTTTCCATATTATTTACAAACGTAAAAATACAAACTGTAATTAGTAGCACAGGGCTCAGAACGCAAAAATCATAACATGATGTTTCATAAAGTTGAAGGGAAATGTTTCCAATTATTATAAACATGCATATTAGGTTTAGATATTCATTGGTTTAAATTGCGATTTTGTCCGATTAATATTATTTAACTTACAGGCAAAAGTAGTGTGTTGCCATATTACGCGTTTTCAGCTCTGAATGGCACACAATTCTGTTTCAACGCACATCGGCGCGCATCGACCACATAGTATGTCGGAGAATATATTAGCAATAAAGATATGTTCGAATAAATCCGATGCGATGTAATTTACTGACAGACTTGAGTTTTGATGGTTGTTTGAAGACGTCTTATCATATAAATGTCTTATAATAAAAACAATATACTCTTTAAAAGGTAATCAAGCATCATGTACCTTGAACATAGTTATCTTTTCAAAATTACCTACAAACGTTAAAATACAAACAGCATGTAGTGTTACAAGTTTTAGAACGCAAAAATCAAAATATTAGTACACACGTACATTATAGTTCGTACAAAAAAACTCAGAAATGGTGTTTCATAATGTTGAAGGGATATGTTTCCAATTATTATAAACATGTTATATTAGGGTTAGATATTCATTGGTTTAAAGTAGCACTTTTGTTCGATAAATATTATTTAACTTACGGGCTGTTATAGTGTGTTGTCTTATTACACGTTTCCAGCTCTGAATAGTTCACAATTCTGTATCGACGAACATCTTCGCGCTGCGACAACATAGTATGTTGGAGGATATCTCAGCAACAAATATTTCTGTGAATATATACGATGCTATGTAATTTACAGACAGACTTGAGTTATGATGGTTGTTTGTAGACGTCTTATCATATACATTTTTTATATTAAAAACACTATTCTTTTGAAGTAATCAAGCATGATGTACCTCGAATATTGTTATCCTTTCAAAAATACGCACTAACGTTAAAATATAAACAGTGGCACTCAGCTCAGAATGCAAAAATTAAAACACTATTAAACCCGTACATTACAGGTCATACAAAATCTGTCACAAATGGTGTTTTATAAAGTTCAAGGGAAATATTTCCAATTATTTCAAATATGTACATTAGGGTTAAATACTCATTGGTTTAAATTGCGCTTTTGCCGGATTAGTATTAAATTAAGTTACAGGCAGAAATAGTGTGTTGGCATATTACGCGTTTTAGCTCCGAATACCACGCAATTCTCACTCAACGAACATCATCGTGCAGCGACCACATAGTATGTCGGAGAATATCTCAGCAAGAAAGATATGTGTGAAAATGTACGATGCAATGTAATTTACAGAATGACTTGAGATTTGATGGTTGTTTTAAGACGTATTATCATATACATGTTTTATGTTAAAAACACCATTCTTTTGAGGTAATCAAGCATGATGAACCTCGAACATTGATATCCTTTCAAAATTACGTACTAACGTTAAAGTACAAACAGAGACACACGGTTCAGAATGCAATAATCAAAACATTAGTCCACACTTACATTACAGTTCGTACAAAAACTCTCAGAAATGGTGTTACATAAAGTTGAAGGGATATGTTTGCAATTATTATAAATATGTACATTAGGGTTAGATACTCATTTGTTTAAAGTAGCACTTTTGTCCGATTAATATTATTTAAGTTACGGGCAGAAATAATGTGTTGTCATTTTACGTGCTTCCAGTTCTGAATAGCTCACAATTCTGTATCGACGAAAATCTGTGCGCTGCGACAACATAGTATGTTAGAGGATATTGCAGCAACAAATATGTTTGTGAATATATACGATGCAATGTAATTTACAGATAGACTAGAGTTACGATGGTACATTTCAGGTCGTACAAAAACTGTCAGAAATGGTGTTTCATAAAGCTGAAGGGAAATATTTCCAATTATTATAAACAAGTACATTAGGGTAAAAAACTCATTGGTTTAAATTGCGCCCGATTAATATTATTTAAGTTAAAGGCAGAAAGAGTGTGTCGTCATATAACGTGTTTTCAGCTCTTAATAGCACACAATTCTGTATCAACGCACATCGGCTTGCAGAGACCACATTGTATGTCGGAGAATAGCTCAGCAACAAAGATATGTTTGAATAAATACGATGCGATGTAATTTACTGACAGACTTGAGTTTTGATGGTTGTTTGAAGACGTCTTATCATATACATATCTTCTATTAAAAACACTATTCTCTTTAAAAGGTAAACAAGCATCATGTACCTCGAACATAGTTATCTTTTCAAAATTACCTACAAACGTTAAAATACAAACAGCATTTAGTGGCAGAACGCAAAAAATCAAAACGATAAACCACCCATACATTACAGGTCGTACAAAAACTGTCTGAAATTGTGTTTCATAAAGTTGAAGGGAAATATTTGAATGCATTATAAACATGTACATTAGGGTTATATACTCATTGGTTTAAATTGAGCTTTTGTCCGATTATTATTATTTAAGTTACAGTCAGAAATAGTGTGTTATCATATTACGCGTTTTCAGATCTGAAAAGCACACAATTCTGAATCAACGCACATCGGGGCGCATTGACCACATAGTATGTCGGAGAATATCGTAGCAACAAAGGTATGTATGAATATAAACGATGCAATGTATTTTACAGACAGACTTGAGTTTTGTTGGTTGTTTGATGACGTCTTATCATATATATTTTTATATTAAAAACACTATTCAATTAAGGTAATCAAGCACCATGTACCTTGAACATTGTTATATTTTCAAAATTATCTACAAACGTTAAAATACAAACAGCATTTAGTGGCACAAGGCTCAGAACGCAAAAAATCAAAACTATAGTTCACCCGTACATTACAGGTCGTACAAAAACTTTCAGAAATGGTGTTTCATAAAGTAGAGGGGAAATATTTCCAATTATTTTAAACATGTATATTAGGGTTAGATATTCATTGGTTTAAAGTAGCACTTTTATCCGATTAATATTATTTAAGTTACAAGCCGAAATATTGTGTTGTCATATTACACGTTTTCAGCTCTTAAAAGGACAACGGACAATCACTATATTTTACTATGTAATTACCAGAGAAATTGAGACATCCTAGCGATGTACCACCTCTCTGATTCCCACTGAGAATAAATCGAAGCAGAATTCTCTAGGCGCACGTTCTGGTCTGTATGATGGATGGGGACAAGACATTAACAATGAACTTATTGTAGGAGTTGCAGCGTGATGCTCGCTACATGAAGTGGGCATTGTTGTGGAGAAGGATAATTTTCTTTGTAAGCGAACTAGGACATTTCCTCTTGAGGCCTTTCTTTGGGTTTTGTGAGATGTGCTTATTTGTCTGCGTGTACTGTTGCTCCATTGTCCAGGAACTCGAGGAAAATGCCCCTGTATCTCCCAAAGTGTCCTCAGCAACACGTTCCAAGCAAACTGTGTGGCCTCGACCTTAATTATCATGGAAGATGTTCTTCCTCTCCGCTGATGCTGTCTTCAGTATTGGTATGAAGTGACATGTATTGCCAGTGATGATTTGACCACGAAATACTGGGGTATACTTGAAAGGAAGACACTTCCCATGTCACCAGTGTATCCAAAAATCTGGGCCCTGGTTAATTCTCAGCAGGAAATGATGAGAGTGTACTTTTAGCTATGTGATGAATGTATGTAGTAATTTGTAAGTATGAAATTTAATTGAAATACTGTGTTACTGAACAATTGGTCAAGAACCATATATATCCTATCATCACTTAATAATATAATCTTTACAATATCAAATAATTTATTTTCACAGCCGACAACACTGAACTGCACTCACACTTTCTGCCACTCTTGCATTGTAAAATGGATGAAAGAGTTGAACAACTGCCCCATCTGTCGAACATGTATCACATCTCAAGTTAGGTCCAGTGTCATGGATAATATTATAAACTCATGGTTGGAAATCAAACGGTTGAGATGAAGAACCTGTGGCAAGAGGTCCTTGAAGAAAGGCAACGTATGAGTACCTGCAGTCAGAAACATGCATTGTCTTAGATGTCTGGAAGATTTTAGTGAAATTTAGTTTCTCTCCTCCTGAGAAAAGATGTGGAATTGCTTCTAAAATTTTGTTACCATATCTGTTCCTTTGTATCCTACGGTAATCTGAAATAAGTTTTATGTATTAATACGGTATGTTCTGAAATGATTTAATGTAGAAGGAAATGCTCTGGAATGCATATCTGGTATTTAATTCATTGTCATTCCAATTTGAAACATAAGATGAAGAATAAAATATGAACAACTTCAATAGCTGAGCAACTATCAGCTTTGCAAGGACTCAGCTTCATGGAGTGACTCAGAAGCTGGAAGTGATTTAAAATAGAAAGTTAACAAATATTCCTGCAAAGTCAACAGTAACATTCATAACATACAGAGTATACACAAAAGAATGGAGCGGTTTCAAAAGTCAATATAAAATTTATTTTTTACCTTACACGGACAATACATACACTGTCAGCGGCGGCAACCGCCCAAGTTTCTCATGCGTTAATTACAATACAGGTGATAGACGTGGAGACGAGAGGAGATGAGAAGAGATGGGGAAAAGTAAAAGAGAAGAGAAAGAAAGATAGATAGATCAGAGACAGGAGAAGACAGTTTAAGAGAACAAGGGATGAGAGAAGAGAGGAAGAGCGTAAATGAGAATTGATGATAGTGTAGGTTGAGTTGAGTTGGGTTGGGTTGGGTTAGGTTAGGTTGTGTTAGGTAAGGCGTCGCGACGACGGGGGTGGATTTTCTAAAGTCGCTGTTAATTATGTCCCAAGTGCTTGAGTTACATTCCCATGGTCTTATGATGGCGACGCGACGCTCGCGTCCGTTTTGTAGTTTCGTGTTCAGTGTCGTGTGAAGACATTTGCTGTAAATTTGGCGTCACTAGAGGGCGTCGCGATGTTAGACGTCGCAACGTCTGGCGTCAATTTCACAGAATGGAATCCAGTGTTAGTCTAAGGTCTTGAGTCACATTTGTGGAGTGCCGAGATGGTGCCATGATGTCCTTGTCACGTTATGAAGTCGACTTCACGCGTCGCGACGTTTAACGTCCCTGCACCGAACATTGTAAAGACTTTACGAGGCACCAAGTTAGTGTCCAGATGACTTTGGAAACGAAGCTATGAAAGCGACACAAACTAACTTACCCAAACCAAATCCAACCAAAGCTAATACAACTTAACCTTACCCAAATTAAACCATCACAACGTAACGTATCTCAACATAACCCAAACTAACCAAACACTACCTCAAGCCAAGCAGGTAACCTAGCTTAGGTTAGGATAGGATATTACGAGACAAGGGGAGAGGGGTAAATATGTTGAGCACTGAACATATCAGAAGAGAAGAGAAAAGAAGTGTATAAATTAGAAGAGCAGAAGCAGAGAAAGCATAACTGAAGAGAAGAGATAACATGCGAGAAGAAGAAATAGAGAGGAGAAGATAAGATTATACCAACACAATATAGATTATATTTCTGTATATTTTTGACACACGTAAGGTGAATTGTAATAGTATGTTCCGGTCATTCGTAACTGTAAACGTTTTCTCAACTGAAGCTGGCAATTTTGTCACATATTATCTCAACTTGCCTTGATAATAATATGCATTCTAAAGGTCATATGAAGTAGTTGTGTAGTTAAGACTGTTAATTTGCTTACAGTGCGTCCAGTGACCTCATGTCAATAATTCAATATCTTATTCCCAGTCAGAAACGTCACATGGACATGGGTCTGATCTCAATGGCTTCAGAGCTGCGGATATTTTAAACATGGGATGATCTGAACCTCAAGAGGAAACATCAGGGACATTCACGCTTCTTTCAGCATCAAATTTTGATACACACTCCCTCCTGTTTGCTTTGCATTCACAGACCATATTTTTCATTTAACTCCACACATTGAAATTTAGCAGAGTGAGGTCAAGTGACCATGATAGCCAATCCATCAGAAAGGGAACTACTCGTTCAGGTACATCATGTATCAGCTGAAATGTGGAGGTGCCCCGTTATGCCTAAGTACAAGTGCAATCATATTTTATATTTGTTTAAATCATCTTGAATTTATATCAATACCTCCATAACCACTGAGAATTGAACCCATGTTTGAATGACATTTTTGACTGGAAAAGACCTCAGAAATTAAATCATGAAGTACTAGTATAAACTTCTGACACAACTGTATACTTTAACCTTGAAGGAGTTTCTCATTGACAAAGAAGGATAGTGCAACTTAATTTACCTTACTCACCTTACTTAGCCCTGCTGATTTCTGGATATTCTCAAAGATGAAAGATGAATCCAAGTGACCACATTCTAATCAAGAAGTGCCCTGAGGACAAAAATTTAGCTGAGGGAAAAATTACCACTAAAGGAAAGCTTCTAAACTATTCCAAAGTTGCAAACACAGTCCACAAAAATTTAAAAAATACGAAAAGAAGATTGCACTGTAAATTGCTCTGTTTACAGTCACAAATATTCCAAAATTAAATTTATCTAACCTTTAAAATACACCTTGTACAGATTCACCAGACATTAATGGCTAATGTGCCAAACAGGACAAATTTTGTCTCTGCACCAAATACTACGATTCTTAGAAAGACATATTCTTTGGAGAGTAATAAAATTTCAAAAGGTGTTCTTCAAGCCACATAGTGTGTAGCAATGTCAGCAAGTTGCTTTGTTGAACACCACAGCTCAAATCAGGACTTGTACATCACGTTACTTGAAAGGGATTACAAGTGCAACAATGATGTTCAAAGTCACTGTTGTACTGTGATATCAGGTTATTATTATGATCCAACAATTACAGTTACAATTAAAATCGGTTACATTGATACAACAATGTGTTCTACCAATGATATTGGTTTCCATCATTGCAAAGTTTTCTGATACTGACCCCGGATCATGTGGAATGCTAGTTCCACGGGGAAACAAGACAGATGAACACGGACTGGCCCATAAGGTGTTCTTTGCTCATAATAGAGTGTGTAAAACACCTAGATGAATCTAAATGTTTCATATCGCAATCTAAATACACATTTATATTTTGTTAATTAGTATGGAAGTACCGAATATAACACAAACATTCTTCACTCTACGGTACATTCAATACAACCACAAATGGCCTTAAAACAAAGCGGAATATAAAGGCAAATTGAAAATCTAGGTGTTCTTCTTTCATGGGTTACAATAGCATTTTCTACTAAAATTTAAATTTATGATGTAATGCCTAACCTGAACTGTCACTTTTGATTCTTATTAAAATACACCTGTAACGATTGCAAGTATATGTCTGAACATGACAACATATTTATCTCAGCACAATAAATATAAATTATAATCTTTCAAAGTTCTCATCCAAGTCCTAGCTGTTACAGCAACAACTTAAAATGTGACTTCTTTCGTGTTCAACATTCTAATATTCGCAACAGCACAGAGGGCTATTATCCTGCCATTCTTCCTTGCCCAAAACTCAAAACAACTTATCACTCAAATTTCCATACGAACTACAGACGCGCATTAAATTTATCAAACATAAAATGTGCAAAAAAAAATCTTGTAACATCACATCCTGAGCAAACGTTCGTCATCTCTCCGTGAAACTGTCAATAATCTGTGCTGTACAATGCAATGCAATATACGTCATATATAAATCGTTTTTCGAGAGATCGCAACAAATACAAAGCCTGGTCTTGACAATCAGGCATTCTACATACAGTTGATTTTATGTGTGCCTCTGTTTACTCTATGTGATAGAATAAACAGATGGTCTGATCCTCTGTGAATAATGTTCTGACGTCGTTACCATTCAAATTTGGGCAGATAAGAATTATGTGAGATTAAGATTATCACAGAGGGTTGTAGAAATTCGCCGACGTTGTAAAAGCTCTTTCTGTCTCCATCATAATGGCAATGATCAATAGTCCTGAAGATGAAAGCAGTAAGCACCTCTTGAATTTCAGTAACCTTATTCCAGACTACAAGTCCCAATAGCCAGGAGTCTGGTAGTAAGTAGTTCAGGGCGATCGCTCTGACAATGGAAGCAGCAAGGACTTCTGCCAGACTACAGGGCGTTTGGTGAAAATAAATTGGTAGAAGTTTTGATGTGATGTCTCGGTAGGTGTATGACCTACTGATGTAAGAAAATGAATAAAATATGGCTATTGGGTACACAGCACGCGCCATGACTGCATAATCCAGACAAAACATGACACCATGGCACATAGATTAATATTATCTCGAATGCACCATGGTTCAGCGCGCCCAAATCGTCCTCACAACACCACAGAAGGCGTGTCTGTCCATTTACTCATCTATGCGCTAACAAACACAGGTTCTTTTGGTTTCGTACGGTTACTCTGCTCCCCGCAATAGGAATTTTGTTCGTGGGTCGTATAAATTATGATTATAAGTGAATTCCCGAAGAGATGTTTCAGTGGATTAACTGTAGTATTCAGTGCCAATGAAAACAACCCTCTCAACGTGTGGCAGCTTTCATAAATTATGCAAATTTAAGTGAGGATTGTAATTATTATATGCTCATTTGTTGCACATTCTAATACTAACGTGTTTCGTACCACTTTGAATTTTCCCGCCATTGGTAACGGGCAATATCTTAATACTGCTTGTGTTGGTGGTAATGTATGTTAATAGGATGTAAAGGTGGCATGCGTTTAGTATGTAATGTCTTACCTCGAAACAGATTTTACATATATGTATTTGGTTTTCAAAATACGTTGCGTAAAGTTCAAAAGAATGGTCAAACTACAAGGTGCCGTTTTTTTGTTTTTCTTTATTTACATTTATTCAGCATGCCCCATTACAAGATTGCAATATTACATGCATTAATAAATATCACGTTAACAGATTACACATCAGTACTATCAACACTGACGCACTCAGATCAGTACATTTTGCCTAGTTTCACTCTTTAATGAAATATGGAATAATTTTTGGGGGAAATTCATGAAACAGTAAAATGATATTCACTTTACAAAAGAAAATTGTTAGGTAAGATTTGAGGTTTTCACAGCGGTGAATATAAAGATTTCTGTCTTCTGGGTTGTTGCGCTGTGTAGTCTGGTCGATATTCATCGCCCTGATGACGGAGGCAGTATGACCTCTGAAACGTTGGTTAACAGACTACACAACGCAACAACCCAGAAGACAGAAATCTGAAAATTGTTAGATTAATGGCTGGTGTCAAAACTAGGAATTCATGTAGTAGTCAGTTTAAGAGATTAGAAATCTTAGCTCTTCCATGTGAATACATATTCTCATTAATAAACTTTATTGTAAATAACCAAGAACATTTTCAAACTAATTCTGCTATACACAGTGTCAACACAAGGAATAAAAATCAGCTTCACAGACCAATTGCCAACCTCTCATGTTTTCAGAAGAGTGCATATTATGCAGGGATCAAAATTTTTGAACAGTCTACCATCAAGTCTCACAAGTCTTGTAAATAAAAAGGCAAAATTTAAAGTAGATTTAAAAAGATACTTAATTACACACTCCTTTTACTCTGTCAATAAATTTCTAATGTTTACAAGTAAGTCGTAATTTATCTATTGTATATAATGGGTGGATTTATTTGTAACTTATCTCTGATTTATGTCAACCATTTGTTTATATTTGTGACATTTATATAATAGTATGACTTGTATTTGTATAACATGTATTGTATTATTATGACTTATTCTACATCCTATTGTCATCTGACTAACTTATGGATCCATGGAATGTAATAAAGATGTAAGTATCATTATGCATTGTCACCATTTGCACCCATGTTCCTGTGCTAAACTGCATTATAATCAATAGATTTAACGAATTTATTAAAATGCCTTAAATATTTGTGAACAAGTGCTTCATGCAACACTGGCCATGTGCCACCATTCCTGACTATTGCATCTCTTAGGTTACTCCTTGTTTGTTGTAGTTTCTCACAGTCATAGATGAGGTGATCCACTGTTTGTGCTGCTTTCAGACATCAGCATGTTGGGTCATCAATGATTCTACACCTGTGTAGATATGTTTTGTTTTTCCATGTCCAGTCATTATTGCAGTCAGTTCGGGACATATTTAAATATTAAGCTTCATTCTTTGTCGCACTGATGGAAAGAATTTTTTGCACACTGCTCCTTTATTAGTGGTGTTCCACTCATTTTGCCATTTTATAACCCCTTCTTCCTTTGTTTCTTTAATAATTGTACTTTTAGGCTTCTTTGCATATACTATAATTCCACCATTTTCTGCTGTTGCTGCTGCCTTCGCTAATCTGTCTGCCATTTCATTACCGAAAATACTGATGTGTGTTTGATCCACCCAAAATGAATAGTCCAATTCTGATCCTCGAGATTCCTTAATCTATTTCTTATCTTGTATATTATGAGGCCGTGTTTGAAGTTGTTTTTTAGTATATTGAGTGAAACTTGACTATCTGTGTACAGTGCTACTATTCTTTTCTCAATGCTGATTTCCCTTAAAGTTGTTACTGCATCCAAGGCCTCTAGAATTCTGATCTGCTCAGTTTGATTGTTTGAGCAATAACTTGGTTTTTAAGCTATGAATTAGTTCTCCATTTTTGAAGATAACAGCAGCAGCACCCACCCTTCCCTGGTGTTTACTTTCATCTGTATAAATTTCCACAGTGTATTTATTGAAGTATTTCACTTCATCAAGAGTTATTCTCTCCATAGGATGAGGCCATTCCTTCTTGTTTAATGGTGCTTCGTACTCAGTAGAGTCATCTTTCAGTCCATGTGTAGTTTTATATATCCGCAATGCTTCTTCGATAGCAATGCAGATAGGTTTAACCCCGGCAACAACGCATGAGGCTTCATATGATAGTGTTCTGTAGGCTTTCGCTATTTTAATATTAATCAACCTTTGTGCTCTCTGTAGTTTATATATGTTCTTCTTTTTTCTGTAGGCTTACTTCCCAAACAGGAGCTCCATATGTCAGCTTTATGGCCTAAACCCCACTGCAGCTTTGCTGCTCTCGTCAGCATATATATAAGTTGAATAATCTTTTCTGTTATACTCTCTATATGCTTGTCGAAATTGAATTTGCTATTCAAATATATTCCCAAGTATTTTATTTCGTTGACTTGTTTATTTCGTTAATAGTTTATGTAAATATTAATTTGTTTATTCGCAGATTTCCTATTCTTTGTAATCAGCATGGTCATAGACTTGCTATCATTAAATTGTACTTTGTTACTTCTTGCCCATATTTCTATTCTTTTAACATCTGCATTGGCATAATTTTCTGCTTCCATATTGCTCGCACCATTTGATAGAATTATTAAATCATCAGCAAATGCAATGACCAGAGAGTGTTCTGAAAAGTTCAGGTTGAGGAGTGAGTTATACATTATGTTCGAGAAGCCAGGTCCGCTGCAGGAGCCTTGCGGACAACCTTCGCCAACCTCTTTCGTAACTCTGTATGTTTTGACTGAGAATGTTGCAGATCTGTGGCTAAAATAATGTTGTGCTAACTCATACAGATTCTTTGGGCATCTAAGCTCTTTCAAATTAAGGAGGATACTTGGCCACCAGGCCGCGTCGAACGCTCCTCTTACGTCAAGACTCACTAGGACAACACTGTTCTTTTTGTGTAGATTTTTCTCAATTAAGTTTTTAACTGCCAAAACTGCATCTATTGTTCCAACTTGAGGGGTAAATCCATATTGATTACTATTCATCAACTTATTTGTGTACATGTGGTGAAAGATTCTGTCAATAAGTAATTTCTCCAACAATTTGCCAGCAAAATTTTGCAGACTAATCGCTCTGTATTTTGACATTGCCTTACTATTTTCTTTGCCTGGTTTAATGATAGGTATTATTATTGATTTTTTCCACATTTTTGGAAAATATCCATTAGTCAAGCATGAATTATATAGTTCTGTTACTAATAATGGGAGGTGCCCGAATCCACTCAGAGATTAGAAAACAAGTGAAGGAACCGCCGGATGAAGTAAATGATAAAGGATTCACCCAAGAAGAAATACTAGCCGTGCTCAAGAAATTTAATCCTAAAAAGTCACCTGGAGAGGATGGGATAACGAGTGACATACTTCTGAGAGTATTCGGGCACCTCCCATTTGCATTATTCATCGTTCTTTCATATCTTCTTCTCATTGCATTTACCTCCTTACGTAGTATAGTCAACCCATCTGTCCACCAAGGGACCGTTCTTTCTTTGGTCGCTTTCTTCGCCAATTTCAATCTAAATGCTGTGTTGCATGCAGATTTGATGCAACTGAAAAAGTCTTGTACCATATCTTCAATATCATTTTCATTCCTAAGTTTTTCACAGAGTTCTTTTTCTATGGTCCTCACCCCCATTGTATTATTTATGCAGTTAAATGTGGATTTGATATATTTGACTAGATTTATATCAAATGCTGGAAAGTTTTCCTCCTTTACGATGTATCTTAGGCTTTGGTCCTGTTCTGGTTTCAAATCCCCTTGTATTCTATTTGTAATATTATCCGCTATTCTGAAGGAGATGATTTTGTGATCTTCACATCTCTCTTCCTCACCACTCTTCCACTCGGTAAAGAATCGAAGCAGTGAAGTATTGGAGATTGTCAAGTCGATTGAATTAAATTGAATAAACAGATTGCTGGTAGTTATGAATTCTTCTAGCTTTTCCGCCTCTTTGATTCGTTATACAGTCAAACCATACCGTGCTTCTTGCATCTGTATCTGCTGCAATTATCAATCCACTTCCGTTCGCATGATGCAGTATTGATTCCATTTTTTTAATGTCCCTTTCTATGTCGTTGTTGATATCGAAATATATACTTACAGCATACAATTTTATTTCATTAGCCCACACTTCCACCACCACACAGTCCTCGTCTGATAGCTGGTTGATCATTATTGCGTCAATTTTGTTGTTGTTTTGAATTATAGCAGACCTTTTCCTATCATTTCCCGCTGTGTAAGTTATAAAACTTGAAGGAATTCCCACCAGTTTGCTGTTGATAACATATGGCTCCTGCATGAAAATCAGGTCTGTCAATTGTTCATTTATTAATTGGACAAGATTGTTTGTGGCCGCTCGCGATTGTTGCAAGTTAAGTTGTATGCATCGCAATGATATTAACTGATTATTATTACTAATTGAGTTGCATTTTGTATCCATCTTAGTAGTCAGTGTTGAGGATATACTTCCTTAACATTGCCTTATAACAACTACAGTCTTTGTCAAACGTTGAGTGGTTCTCATTTACCGGCTTCTTGTTGTATTTGTTTCGGCCAAGACAGTTGATGCATCTGAACTGTTCTCTTGTTGTTTTGCTAACGCGCATAGAATGCTTTCCCGTGCAAAGTGGGCATGTCAAGTCCCCTTTACAATCCTGCGCCCTGTGGTTATATTTATTGCAATTGAAACACCTGTATACCTTTACATAATCCTGAATATTGCACATGTTTCATCTGATTTGAAGTTTCTTTCCTAGTATCTTCTTCCGTGCTTCAGAATTAACTTCAATAACCAAGTTTGAATTGTCCTTCTTGTCTTTAAATAAAAATTTTGGAAAAACATCTTCTTCTTCTAGGCTCAATTATGGATTTTGTTCAGTTATTGATTGTTTCATACTGTCTATGTGTATTACTTCTGGAACGTTGTACAGTATCATTCGGGGATTTCTCAACTTTGCTCCATTTGCCTCGAGTTCGTTACCGGACTTTTCATTGATGCTGTTGCATATTACCTACACATATCTTTTGTTGCTGGATTCAATGAGCATGTTCCCATTTTTAAGTGCTTTGAAGGAACTTACCCCTACCTTGATTTCGGTTGGATTGACCTTCAGTTTAATTAGGGATTTCATATTCTCTGTGCTGTGATTGTTCTTAGCTTTGACCATGACTTTATGTCATTTTTTAATGCATTGAATATCCGCCTCAGCGTACCCTCTCTACGCAACATCTCATCTTTCAGGTCTCCTCTCATCTTTCCACTTTTACGCTTTGAAGTGTTTCAAGACACTTCTCGAAATCGTCACCAGGATCGCTAGCCATTGACGTGACCCGACCTACAGTTCAAAATACTATGACTGCAGACATGCAGCCGTTGAGTTGGTGTAATGTCAGAGAGTAGAAATCTGCTTGCGGCAGTTGCTGTAGCTCGTCACTTCCGGTGTGCGTTGAGATTCTGATTGTCAGTTAATTTCAAAAGGTGTTTTACATCCAAAAACTCTCTGATTCACGAATATTCACTCTCACTAACACTATCACTTGTATTGTAGTTCATATCTATTCGAAACCCACCTGATATTGATCCGGAGAGAGGCCTCGATCGTCGATAACTACACTTTACCAGTCTGCGCACCGAATCATACACCCACGACGTGGCTTTCCAATATGGCTTACAGTCTACAAGGTGCCACGTTGTATGGGTCTTACGTTACTAAGAAGTACTCAAAGATTGATGTCATTCCTCCAGAGGTAAGTTTTGCACAACATTGCATATACAGATTATGATACAAATACCAAAGCATTCCAATGAATTCACACATCTCAGATGACAACCATTTTTGACATTGGAATTAGTATTAGTGAACACGAATGAGATGTTTGGGGGGAGTAACTCATTATTAATGAACCAGTTCACTTACAACACATTTCTGTAAAGCCCATTTCAATAAAAGGTCCACCAATTTCCAGTCTTCCAAGAGATTCCTCTTCAAATTATGTTGAGTCTTATTTACAATTCTCAGTCCAGATAACCACTCTTACGTCCACGTATTTTTTCTTTCAGATTAAGAGTCAGTACTTCATATTTTATATTATACACTGAGGAAAAGCAGTACTTTGAATTAACCAACTTCTATGTGTATCAGTTCAGCAACAGAAAGCAACTAATTTCTTTACAAATTTACACCTAACAATTTTAGTTACAAGATGATTGTTTTCTGGCAATATGCAATCTTGTAGAAATTGACCAACACTTGAGAGGTTCTTACTATCATCATCATCATCAGATGAGTTGAAGTATGTGTATCATTGTAGGTTTTATTCAACATTATTCTTTTGAACTTTGCTGTACATATGAATTCATTTGCAATGCAGTATATTTTGAATTGTTTCAGTTTATTGTTGGTAGCTCCGAATCTTCTTCGTTTGTCATCAACAGCGTTTTAATTTCAAAAACTCAATGCATTTTTAAGAAGACAAATGGAACATGGACAGTGTGTGATAAAGTGAGTTATATGTCAACAATATTGTTAAATATACATATCATATAAGCAAATATAAGAATTCAATTAAATTATTAAAGTGTATGCCAACAGCGAGGAGCCAATGACAGGCAATCACTGATAATACATACATATACAAAAAACAAACAAACAAAACTGAATATATTAATGAATATATAATAGATCAACAAACATTTCCTGTATTGAATTATTTTATAGCCAATTACAGGCAAATACAGAAATGATACACTTAGTTAAGATTATAACAGTCACTAGACCCTTTCCTGAATGGAGAAAGTGTTTTCAAGGGAGACACTGACTTTGCTGAACATGTCCAAAAATCTGCATGTTCACACCAGTCAACTTCTGCCACACCACATGGCACAACTTCCCAGGAGACAGACATTTTAATATAAATAGTATATTAATTAAAATTGATTTTGGTAGATTTTCTGCTTATCATAGAATTATTATGCACAAATATGAATAATTCATAAATATTATTCTAAAAAAAAATCTACTTTCAGAGTAAGGCTGGATCATATGTGAACGGTCGGAGGCTGAAGAAAGATACACCAACTGAATTACGTTTTGGCGATGATGTTGCATTTGGCGAAAGTATTTATTATAACTACATTTTCTATAAGAAAATAAGGGTGGATGGGAAAGTGTAAGTACATACTTCTTGAGCATATATTTTGACTTTTCACTCTTAAGACTTTGCCGTGCTTTTCACATGTCAACAGTTTATGAAGTAAACCATAGTGACTCCCATTCAATACTGTTTTTAAACTCCCCCCCCCCCCCCCCCCCATCACTTCTGTTAGAAAATGGTCTGCATATCCTAAGTGCCTAATAAACGTCAGGTTCCAATTATGTCTTAATATTTCAGTAGTTGAAATTATCACAGTGGGTAGAAAAGTATACTAAATTATAGCATTTCCATAATGGAATGTTGCTATTTCAAATTTAAATATTTATTTACTGAACGTGGAACGATTGATTAAAACGTAAATTGAGGTCTTAAGGTCCTCACAGTAGTGAAGGTGTCAGTGTTCATCTTCTGGGTTGTAATAATGTTTTTTGGTATATGCCTACTAGTCCAAATGGTGTTACAACCCAGAAGACTAGCATCAAAGATTAAACAAATTGTTACTTACAAATAAATATTTTTGATGACTTCAGTATGGACTCTGGTTTGTTATTCAGCATTACGTACAGCCTGAAACTGGGCTGTTACCTCAGCTGCTCAGCTACAAAAGGCAAAAATATATGCATGGTGGAAAGGCTGTGACTCAGCGTGGATGCCAAAAGATTTCCTTTTATTTATTTTCCACAAATGCAGCGATTGTGAAATGTACACTTGATACTGTCTTGTATATAAGTTGGTTGATAACGATAAACATTATTGGTATGTTTTGTAGTACTTCAGAAGAAGAGGGATTGCAGAAGGAGAAACAGATGATGGAATTGAAAATAAAGACATACCCAGAACAGCGAGAGATGATGGACCATGAGAAGAAAGGAGAAGTACAGGAGAAACTGCTACAAGTATTGTTTTGTTTATTCAGTTATTAAATTATTTAATGATGTTCTCAGTAGCCCAGATTATGTAGCATGGAATGGTAAAGTATGGAAGGAAGCAGTCCCAGTACATACATGGAGGGACTTTGGAAAAGCGCAAAATTACTTATTAATAATTAATAATTATTTATTCAAAACAAGAAATGTTTGATTGATCTATTATATATATTCATTTATATATTTAGTTTTGTTTGTTTGTTTTTTGTATATGTATGTATTATCAGTGATTGCCTGTCATTGGCTCCTCGCTGTTGGCATACACTTTAATAATTTAATTGAATTCTTATATTTGCTTATATGATATGTATATTTAACAATGTTGTTGACATATAACTCACTTTATCACACACTGTCCATGTTCCATTTGTCTTCTTAAAAATGCATTGAGTTTTTGAAATTAAAACGCTGTTGATGACAAACGAAGAAGATTCGAAGCTACCAACAATAAACTGAAACAATTCAAAATATACTGAATTGCAAATGAATTCATATGTACGGCAAAGTTCAAAAGAATAATGTTGAATAAAACCTACAATGATACACATACTTCAACTCCCTGATGATGATGATGATAGTAAGAACCTCTCAAGTGTTGGTCAATTTCTACAAGATTGCATATTGCCAGAAAACAATCATCTTGTAACTAAAATTGTTAGGTGTAAATTTGTTAAGAAAGTAGTTGCTTTCTGTTGCTGAACTGATACACATAGAAGTTGGTTAATTCAAAGTACTGCTTTTCCTCAGTGTATAATATAAAATATGAAGTACTGACTCTTAATCTGAAAGAAAAAATACGTGGACGTAAGAGTGGTTATCTGGACTGAGAATTGTAAATAAGACTCAACATAATTTGAAGAGGAATCTCTTGGAAGACTGGAAATTGGTGGACCTTTTATTGAAATGGGCTTTACAGAAATGTGTTGTAAGTGAACTGGTTCATTAATAATGAGTTACTCCCCCCAAACATCTCATTCGTGTTCACTAATACTAATTCCAATGTCAAAAATGGTTGTCATCTGAGATGTGTGAATTCATTGGAATGCTTTGGTATTTGTATCATAATCTGTATATGCAATGTTGTGCAAAACTTACCTCTGGAGGAATGACATCAATCTTTGAGTACTTCTTAGTAACGTAAGACCCATACAACGTGGCACCTTGTAGACTGTAAGCCATATTGGAAAGCCACGTCGTGGGTGTATGATTCGGTGCGCAGACTGGTAAAGTGTAGTTATCGACGATCGAGGCCTCTCTCCGGATCAATATCAGGTGGGTTTCGAATAGATATGAACTACAATACAAGTGATAGTGTTAGTGAGAGTGAATATTCGTGAATCAGAGAGTTTTTGGATGTAAAACACCTTTTGAAATTAACTGACAATCAGAATCTCAACGCACACCGGAAGTGACGAGCTACAGCAACTGCCGCAAGCAGATTTCTACTCTCTGACATTACACCAACTCAACGGCTGCATGTCTGCAGTCATAGTATTTTGAACTGTAGGTCGGGTCACGTCAATGGCTAGCGATCCTGGTGACGATTTCGAGAAGTGTCTTGAAACACTTCAAAGCGTAAAAGTGGAAAGATGAGAAGAGACCTGAAAGATGAGATGTTGCGTAGAGAGGGTACGCTGAGGCGGATATTCAATGCATTAAAAAATGACATAAAGTCATGGTCAAAGCTAAGAACAATCACAGCACAGATAATATGAAATCCCTAATTAAACTGAAGGTCAATCCAACCGAAAACAAGGTAGGGGTAAGTTCCTTCAAAGCACTTAAAAATGGGAACATACTCATTGAATCCAGCAACAAAAGATATGTGGAGGTAATATGCAACAGCATCAATGAAAAGTCCGGTAACGAACTCGAGGCAAATGGAGCAAAGTTGAGAAATCCCCGAATGATACTGTACAACGTTCCAGAAGTAATACACATAGACAGTATGAAACAATCAATAACTGAACAAAATCCATAATTGAACCTAGAAGAAGAAGATGTTTTTCCAAAATTTTTATTTAAAGACAAGAAGGACAATTCGAACTTGGTTATTGAAGTTAATTCTGAAGCACGGAAGAAGATACTAGGAAAGAAACTTCAAATCAGATGAAACATGTGCAATATTCAGGATTATGTAAAGGTATACAGGTGTTTCAATTGCAATAAATATAACCACAGGGCGCAGGATTGTAAAGGGGACTTGATATGCCCACTTTGCACGGGAAAGCATTCTATGCGCGTTAGCAAAACAACAAGAGAACAGTTCAGATGCATCAACTGTCTTGGCCACAACAAATACAACAAGAAGCCGGAGAATGAGAACCGCTCAACGTTTGACAAAGACTGTAGTTGTTATAAGGCAATGTTAACCTCTCCGCGCGGACCGACGTGAAAATTCGTGAGGCATAAATCCCCCCTTGTGGATATCGGTGCAATGTACTGGCGGCTGCAAGCTTAATTTTTGTAGCCCATAACTTTTAAACGAATAACGCCATCGGAATGCGGTTTGCGCTGCTTTGTTCTGAAAAGATAACTGTATGTGGACATATGGCAACACCGCCACATTCCATTGAGTTCTACCTGGGAATCTAAAAATAATATCCTGACCTTCTCATTCTCATCGTGGATGTCTCTTCGTCTAGTCGCGTACTTACAAAAGCAGAAAGACGTGCACTTCTAGAAGTAGTTTTGGATGAAAGTGACTGTGAGTATAGTTCGGACACCGACAGTGCAATAATAGACATTAATTATACACAGTTGGTGACAACTGGAGTTACTGATAATGAGAGTGACAAAAGTGGTGGCGGTGAAATACACGAAGCTCAAATTCTGATCCACATCCTTACACTGCTCACACACAGGGCATTTATCTTATAAGGTAAGATAATAAAACCATCTTTTAAGAGGATTTCAGTGAAATTTTTTTAATTATATCTCATATAGTTCCAAAGTTATGATAAATATAGTATTTTAGAGCAAAATTTAAAGGGACACTAATAACGTATTACCGCAAGCTCGGACTTTAAATCCCTGCGGCAAAGGGTTAAGGAAGTATATCCTCAACACTGACTACTAAGATGGATACAAAATGCAACTCAATTAGTAATAATAATCAGTTATATCATTGCGGTGCATACAACTTAACTTGCAACATTCGCGAGCGGCCACAAACAATCTTGTCCAATTAATAAATGAACAATAGACTGACCTGATTTTCATGCAGGAGCCATATGTTATCAACAACAAACTGGTGGGAATTCCTTCAAGTTTTATAACTTACACAGCGGGCAATGATAGGAAAAGATCTGCTATAATTCAAAACAACAACAAAATTGATGCAATAATGATCAACCAGCTATCAGACAAGGACTGTGTGGTGGTGGAAGTGTGGGCTAATGAAATAAAATTGTATGCTGTAAGTATATATTTCGATATCAACAACGACATAGAAAGGGACATTAAAAAAATGGAATCAATACTGCATCATGCGAACGGAAGTGGATTGATAATTGCAGCAGATACATATGCAAGAAGCACGGTATGGTTTGACTGTATAACGAATCAAAGAGGCGGAAAAGCTAGAAGAATTCATAACTACCAGCAATCTGTTTATTCAATTCAATTCAATCGACTTGACAATCTCCAATACTTCACTGCTTCGATTCATTACCGAGTGGAAGAGTGGTGAGGAAGAGAGATGTGAAGATCACAAAATCATCTCCTTCAGAATAGCGGACAATATTACAAATAGAATACAAGGGGATTTGAAACCAGAACAGGACCAACGCCTAAGATACATCGTAAAGGAGGAAAACTTTCCAGCATTTGATATAAATCTAGTCAAAAATATCAAATCCACATTTAACTGCATAAATAATACAATGGGGGTGAGGACCATAGAAAAAGAACTCTGTGAAAAACTTAGGAATGAAAATGATATTGAAGATATGGTACAAGACTTTTTCAGTTGCATCAAATCTGCATGCAACACAGCATTTAGATTGAAATTGGCGAAGAAAGCGACCAAAGAAAGAATGGTCCCATGGTGGACAGATGGGTTGACTAAAATACGTAAGAAGGTAAATGCAATGAGAAGAAGATATCAAAGAACGATGAATAATGCAAATGGGAGGTGCCTGAATACTCTCAGAAGTATGTCACTCGTTATCCCATCCTCTCCAAGTGACTTTTTAGGATTAAATTTCTTGAGCACGGCTAGTATTTCTTCTTGGGTGAATCCTTTATCATTTGCTTCATCCGGTGGTTCCTTCACTTGTTTTCTAATCTCTGAGTGGATTCGGGCACCTCCCATTATTAGTAACAGAACTATAATTCATGCTTGACTAATGGATATTTTCCAAAAATGTGGAAAAAATCAATAATAATACCTATCATTAAACCAGGCAAAGCAAATAGTAAGGCAATGTCAAAATAGAGACCGATTAGTCTGCAAAATTTTGCTGGCAAAGTGTTGGAGAAATTACTTATTGACAGAATCTTTCACCACATGTACACAAATAATTTGATGAATAGTAATCAATATGGATTTACCCCTCAAGTTGGAACAATAGATGCAGTTTTGGCAGTTAAAAACTTCATTGAGAAAAATCTACACAAAAAGAACAGTGTTGTCCTAGTGAGTCTTGACGTAAGAGGAGCGTTCGACGCGGCCTGGTGGCCAAGTATCCTCCTTAATTTGAAAGAGCTTAGATGCCCAAAGAATCTGTATGAGTTAGCACAACATTATTTTAGCCACAGATCTGCAACATTCTCAGTCAAAACATACAGAGTTACGAAAGAGGTTGGCGAAGGTTGTCCGCAAGGCTCCTGCAGCGGACCTGGCTTCTCAAACATAATGTATAACTCACTCCTCAACCTGAACTTTTCAGAACACTCTCTGGTCATTGCATTTGCTGATGATTTAATAATTCTATCAAATGGTGCGAGCAATATGGAAGCAGAAAATTATGCCAATGCAGATGTTAAAAGAATAGAAATATGGGCAAAAAATAACAAAGTACAATCTAATGATAGCAAGTCTATGACCATGCTGATTACAAAGGAAAGGAAATCTGCGAGTAAACAAAGTAATATTTACGTAAACTATAAACGAATTAAACAAGTCAACGAAATAAAATACTTGGGAATATATTTGAATAGCAAATTCAATTTCGACAAGCATATAGAGAGTATAACAGAAAAGACTATTCAACTTATATATATGCTGACGAGAGCAGCAAAGCTGCAGTGGGGTTTAGGCCATAAAGCTTTGCGAACAATATACAAAGGAGCTATTATACCTTTACTGACATATGGAGCTCCTGTTTGGGAAGAAGGCCTACAGAAAAAAGAACATAATATATAAACTACAGAGAGCACAAAGGCTGATTAATATTAAAATAGCGAAAGCCTACAGAACACTATCATATGAAGCCTCATGTGTTGTTGCCGGGGTTAAACCTATCTGCATTGCTATCGAAGAAGCATTGCGGATATATAAAACTACACATGGACTGAAAGATGACTCTACTGAGTACGAAGCACCATTAAACAAGAAGGAATGGCCTCATCCTGCGGAGAGAATAACACTTGATGAAGCGAAATACTTCAATAAATACACTGTGGAAATTTATACAGATGAAAGTAAACACCAGGGAAGGGTGGGTGCTGCTGCTGTTATCTTCAAAAATGGAGAACTAATTCATAGCCTAAAAACCAAGTTATTGCTCAAACAATCAAACTGAGCAGATCAGAATTCTAGAGTCCTTGGATGCAGTAACAACTTTAAGGGAAATTAGCATTGAGGAAAGAATAGTAGCACTGTACACAGATAGTCAAGTTTCACTCAATATACTAAAAAACAACTTCAAACACGGCCTCATAATATACAAGATAAGAAATAGATTAAGGAATCTCGAGGATCAGAATTGGACTATTCATTTTGGGTGGATCAAAGCACACATCAGTATTTTCGGTAATGAAATGGCAGACAGATTAGCGAAGGCAGCAGTAACAGCAGAAAATTGTGGAATTGTAGTATATGCAAAGAAGCCTAAAAGCACAATTATCAAAGAAACAAAGGAAGAAGGGGTTATAAAATGGCAAAATGAGTGGAACACCACTAATAAAGGAGCAGTGTGCAAAAAATTCTTTCCATCAGTGCGACAAAGAATGAAGCTTAATATTTAAATATGTCCCGAACTGACTGCAATAACGACTGGACATGGAAAAACAAAGCATATCTACACAGGTTTAGAATCATTGATGACCCAACATGCTGATGTCTGAAAGCAGCACAAACAGTGGATCACCTCATCTATGACTATGAGAAACTACAACAAACAAGGAGTAACCTAAGAGATGCAATAGTCAGGAATGGTGGCACATGGCCAGTGTTGCATAAAGCACTTGTTCACAAATATTTAAGGCATTTTAATAAATTTATTAAAACTATTGATTATAATGCAGTTTAGCACAGGAACATGGGTGCAAATGGTGACAATGCATAATGATATACATACATACTTATATCTTTATTACATTCCATGGATCCATAAGTTAGTCAGATGACAATAGGATGTAGAATAAGTCATAATAATACAATACATGTTATACAAATACAAGTCATACAATTATATAAATGTCACAAATATAAACAAAGGGTTCACATAAAGTAGAGATAAGTTACAAATAACTCCACCCATTATATACAATAGATAAATTACGATTTACTTGTAAACAACATAAATTCACTGACACAGTAAAAGGAGTGTGTAATTAAGTATATTTTTAATGCTACTTTAAATTTTGCCTTTTTATTTACAAGACTTGTGAGATTTGATGGTAGACTGTTCAAAAATTTTGATCCCTGCATAATATGCACTCTTCTGAAAACATGAGAGGTTGGCAATTGGTCTGTGAAGCTGATTTTTATTCCTTGTGTTGACACTGTGTATAGCAGAATTAGTTTGAAAATGTTCTTGGTTATTTACAATAAAGTTTATTAATGAGAATATGTATTCACATGGAAGAGCTAAGATTTCTAATCTCTTAAACTGACTACTACATGAATTCCTAGTTTTGACACCAGCCATTAATCTAACAATTTTCAGATTTCTGTCTTCTGGGTTGTTGCGTTGTGTAGTCTGTTAACCAACGTTTCAGAGGTCATACTGCCTCCGTCATCAGGGCGATGAATATCGACCAGACTACACAGCGCAACAACCCAGAAGACAGAAATCTTTATATTCACCGCTGTGAAAACCTCAAATCTTACCTAACAATTTTCTTTTGTAAAGTGAATATCATTTTACTGTTTCATGAATTTCCCCCCAAAATTATTCCATATTTCATTAAAGAGTGAAACTAGGCAAAATGTACTGATCTGAGTGCGTCAGTGTTGATAGTACTGATGTGTAATCTGTTAACGTGATATTTATTAATGCATGTAATATTGCAATCTTGTAATGGGGCATGCTGAATAAATGTAAATAAAGAAAAACAAAAAAACGGCACCTTGTAGTTTGACCATTCTTTTGAACTTTACGCAACGTATTTTGAAAACCAAATACATATATGTAAAATCTGTTTCGAGGTAAGACATTACATACTAAACGCATGCCACCTTTACATCCTATTAACATACATTACCACCAACACAAGCAGTATTAAGATATTGCCCGTTACCAATGACGGGAAAATTCAAAGTGGTACGAAACACGTTTATGAGCATATAATAATTACAATCCTCACTTAAATTTGCATAATTTGTTAAAGCTGCCACACGTTGAGAGGGTTGTTTTCATTGACACTGAATACTACAGTTAATCCACTGAAACATCTCTTCGGGAATCCACTTATAATCATAATTTATACGACCCACGAACAAAATTCCTATTGCGGGGAGCAGAGTAACCGTACGAAACCAAAAGAACCTGTGTTTGTTAGCGCATAGATGAGTAAATGGACAGACACGCCTTCTGTGGTGTTGTGAGGACGATTTGGGCGCGCTGAACCATGGTGCATTCGAGATAATATTAATCTATGTGCCATGGTGTCATGTTTTGTCTGGATTATGCAGTCATGGCGCGTGCTGTGTACCCAATAGCCATATTTTATTCATTTTCTTACATCAGTAGGTCATACACCTACCGAGACATCACATCAAAACTTCTACCAATTTATTTTCACCAAACGCCCTGTAGTCTGGCAGAAGTCCTTGCTGCTTCCATTGTCAGAGCGATCGCCCTGAACTACTTACTACCAGACTCCTGGGCTATTGGGACTTGTAGTCTGGAATAAGGTTACTGAAATTCAAGAGGTGCTTACTGCTTTCATCTTCAGGACTATTGATCATTGCCATTATGATGGAGACAGAAAGAACTTTTACATCGTCGGCGAATTTCTACAACCCTCTGTGATAATCTTAATCTCACATAATTCTTATCTGCCCAAATTTGAATGGTAACGACGTCAGAACATTATTCACAGAGGATCAGACCATCTGTTTATTCTATCACATAGAGTAAACAGAGGCACACATAAAATCAACTGTATGTAGAATGCCTGATTGTCAAGACCAGGCTTTGTATTTGTTGCGATCTCTCGAAAAACGATTTATATATGACGTATATTGCATTGCATTGTACAGCACAGATTATTGACAGTTTCACGGAGAGATGACGAACGTTTGCTCAGGATGTGATGTTACAAGATTTTTTTTTGCACATTTTATGTTTGATAATTTTAATGCACCTCTGTAGTTGGTATGGAAATTTGAGTGATAAGTTTTGAGTTTTAGGCAAGGAAGAATGCCAGGATAATAGCCCTCTGTGCTGTTGCTAATATTGGAATGTTGAACACGAAAGAAGTTGTAGCTGTAACTGCGAGGACTTTGATGAGAGCGTTGAAAGGCTATAATTTATATTTATCGTGCTAAGATAAATTTATATTCATGTTCGGACATATATTTGCAATCGTTACAGTTGTATTTTAATAGGAATCAAAAGTGACAGTTCAGGTTGGGCATTACATCATAAATTTAAATTTTAGTAGAAAATGCATTTGTAACCCATGAATGAAGAACACCTAGATTTTCAGTTTGCGTTCATATTCCGCTTCGTTTTAAGGCCATTTGTGGTTGTATTGAAATGTACTGTACAGTGAAGAATGTTTGTGTTATATTCAGTGCTTCCATACTAATTAACAAAATGTAAATATGTATTTAGATAGAGATATGAAACATTTAGAATCTTCTAGGTGTTCTTCACACTAGTATGAGCAAAGAACACCTTATGGGCCAGTCCATGTTCATCTGTCATGTTTCCCCTTGGAACTAGCATTCCACATGATCCGGGGTCAGTATCAGAACACTTTGCAATGATGGAAACCAATATCATTGGTAGAACACATTGTTGTATCAATGTAACCGATTTTAATTGTAACTGTAATTGTTGGATCATAATAATAACCTGATATCACAGTACAACAGTGACATTGGACATCATTGTTGCACTTGTAGTCCCTTTCAAGTAACGTGATGTACAAGTCCTGATTTGAGCTGTGGTGTTCAACAAAGCAACTTGCTGACATTGCTACACATTATGTGGCATGAAGAACACCTTTTGAAATTTTATTACTCTCCAAAGAATATGTCTTTCTAAGAATCGTAGTATTTGGTGCAGAGACAAAATTTTACCTGTTTGGTACATTAGCCATTAATGTTTGGTGAATGTGTACAAGGTGCATTTTAAAGGTTAGATAAATTTAATTTTGGAATATTTGTGACTGTAAACAGAGCAGTTTACAGTGTAATCTTCTTTTCGTATTTTTTAAATTTTTGTGGACTGTGTATGCAACTTTGGAATAGTTTAGAAGCTTTCCTTTAGTGGTAATTTTTCCCTCAGCTAAATTTTTGTCCTCAGGGCACTTCTTGATTAGAATGTGGTCACTTGGATTCAAGCTTTCATCTTTGAGAATATCCAGAAATCAGCAGGGCTAAGTAAGGTGAGTAAGGTAAATTAAGTTGCACTATCCTTCTTTGTCAATGAGAAACTCCTTCAAGGTTAAAGTATACAGTTGTCTGAGAAGTTTATACTAGTACTTCATGATTTAATTTCTGAGGTCTTTTCCAGTCAAAAATGTCATTCAAACATGGGTTCAATTCTCAGTGGTTATGGAGGTATGGATATAAATTCAAGATGATTTAAACAAATATAAAATATGATTGCACTTGTACTTAGGCATAACGGGGCACCTCCACATTTCAGCTGATACATGATGTACCTGAACGAGTAGTTCCCTTTCTGATGGATTGGCTATCGTGGTCACTGGACCTCACTCTGCTAAATTTCATTGTGTGGAGTTAAATGAAAAACATGGCCTGTGAATACAAAGCAAACAGGATGGAGAGTGTATCAAAATTTGATGCTGAAAGATGCGTGAATAGCCCCGATGTTTCCTTTTGAGATTCAGATCATCCCATTTAAAATATCCACAGCTCTGAAACCATTGAGATCAGACCCATGTCCATGTGACTTTTCTGACTGGGAATGACCTGAGGAATAAGATATTGAATTATTGACATGAGGTCACTGGACGCTCTGTAAGCAAATTAACAGTCTTAACGACACAACTACTTCATATGACCTTAAGAATGCATATTATAATTAAGGCAAGTTGAGATAATATGTGGCAAAATTGCTAGCTTCTGTTGAGAAAACTTTTACAGTTACGAATGACCAGAACATACTATTACAATTCACCTTATGTGTGTCAAACATATACAGAAATATAATCTATATTGTGCTGGTACAATCTTTTCTTATCCTCTCTATTCTTTCTTCTTCATCTTTCATGTCATCTCTTCTCATCAGTTATGCTTTCTTCTAACCCGCCCTCCTGCTTCTGCCTGGCGTCTCTTTCCCAGAACCATGCAGCATAGGGTCACATGCCTTTTCTTGGCTTCAGTTACATCTCGTGGTCAGTGACCCTCCTCAAACTTAATTTTGAAGGCACCTCGGGCCTCACGTATGCTAAATATAACGTCTTTTGGCGTCGTCCTGATTATGAATGTGGCTACTTTCGGAGTTGGTTGTTTCCATTGGCGCATGGAAGAGCCTCGTCTACGGTAAAATTGGCGTCCTTCGAAGACGTCGTCTCTTCTGTTTGCGTCATTACCATACATTGAGACTGATGGATTTGAGACGCTCAGCGTCGGTTTTCTAGTTTCCTTTTCAACGACATATGGAGACGTGCAGTACATTTGACGCCCTTCCTAAGCGTCGTGACGTTATGCGTCGCGACACCTGGCAGATATTTTCTGACGTGCCCAGTACTCGTCCAAGAGTTTCCCATTTCTGGCGCCTTGTGATGTCGCGAATTAAGACGCCCAGACGCTAGGCGTCGCTTTCATAGCTTCATTTCCAAAGTTATCCGGACACAGTAACTTGGCGCCTCGTAAAGTCTTCACAATGTTCGACGCAGCGACTTTAAACGTCGCGACGCCTGACGTCGACTTCATAACGTGACAAGGACATCATGACACCATCTCGGCACTCAAGACCTTAGACTAACACTGGACTCCGTTTTGGGAAACCTACGCCAGACGTTTCGACCTCATCGAAAGACCACGGGAATGTGACTCAAGCCCTTGCGACGTCATTAACAGCGACTTCAGACAATCGACGCCCAGCGTCGCGACGCGTACCATCCCGACGCCTTCAAATGACGCCGAACTTACAGCACAGAAGCCAAGCAAATTTCAATCGATTCTGCATTGCCAATATTCTTGCAGCCGTTGCTAGCATATATTGCTGCCCAGAGTGTATGATGTACTGTTTTAGTCTCAATGGCCATGTTGCTGAGTATGTGTTACTTGTATTCTGTCTTTGTACAATTCCTCTCACGAACAAAATTCTTCTTTATTTGGACTTTGACATCTGCTATTCTCCTTCTACTGGTGTTTGAGATGAGCGTGGTGCCATTTCTGGACATTGTGCCTCATGAAAATTGTGTGCTCATGGATCTAGTAGTGTCCTCAGGAATATGCTTTTATAAGGTATATAAAGCTTGAAATAGTTTGTATGAACAGTATATAGACACTGAACATTTTTAAGAATTAGCTGTTAATTTTGCTAGTAACCTTTCAGTTTCTGAGTTATGATTTTTGAGAACCAGCTGCTTTCAATGTTGTTCTCAAGTGTTCATAGTTTAAAATCGTTTTTAACTCATAAATCAGTATTTTAATCAGTGCAGTTCAGAATCTTCACTTGCTTCATTGGGTTCCACAGGTACGGACAAGA
Organism: Zootermopsis nevadensis; assembly: GCF_977971745.1. Lineage (NCBI taxonomy): Eukaryota > Metazoa > Arthropoda > Insecta > Blattodea > Termopsidae > Zootermopsis > Zootermopsis nevadensis. The sequence goes on along the minus strand of NW_028259148.1, from coordinate 10,280,550 downwards.
GCCGATCTGAGCTGTGTAGTTCATGCTAATGTGGATGATGAAACAGAATTGGTTTGTTCTGTGTACAGACGAAGATTTCCGCCTAGTACCTTCCACTGTCGCATATGTCAAGCATGCGTCATTAAGCGTGACATTCACTGTGTGTGGTATGGCTTTTAAGTATGAGTATGAATGGACAAGTTGTGACTAAGTGTTTTATTAGTTCTTCAGTAAAATATCATCATCATTCATGGTGCTTTGGCATATTTTCAGGACATGTACACCCCCCAGTAAAATATTTCAGAAGAACTTATTGCTATCTGAGATGAGCAGTTCTGTATTGTATTCGCTGTTGAGCGTGGAATCTCTGTAGACTGGAAACAGACATAAAATAAAAGCAGTTATTATTGTAAATGGTAATTGCTCTAGTGGCCTGGCACCTGCTGTTTTCTGAATCCTGAATTAGAGTACACTTTTAAAAACTGCTTATGGTGAATTTTTTTATCTACTTATGATTTCAGGAAAGTAATAAGAGGAAGTTATGAGATCATTTGTAGGTTATGTTTTTTGCATATTAATCATCCTTATTTTATTTTAAGGTTGAATTGTTGTATCGGAGACAAGAATCACCAGTTGTTTGTCTTCGGAGTTTTATTTTCTGCAGGAGCATTGGTGTATGGGGCCATTTTAACTATAACTACAGTATGCCATCCGTCATTCTATATCATGGAGACAGTCCTATTGCCTGATGACTGTAGTGATGTTTATCATGATTTCATGTAAGTTTTTCCGAATTAATGTTATTAATTAAAATGAATATTTTTATTGTATAGGATTTGAAGTTTTCACAGCGGTGAGTATGAAGATTTCCATCTTCTGGGTTGTTGCGCTGTGTAGTCTGGTCGACCAGACTACACAGCGCAACAACCCAGAAGATGGAAATCTTCATTTTTATTGTAGTCTGTCTCTTATCCAAATGGTGATAATATTCCTGGAAATGATGTTGTGACAAGCTATAGCATCTACATAATTTTTAATTTGATATAATGCCATCTGTTATAGCGGTAAGCTTTTGAATGTCATCAGATGTTGTAATCACAGAATTTAAATTCAGATAAATTGGGAAGGAAACATAATTAACCAATCGTTTTTAAGAAACATAGAAATTTGTGGTACTTGCTACAGAAACAAGTCACGCTGTAAGTAGGAAGGTGTGGTGTGTATGGTATGTAAGTTATATGGAGAAGTGTCTCATCACCTTAGGAATGACTGGACAAGAATGGCGTTGCGTGCATGGGTGCACGTGGTGTGCTGCACTGAGATCAGACAGGCCTCATAGTCGTGGTCTGCTATGCAATTGGAAAAATTTCTTGTCCTGTCGCAAGTCTTTGAGGGAGGGCCAGGCAAGGTCGATAGAAGGTTCGATGAACTCTGCGTAATACGCAATACAGTTCATGCCAGTTGTAACATAACTGAAGAAGACTTCAGGAACAGTTTAATTGTCTACAAGAAGGGATAAAGATGGATGATGGACGTGGTTTATGTTGTGTATAGGTTAGGACTGCTACATTCACTGTATCTGCTCAATTAATTAATTCCGTAAGTGTTACTTAGTTTTGTAGTCACTGTGTTAAGATAAAGTACCTTTTGCTCACTCATATATTTTCTAAATTCAGAATGCAAAATGTATCTGTATATGTGAAAGACATGTACTGTATGTTATGTTTATACACTGTTGTTGCTTTTATCTCTGTGTTGCTAAATCGGAAAGCAAACAGAGACAAATTCCGGGGTCAGGTTTTAAATTGCTTTCTGGTATTATCCATATAATGATTTTTTATTATTTACTGTACTTGGTCTGTTGGTTTATTATTGATAAATTGTTAATCAGAAATGTTGTTTTATGTTGGTTAGTAGTGGTGTAATTACAGTTTGCACTCAGGAGGAAGGTACTGAATTGCTAAAAGGGTTAGAGTTACTAATATTTTTCAGTTTTAGTTAGTAATAGAACCGGAAGGTTCGGCACAGCAAATACCAAACTTGACACAATCCTGATCTAGTTGCAACTACCATGCATGCTTATGAACTGCTTGTACAAGATCCACCACTTTCCTACAGGATTATTCTCCAAAATTCCTGCTTTTGTTTTTTGACGTAAATACGTCTATATTTTAGGGTCAGTGTCATTCGGCAAAAAGTGTAACGAAAAAGTGTAACTGCATTGTTATGTTACCTTGGAAACGTCAATTGTTTACTCGGCATTATTGTTACCAAGCAAACGTCAATTGTTTACTCGGCATTATTATTACCTAGGAAACGTTACATTACTCAGCATTTTTGGTACCTAGAAAACGTCATCTGTTTACTCGGCATTGTTGTTACCTATAAAACATTTCATTACATTACCTTACCTTACATTACATTACCTTAGTTTACCTTACCTTACCTTACCTTACCTTACATTACCTTCCATTAAATTACCTTACCTTACATTACATTTCATTACTTTACATTACATTCAGCTACCACAGACCCATCTTAAGCGTAACTAATTCAAGCTAAATAAGCAAAGTCTTAATCAAACTTTATTCAATTGTAAAGCATGTATAAAGCAAATATTTAGAATAAAGCCAATATATAAACTTCCTTTCCGTATAGACATATTTACGTCAAATTCTCCGGAACCGTGGTTCATCTATCACTTTTTCTCATAATCGATGTATCCAATTCACTGTAACATTCTAGATTTCATCACTATAGCAGTAATAGGTGATAGGTACAAATTATTAAGTTTCTTGTTGTGCTCACAATTTATTGTTTTAGGTCCATTTGTTCTGCTGGGTATTTGGTTCTCAGATACTTGTACTTTATGTTTCTTCCTCAAAGTAAGAGACTTTAAAACACTGATAAAGTGTTTTAGAAAGTAACTGGGATTACCATAACTTTTGTACTGAATAATGACACACATTTGCTGACATTTTTTTTTGTCATGAATCTCATTTTTGTTTGTTAGAATTTTTCTTAAAATGTTGAAATGATGTAATAAATAAAGTAATACTCATGTATAACACTAATTAGGTATATTTTGTCTAGAAATAATTTAATTTATTGTGGAATTAAAAAGTCTTTGAGTAGCAAATAATAATATATCAGGTTCACAAACCTGACACAAATTAAGGTTATGATAACTGTGTGAGTAAAGTGATGAAGTCTGGACTTGGCGGCTTGGCTTTCATTCCTGAATTTTTTGGTAATTACGATGTCCAGACTGACTCTCAGGTCCGTCCAGCATTCTATCTAAATGGCTCTTGACGTAGAGGCAGGTACAACATGAAACTTCCCAGTCACGACCTCCTTTTTGTGGTTAAGTGAAAGATGCTTAGAATTGTGTATCCATCCTCTTTATAAGCCTTTATCTTCATCTCTTTTTATTAATTGTGTATGTCACTTTCAATTTCCTTAAAATTACATTTGTAGATACTGAGTACGAATAAAAGCAATATACATTACAAGCAATAGAACAGTTGAAGACAATCTTTCACAATATTACACCACTTGTACACAATCACAATATACTAATCCTTTATGTTTGCTTCAAGAAGTCTATATCTAGTAGTTATGGGATTGTAGAAGTTGCCATGCAAAGCTTCACAGATAAGAAAAACGGAAGGCTGAATATTCTGTCTAAATTCATTCTACATGTTTAACCCTTTAAAGCCCAGTGCTAAAATATATATCCCACCTTTTTCAACGGTCAGTAGCTTTACATTTTGTGTTTGTGTGTTCCATGTGATTCTCGGTGTAAACAGCAATTATTTCCTCAAACAGTGTTCACCATTTGATCTTTGCAATGGTGAAGTGTTGTGTTTTCTTTGCGGTACGGACTTAATACTTATGTAATATTCAGATGAGGTTTGGCTTTAAAGTGTAAATTCAGTTAACAATTTCTTATAAACCGATTAATGCAAGTCAAGATGTGTTTGTTAACTTCAGCTAATAGACTGAAACTGAATTAAGTTTGTAGTTACACTTATTTGAGACATTACAATGAACACTGAAGAATGCCGTTTGTTACATATACAAAACATGGTCAGTTCAAATGTTTTGTTGAACCACTTCAATCCAAGACAAGAAGAGGCTTGAAATCGGGCAACAACTCCTGAACCTTTTTTTCACCATATCTCCTTCCTTTTCTCCTTTTGACACTCCAGCTCCATCATTGAAGGTAACTGCTGCCACCCCGTAAAGCAACGTGTTAGCTATTTCCTGTGGTACACAATAATATACAGGGAAAGTAAATTAATAAACTCTCCCTCTATTAGGGTCACTCAAAGTGTTTTGTCCCACATTATTTTTCTGAGTGAACACAATTATGGTAAATATCAAATTTGGTGTCTACTAATTTCAAACTTTCCCACCCTATGTAATAAAAGTTTGATACATGTAAGTATCTGTACACCAAATTTCAGCTGTTTTATATAATTTTTTGCTGAGAAAACTGTAGGACAAAACTTTGTGACTAACCTACTTTCATTATAAAAAGGAACAAAATTGTGGTTACTGATATCAGACGAGTGTGTAGTATGACATAAGTGTGTTCATATCAATGTCACATCTGTCTTTGTGTGTTTGCAGCACTGATAGATGGACCTGTCGTCAGACAGAACACTAAATAATAAAAATAAATACACTGATTTGTTTGACATCCGTAAGTGCATATTAGTGTTACTGTATTAAGCAAAATGATTTAAACCTGAAAGATCTGGCACAGAATTTTCATCTTCATCTTTGTAAATTACTAATAGATAAATATGCTTCAAAATCATATTTGTTCAGAAACTTTCAGTGTGGAATTTCTGTACAGAATTTGTCAAAATATAAATATTCAGAACTGACTTGATTTGAAATTTACAAACAGAAATGTTGCAGGCAACAGACATACATAAAAAGTCACATCAATTCATATGATTTAGGCAAATAATTAACTTTTTATTTATTAATTCATCAGGAACTTTAGAGGTTAAGATGAGAAAAAATTTGTCACTCCTAAACTGAAGGTTAAATTCCTGCTCACTGTTTCAAAATATTGATTTAAATTGTTATTCTTGTATCAGTTTTCAGAGTCGTACGTTATCAAAGTGAAGTTAGGCCTGCAGACTATGTTGGTCAAGGTTCTATACTCCATATATAGAAATTGGTTTGTTTATCTCATTTTTCCTAAAACTGAAATGCCACATCGCAATTGACATTCTACATAATAATCACTTTACCTGTTATAGTGGACTGCTGCTAGTTCTTGTTTGTTTACTATTATCACATGTTCGGTGCAAGCAATATGGTGCCAAACTATAAAACTGTGTTCTTGCAGACTTAGGTCGTACAAATCAGTGGCTACTTGGTTCTTGGTTACAGACTCACTCTAAACCTGCAAAATAATAATCGAGTAACTAATCCACTTTGTGCATTTGAAGCTGGAACTTCACATTAACTTTCAGTTTGATGTTCATTTACCTGAAACAAGCCTCTAAAAGCCTTCTTCACTAAGTCTGTGTTGTACCAAGCGGTAGCTTCACACATTTTCAGATTAATGGCTGACTGGGTGTGTTCTCTCCAGGTTTGAAAATAATTACGGAGTAGGTGGGTATTTCTTTGCTATTTCCATCAGCTTCCTTTTGAGTGCCACTACTTGTTTGAATGCAAACATTACTTTCTTCATGAGCAGTGTTTTGTACTGAAGTGATGCCATTATCATCAAATTATGCATTTTTCCCCTGTCATTCTTCTTCTTAATTTCCATGCACACTGGTTTGAGGATTAATAAGAGCTTATGGTCTAATTGGAGGAGTGGAAAGTACTCATCTAACATTAAATATTTTACACAAGTGTTATACTTAATGGTAACAGTCTATAAGATAACTATTTTCGTTGAGATTTATGAATGAACGTATGTCAAGAACATGCCTTTTTAACTTGGGTTTGTATCTTGTTGGATGGGTAACTAGAAAATCTGTAACTATTGAGGAGATTGCAGTAATATTCAGAATTATAATTAGTTCTCTCAGTTGAATTGCCTGCTTGATTGTAATGATGAGAGAGACACAAAATTTCCTAACTTACAGACTGGCTCTGTGGTGGATTCCATCTCAGCTACACCATCTAATTTCCATGGCAATGATAATGTGACAGTCCCTGTAGCAGTGACCACTCCTCCTGGAAGAGTCGACTCCACCAGCGAACTGATGATCCAACAGAATGCAGGCTAGGTACTGTGCAATTTTATCTTTAGCATAGTTTTCTTGTTCTTATGAGTGGTGTCTTTTTTACTTGAATGTTTAAGATAATTATAGTTATTTTGTGATGTTAGTTAATCTAATTCTTTTAATAAATCAAGAATAAAATATTTAATCCTTTTTTGTTGTCTTATTTATGTTCTTTTCGTGTGGTTTTTCTGAATTTCTTTGTGAACATTTGTCATACATTTTTCTTGGTGTGATTTATGATCTTGGTTGACCATAATTAGTGATTGTCTCATCTATGCTGATTATGTTTCATTTATGTCTCTTGCAATTTTCAATTTCCAGTTGGTTGGTGGTGCCCCAGATGGCAGTCAGCAGTACCATGGAATGAGTGGAGGACTGAAGACGGAGAGTGGCCGCGTGCAGCTGCTGATCAGCAGTAGTGATGGATCCAGTATTACCTACAGTTCGGATCCAGGCCAAGCGTACTATGTCGAACAGCTGGATAATGTGCTTGATACTTTCAAGTCTCAAGGTTCCTGGTTGTTCAGTATGTAGGGATATCTTTAAAACAGATTCTGATTCACTTGAAAGACGTGCAAAGCGTCAATCTGAGTTTTGTGACGTTCTGTTGCGCAGGGCTGGTGACTGAAGAGGGAGATTTGAGAGTAAGGCATCATTCAGTTGTTCGTGGTGGCGCGACTTTACCCTTGGACATTTCTTTAAACGTTACCGCAGAGCAGCAACAAGATTTAATTGATGCCAAGCTGTTAGAATCGCAAGTGAATGGGGGTATCGAGAGCGAAGTTCGTAGGTTAGGTAAGTCACTCGGCCTATGGCTGTAGTATATGGTGCTTCTTTTTTAACTATTTATATTTTTAACAGGGTGGCAACGTTTCTAGAACTCGCAGCAGGATGAACTTTACAATAATGAAACAAATATTAGATTCTGTTTCAGCACCTTCGTAGATTGTCATATTTTGTTCATTGTTGACTGTGTCTATACTTCTAACATGTTCCCTGCAGGCATTTTTCATGTTCTGTGTCTTGATCTGTATGTAATAATGGATTTACTTTAATGCTGTATACCTTCAGTCTGTGACTTTTGTTCTAACGTTAATCCGTGCAAGAGTGCAGCTATGATTCGGAAAGGCAACTTTGTTTCTTCAAATGTCCCTTCAAATTGTAAATGTAACACTGTCTTCTGTAGAACATCCCTTGTTGGGTGAAGATGTGGACATCATGCCTTGTAAATTACATGTTCTTAAACTTCCTATCTTCTGGCTCATTCCAGTCAGCAGTACTGAAACAGAGAGTGATAAAAATATTGAAGGAAAATTAAAAGATTGTTTTGTTAAAATCTTCAAACATACATACACTGAATCTTACATGCTAGAATATACACGTGGGTTAATTAAAAAATGAGAAGAGCAGATTTGGTCTTGTGTATGCGCAAGTTTTAACCGCCTTGATTCGGAATCTAAACACCCATAAATGGCAGGTGTAGTCTGGGTTTTGGCCCGTCTGGATCCTCTTGTCTGAAATATTAATGCAGACTTCTTCAGTTGGAGGGTAATTAAACTGGGCATCTTCTTGAAGGATTTGAGCAGGTCAGTGATTACGTGATCTGAAATGTCAGTTTGAGGCATGGGTTTATTTTAAGCTTTCATATTTTGTCTGGTGGGTTGCATTTTCTGCTTTTGGTAAAGAATCTTCCCTAAACCTGTCCTCTTTTCCTACTCCAGTATTTTCTAGTTTTGGTGTTTAGCAATGTCAAATGGGATGTTGGTTATTAAGGTGTTTTTGCTCCTACATTTGTAGAAGTTGGTGCTAAAATGTGTTTGTTTTCTCTATTTCTTAAAGCTGAGGACATTTGGATCAATGGTGATATAAAACGTAAGGAAATAATTAAGAGTATGTGCTTAATTCAGTGTGTTCAGCTTGATGATTACTGACTTAATTTCACTGCTGTAACAAGATTCATTGCAAGTGTTACTAATGAATGCAACTCCTTATTTAGCAGAGCTCTGTGTTAGTTTATTTTGCTATTCTTTCTCACATAATTCTTTTTACTGTACCTTTTTTAATGCTTGTGTATTTTATATTGTAACAAATTTTAAAAATATAACCACAGTGTTTGAAGAGCTATCGGATTAGGTGATGGTATTCTGACATATGTAGAAGTCTTGTGGAATAAGCACAATTGTTTTAGCATTGTGATGTTTGTTTTTATGAGGGTTGCCGAAGAACTAATATACCATTCTTTCTGCATGCTCTATTTTTCAGTTCTATCCAAATCTGTGATCTAATACTTCCAAGAAGCAGGGGTGTCGATGACCTGAGTTCTTTCTTACATCAAAGGCTCTTCATCTCACTAATAAATTTGTCATCCTCAGTTTTGTGCTGAGAGTGTCATCTTTTTTACGTTTCCAAATAGAAAAGGTTCAGTGCTGTAATGAACTCGTCTGTCCTCTTGGCATCACGTGCATTAAAATTACTACTTCCTTCAGAATTACTAAGTGTTGGAATTGTGACTTCACCACCTAAGGGCATCACATGAATGTGTGTTTTGTTTGTAACATACCTTTATCACCATCTCAGTGTATATGATCTTGCGTTGTCAGAAGGTTTTGAAGTTCTGCAGTTAGATGGGATAGTGTCGAAGCTTGCATGAATGAAAGTTTAATTTGTCTCCTCTAGTGTTTTTTTTAATGTGATGAATTACTTTCTGGGCTGTACATAATATATTATTTTCTATCTCATGAAGTAAGCAGGTAATGGTTGATACTGTATGTTTGAAACTGGACATGATATTAAGGAACAATTTCTTTAAAATTCTGTATACTAGTTATAATATTCTGATTTCATGCGTACAAGTGACATCATCTAGCTCACAATTGATTTCAGTTGCAGGTTCTTGTAAACATGGGAATGAACTCTCAGATTCGTAAAAGGTATTGCATTAGTTGACCAGCTGAGTGACTGCTAGCTACTCTAGAAAGGCTGTGGTTCATGTGATTTGTAACTTCAGTGTTTTTTCCTGTACTACATTCTATTTTTTCTGAAAATATTACGTCAACTTTGTGTAGATATATTTACTAACTTTGGTTTGTCTTGCTTGTCACGTGAACTGGCAGGGTGATGTAGAGAAGGATGATGTTTTTTAAAGTTGAGATGATGTTCAGTTTGGAGCCACAAAACATTGTAAGACAGTTAAAGGGTGTGAAGAATGTCACAACTCGTATGAGCATGGCTGCCATCGGCATCGAGTGCAGACTTTATGTGACAAGCCCGTCCCTTCAAGGGCCTGGGCCAGTTTACCAGTCTCTTATTTGGCAATTAACAAAGTTGGGACATCTGATGGATCACCAGGTGAGTAAGGACAGTTAAATATTGCTGCGATAAATATAAAATAATTGAGGTTATGAACATTTGGTAATTCATTTTATTGTACAGATTCCAAGTAAAAAGAATTATTAATAATAAATAATTATAATAATTTCCTTTTGTATGCATATATATTCAATTTAACAGCATTAAAATGTTTAATGTATGCAATGAAATTGTATGATGGAACTTTGGTGTTTTGTCATACATGTTTCTCACTGTGTAACATGTAGTCATGTGACTGCAGTAAGATTGGATCTTTGAAGATGCAGTTGTTAGTTTCACCAATCAGCCATTGAATTTTGGACCTTCAATATGTAAAATAACATCAAACTGAAAGCATTTGCACATAGTGAAAAGGCTTGTATTTTAGGTCAGATTGATGTGAAACAGGAAGATTGTTTATTACCATCACTGTTGTGTCATTTCACATGGACTGTAAATATGTTGTGCACTTGGTGTGGAAAATTATTAAATCTTTTACATTTATGGCATTTGTTAATGTTTATTAATTTATGTTGTGTATTACATTTGTTATTTTAACTTAATATTCCAGGCCTGCAAGATGATAATATTTTGGAAAATTCTCTGTGCTCTAAGTTTGAGGATTGAGGTGTTTTGAAAAATTCTAGTTTGCTGTTAGTGTGTTATCATTTTCATTTACAATTTTTAATACATTAATCCATTGCTGATGGGATTAGGAAGGATGCCATACATTATATTGTTACATATATTAAATTTGATTTGATAATGTGGCAAAGATCTCTGATTTATGATTCATATATTTGGAACAGTGTATGGCGTATTTGCTCGGAAAAGAATTCCAAAGCGAACTCAGTTTGGGCCCATTGAGGGTGTACTGGTAAAGGCAGATGAACCTCACGTGATTTTGGTTGGGGGAGGAGAACCTCAGCTTGAGTTGTTGGTGGAATCGGAAACTGGAGCCATGTTGAAACTTGACATTGAAAGTGAGAGTAATTGGTGAAGTCTTTATTATGTATCAGTAGTGGTGTGGTATTATGTGCTGCAGCTGGTGCATTATTTATTATGTTGTTATCCCTTGTTTAATTATAATTGAATTTGGTGTTTAAAAGGAATTTAAATTAGGATAGAAAAAAATTCACAATTTTGACAATGCTGTTATAGATTCATCTAACTGGATGCGGTTTGTGCAGGGAGCTGAAAGTTTCAAAGATCAGAATCTAATATTGAGTCAGCAGGGTCATTCTTTATATTCACAACTACACGAGTAATCCACCCTCGACAGGAACTCCAAGTATGGTATAGCCTTCCGTATGCCAATAAGCGAGGACTACCCCTGCTTCAACCCGACACAGAAAAAAGAGGTAATGCATTCCATGGTTCTTTGGATCATATAAAGTTATTGATGCATATTCTTTTTCATTTAGTATTTTGAAATATTCAAGTATAATACTGAGCTTGCTTTAGGAGTCTTGTTGGCAGCATGCAAACCAACAACACCAACACCTTTAGATGCTAGTAATTACATTTTGTTATACCTTCCGTCAGAAAATTTATTTCTTATACTAGTAGAAAAGTTCTTGTCAAAACCATGAGGTAGGTGGAGGAGATGCATAGTAACGTTGTACAGACTGAGGAGAGAAGTGTAACACAAGATACTTGGGCCACAGAGTAAAATTTTTAAGTGAGAAGAAGATTGTATAAAGACTGGTTGTTGACCACAGGTATATTATTTTATTACTGCTTTCTAATGCACATAAGTATTCAGATGGTTTCTTTAAAAAACGATCAGAAGTTGATTTGACAGATATTTAAGGTTTATTTCAACAGAAAAAATTAACTATTTTTTTGTGGCATTAAGATTGGGCCAGGGATCAAAATTCGCTCATTGAAGTTTCTGTAACTGAAGCTGTTGTTTTATTTCTAAAAATTGTAACTTTTGTATTTTGCATGTTGGTGTAATATGAATTTCATTTGTATTCTAGCTGTTGAAGACCTGGAACATATGTGGCCATGCTTTGAATATAATGAGAAATTTGTCAGCTCAGAAGAGCTACAGAAGCACTTGAATGTTCATGACAATGAACGTGTGAGTTGGGCGTGGTTTTATAAGCCTAAATGTTGTAAATCTGCATAGATTTTATGCAAGCTGCTGTAATCACAATGTGTATCATACTTCTGTTTTTCTGACACGTGAATTTATTTCACATAGGAGGAAGACGGAGAACCTAAGAAATCAAAGTCTAAGAAATCTGGGCGAACGTTTAGGCGCAAAGGTGTGTCACATTTTACACCAAAGAAATTTAAGTCAGATGGTGATAAACGTACTGAAGTAAGTACTCTCAGATGGATATTTAATTAGAATTAAAAAATAGTAAGCTTGACTAACATTGATAATTCTGATATATGTTTTGTATATATAATTCCATATTTTAAATTGTAAGTAGTTTTGGGAGACAATGCAGTATGATAACATTATTAATTTACAGTGCGATGAAACACATTCCTAGACATTGTCTGCATCCATACAACATAATCCCAGAATATTTCATGAAGATAACGAATGTTGTTATCTCTCAAATGACTAATTATAACAAGCTTATAATTTGAAGTTCTGCAGTTAGATGGGATAGTGTCGAAGCTTGCATGAATGAAAGTTTAATTTGTCTCCTCTAGTGTTTTTTTTAATGTGATGAATTACTTTCTGGGCTGTACATAATATATTATTTTCTATCTCATGAAGTAAGCAGGTAATGGTTGATACTGTATGTTTGAAACTGGACATGATATTAAGGAACAATTTCTTTAAAATTCTGTATACTAGTTATAATATTCTGATTTCATGCGTACAAGTGACATCATCTAGCTCACAATTGATTTCAGTTGCAGGTTCTTGTAAACATGGGAATGAACTCTCAGATTCGTAAAAGGTATTGCATTAGTTGACCAGCTGAGTGACTGCTAGCTACTCTAGAAAGGCTGTGGTTCATGTGATTTGTAACTTCAGTGTTTTTTCCTGTACTACATTCTATTTTTTCTGAAAATATTACGTCAACTTTGTGTAGATATATTTACTAACTTTGGTTTGTCTTGCTTGTCACGTGAACTGGCAGGGTGATGTAGAGAAGGATGATGTTTTTTAAAGTTGAGATGATGTTCAGTTTGGAGCCACAAAACATTGTAAGACAGTTAAAGGGTGTGAAGAATGTCACAACTCGTATGAGCATGGCTGCCATCGGCATCGAGTGCAGACTTTATGTGACAAGCCCGTCCCTTCAAGGGCCTGGGCCAGTTTACCAGTCTCTTATTTGGCAATTAACAAAGTTGGGACATCTGATGGATCACCAGGTGAGTAAGGACAGTTAAATATTGCTGCGATAAATATAAAATAATTGAGGTTATGAACATTTGGTAATTCATTTTATTGTACAGATTCCAAGTAAAAAGAATTATTAATAATAAATAATTATAATAATTTCCTTTTGTATGCATATATATTCAATTTAACAGCATTAAAATGTTTAATGTATGCAATGAAATTGTATGATGGAACTTTGGTGTTTTGTCATACATGTTTCTCACTGTGTAACATGTAGTCATGTGACTGCAGTAAGATTGGATCTTTGAAGATGCAGTTGTTAGTTTCACCAATCAGCCATTGAATTTTGGACCTTCAATATGTAAAATAACATCAAACTGAAAGCATTTGCACATAGTGAAAAGGCTTGTATTTTAGGTCAGATTGATGTGAAACAGGAAGATTGTTTATTACCATCACTGTTGTGTCATTTCACATGGACTGTAAATATGTTGTGCACTTGGTGTGGAAAATTATTAAATCTTTTACATTTATGGCATTTGTTAATGTTTATTAATTTATGTTGTGTATTACATTTGTTATTTTAACTTAATATTCCAGGCCTGCAAGATGATAATATTTTGGAAAATTCTCTGTGCTCTAAGTTTGAGGATTGAGGTGTTTTGAAAAATTCTAGTTTGCTGTTAGTGTGTTATCATTTTCATTTACAATTTTTAATACATTAATCCATTGCTGATGGGATTAGGAAGGATGCCATACATTATATTGTTACATATATTAAATTTGATTTGATAATGTGGCAAAGATCTCTGATTTATGATTCATATATTTGGAACAGTGTATGGCGTATTTGCTCGGAAAAGAATTCCAAAGCGAACTCAGTTTGGGCCCATTGAGGGTGTACTGGTAAAGGCAGATGAACCTCACGTGATTTTGGTTGGGGGAGGAGAACCTCAGCTTGAGTTGTTGGTGGAATCGGAAACTGGAGCCATGTTGAAACTTGACATTGAAAGTGAGAGTAATTGGTGAAGTCTTTATTATGTATCAGTAGTGGTGTGGTATTATGTGCTGCAGCTGGTGCATTATTTATTATGTTGTTATCCCTTGTTTAATTATAATTGAATTTGGTGTTTAAAAGGAATTTAAATTAGGATAGAAAAAAATTCACAATTTTGACAATGCTGTTATAGATTCATCTAACTGGATGCGGTTTGTGCAGGGAGCTGAAAGTTTCAAAGATCAGAATCTAATATTGAGTCAGCAGGGTCATTCTTTATATTCACAACTACATGAGTAATCCACCCTCGACAGGAACTCCAAGTATGGTATAGCCTTCCGTATGCCAATAAGCGAGGACTACCCCTGCTTCAACCCGACACAGAAAAAAGAGGTAATGCATTCCATGGTTCTTTGGATCATATAAAGTTATTGATGCATATTCTTTTTCATTTAGTATTTTGAAATATTCAAGTATAATACTGAGCTTGCTTTAGGAGTCTTGTTGGCAGCATGCAAACCAACAACACCAACACCTTTAGATGCTAGTAATTACATTTTGTTATACCTTCCGTCAGAAAATTTATTTCTTATACTAGTAGAAAAGTTCTTGTCAAAACCATGAGGTAGGTGGAGGAGATGCATAGTAACGTTGTACAGACTGAGGAGAGAAGTGTAACACAAGATACTTGGGCCACAGAGTAAAATTTTTAAGTGAGAAGAAGATTGTATAAAGACTGGTTGTTGACCACAGGTATATTATTTTATTACTGCTTTCTAATGCACATAAGTATTCAGATGGTTTCTTTAAAAAACGATCAGAAGTTGATTTGACAGATATTTAAGGTTTATTTCAACAGAAAAAATTAACTATTTTTTTGTGGCATTAAGATTGGGCCAGGGATCAAAATTCGCTCATTGAAGTTTCTGTAACTGAAGCTGTTGTTTTATTTCTAAAAATTGTAACTTTTGTATTTTGCATGTTGGTGTAATATGAATTTCATTTGTATTCTAGCTGTTGAAGACCTGGAACATATGTGGCCATGCTTTGAATATAATGAGAAATTTGTCAGCTCAGAAGAGCTACAGAAGCACTTGAATGTTCATGACAATGAACGTGTGAGTTGGGCGTGGTTTTATAAGCCTAAATGTTGTAAATCTGCATAGATTTTATGCAAGCTGCTGTAATCACAATGTGTATCATACTTCTGTTTTTCTGACACGTGAATTTATTTCACATAGGAGGAAGACGGAGAACCTAAGAAATCAAAGTCTAAGAAATCTGGGCGAACGTTTAGGCGCAAAGGTGTGTCACATTTTACACCAAAGAAATTTAAGTCAGATGGTGATAAACGTACTGAAGTAAGTACTCTCAGATGGATATTTAATTAGAATTAAAAAATAGTAAGCTTGACTAACATTGATAATTCTGATATATGTTTTGTATATATAATTCCATATTTTAAATTGTAAGTAGTTTTGGGAGACAATGCAGTATGATAACATTATTAATTTACAGTGCGATGAAACACATTCCTAGACATTGTCTGCATCCATACAACATAATCCCAGAATATTTCATGAAGATAACGAATGTTGTTATCTCTCAAATGACTAATTATAACAAGCAAATGTTTCTGAAACACTTTTAGTGGTTTCTCGGATTTACAGTTGTCCCCTTACCAGTGTCATGTCTGTCATCGAGCCTTTCCTTGCAACTACAGTTTGAAACGACACCAGCTTCTGCATGTTGGGGAGAAGAAGTACATTTGTGAAATTTGTGGACATCAGTTCTGTCATGTGCACAACAGAGACAGGTCAGGAACTTGTCGTTTGTGACCTTAGAGTATCCTCAATGTACGTGTTTATTGTTAGCTTTATCGGGTGTTTCAGCCAATGAAAATGAAACTTTCCTGTTGAATACAAATAAGATACCTAATATTTCCTCATAATTTTAATTAATTTTGCTTAGTTACTTAAGCTTTGAATTATAAGTAGACTTCTAATGTCCTGGTCTAAAATTGTTGTAGGATTGTTAGTGTTGTGGATATGAAATATAAGTGGACGAATATAAAAGAGCAAATTTTAGTAACACGGTACATTTTTATTCGCTTTATCTTTGCACTGTCTTATTTTTAGTGTGATACTTTTTGTGTTACAGGCATGTTCGAAAACAGCATAAACATTATGGCAGTGACAACAGTGGGAAACTTACTGCCAACACAGTTATGAAGAAGAAGCCACCAGAGTGAGTTAAGTCGTGAATTAGTGTTTACTGATGACAAATGATTTTAAATGTTGAAAGTTAAGTGTTTGGTAGTGGTTTGAACTTGGACTCTGTTCATCACAGATAATGGATTTTGTTCTTACAGATTTTGATTAAATAATTCAGAAGCTGCAAAGCTATTTTTAAATACAGTTGTTTACATAGATTTAGTTTTAATGGAGATGTTATTTTGTATGAACTACTGTCGTATTGATATTTTTTTTTGTGTTGCTTTCAGTATTTTGAAAAGGTTTCCAGATATGAAAGGTTGGTATGAATATTTTTAATAAGTAGTCATGTGGTCCTCCAGCTTGGGGGTTGGATTGGAGGCTAACAGCTCCCCACCGTAAGAAACTAGCGAGTTAACGAAATGTTACCGAGGCTTGCAGCCGTTGCCATGTAGGCAATATTTAAGAATGATATTCTTTACGTTTCAGGCCTGGTAATGAGTGGTTATGTTCACACTGCAGACTGACTTTCACCAGTGCGTCAGTCTTGAATCTTCATACTCTAGCCCATGCAGCAGACAACTTAGAAGAAACAGAAATTATCACTGGACTGCCATCTGTTTTCTATTCAGTGTACCATGCTGGGGAATTTCTTGTACAAAATGGTGATGTGTAGTGTCCGCAGTGTACACAGGTATGTTTCACACTGTACAGTGTTCAGTACCAGGGAATGAATTGCAAATAGTGACAATTTGAAAATTTCAGAAAATGTTTGCTCACACACTGTTTCTATAATGGCACTGTCAGTAGCTCAGACCATATAACATTAAAGAAAATGAACTGATTTATTAAATTACATTTTACTCTGTAATGGTAGTATAGTTCCAGTAGATTTAGAATATATCAATTGAAATTAAATGTACAAAAATGTGTATTATTTATTTTGTATTTTAAACAATTTCCAAATAATGAAACAGGTAATCCTGTGACTGAATTATTAAAAGTAGAGCAGAATAACGATAAACACATACACGAAGGTCTGGTGGTTTTAAATTAAATGTTTTCAAAAGTGATAATTGGATGATTATTCAAATATAAATTATTTGAATAATTAATCGGCAGTTTTCAGATTTTTTTTTCTTGCTATATAATTCTGCATTTTTTATTTTAGGGGAGGTACACAGGCCTGTTGACTTAAAGTATCTGTGATGTACTTTTTCTTTTGTGTATCAGTGTTTCAATCTGTTAGGCTGAATACTAAATATAACTGCTCGTGTGTATAATGGATGCATGTATATATCTCTTTCCCCCAGGAATTCCCTAGCAAAAAGGAACTGATTGAACATGTATCAGCGCATAGTAAACCAACTGCTCCACAGCTACGCTCTCGCTTGCGTTCTGTAAACCCTGCGAAGCCATGGAAGTGTGATCTTTGTTACAAGAGCTTTGCAGCAGAAGATCGCGTTCAGGTGAGAAAATGTAAAATCTAATTGTTTCTAATAGGTGAACAGACCATATGTATTGACTTTGAGGTTTGTCTACTCAGAACTTTATTTTGGTGGCTTTGATCCTGTTGCTCAGAATGCCTCGTGTTTTCATGACATGGTTCTTGAACACAGGGACATTATTTCTGTAACCTTTACTTGGTTAAGGGACTGAATGTGTGCAGTTCTCATTCCAGTCTTATTTCCCTTTATAAAACTTTTTAAAAATTCAGAAGAATTTGTCTTAGAGCGAGGAAGTTTAGTTTTTTATTTCAGTCTGTTACGAGAATGTGCCGTAAAATTGTGTGTTTTATCGATTTGCTGTTTGTGTATCGCAGGCGTACTTGTGCTTTACAGCATCACATGTTGGTACACAGGGCTTAAGAATTCAAGCCCCTGCAGTGTGACATATGCTATAAGCGTTTCCTCAATAATTCTGCTCTGGCTTGCCACATAAAAATTCACAGAGGTTTGTTGACATTTTCTTAATTGCGCTAATATGTATACCATTGTTTCCATTTATACCATAAATAATGACGTATAAATTCCCATTTCACCCTTTGAACAGCATTATTTTCTGAGCTTACCTGAGAGAAGGCTTTAGATATAAAAATATTCAGGCAGTCTGATTTTTTTCACTAACAGAATCTTTAAAACAGTACAACTTGTCAGGTATATAAAACAACATGTTTTACTCCAGATTCTAATGTGGAGGTTAAAGTTATCATAAGAAGCCTGACATCCTGTTATTTTTGAAGACTTGAACATCATGTTTCAAATAAATTCATATTGTGGAAGCTAAGAACAAATTTATAATAATTTTTATTTGTATGCTTCAGATTTTACATTGTTTCCTATGGATAACAAGTTGAAGCAAGAGATATAAACTTCATAAAGTAATTTCAGGTTGTTTTATTTATTTGTCCTCACTGAACTTATTACAGCTGATTTCAAATAGCTACATACAACACATTGGGAAATAACAATGACAAGACCAGAAATCATTCAATCATTTATATGCTTCAGGTGTCTTAACATTTTCGTGTGCTGGTTTAAATATAACTTTTAAAAATGTGTAAATTAATTTGTACAGTTCAACCTAATTCATGCTAATTAAATGATAATTTAAGAGTAGAGTAACGAGAAGCTCCTAGTAAAGGGGTTATTGGGTTTGTTTTTAAAACATGAAAGGAGTGCCTGTTTAAATTTATTACACATTGCCCAAAATGTGGCTTCCATCTTTATTTCTTTTTTCTGTTAACACTTATCACTGTTTGTCTCATTTCAAATAGAGAAGAAGATCTATGAATGTCCAATTTGCAAGGCAGTCTTTGACCAGGTCCTTGCTTTGAAAGAACATACGCACATTCACTCAGAAAATGGATTATTTACTTGTCTGCAGTGCAGTAAGGTGAGCTTTCATTATTTATGTTACTTCAGAAACAGGAATAAAGGCTTTGTACAGTGTTTCTAGTGAACTTGTCTGTACCTTTTTCCAGTGTTTAGACGTGTTCCCCAAATGCCTGTAAATTTCAAATGAACTGAAGAAATATCCGATGAAGAACATGATAAATTCCTCTCATCAGCAATACCAACATTGTTACCACATAGTTGTAAGGGGTTATCTGCAAATTTAATGTCGGTAATCCATGAACGGTTATGCCCGTGTATTTGAAATGTGCTAAATTAACGGCATGGGTATAGATGGCTGGATGGATGGGCGGACGGATGAGTGAGCTGAGATGCACGTCCGGTAGTTGACGAGTGTGGGTGCTTGTACTGCTTTGATGGTGGGATGAGCAGATGACTGGTTATATGGCTGTGCATTTATAGTCATTACCTAAGGAGGAAGGCACAGATTAATTCTTGGAAACCTTTTAAATATATATGCTTTCCGTATATGACGCTCCTTCAAATGAAATTTGTTCAGAGTTTGTTCTGGACAAAGGAGTACAGGCCATTGAAAGTAATTTCATGAGGACTGAATTTGAATAACCTTCATATATTCGTATATTTTAATTCTCTCTTATGTTAATAATCCTGAGAGCTTATTTTTAGTTAGGCATTATTTCAGAAGGATTTTGTCCTTGCTGTTTACACACTTTCAACTTGAACACAGAACCACTAGTATTGGAGCGTTACGTGAAATATGCAGAGGACGGAAACAGTGTTGACTGTTCTTTGTGCCTATGACAAATTTGAAACACTGTTTAATGACACTGTTGTCCTACCAGGTGTTTGACGAGTACAATCAGATACGCAAGCATGTGCGTGCATTCCATGGTGGCAAGCGATTCCCATGTGGACTGTGCGAAAAAGAATTTCCCGCCCGGATAAATTGAAGCTCCACATGCTCAGGTGCCCAGCCGCCAGTTCATTCTCATCCGATGTTCTGTTTGCTCGCTCATTCTTTATTCTCTATTTTTATATATGTTGGTATGAATACTTTTGATGACATGCAACTGTTGACTGATAATGTGTTATTAAGTGTTCGCCTTGTATTTTTATGTCAATATTTGTTTGGTTTATTGGCAGCATTGGATACCCTGATTCCTAAACTTTGGAATATCTCATTTTTGCATTGTTGTGCTAAAACATTTATCAATCTATTCAGATTTTCTTTCATTTGTTCATGTGTCGTAAACCAGTATTAACCAAGACACGCCAATGTAATTTACACAAAAGAGGAAACCATGATCAGGCTACTATTTTCTGATACAGTATGTCCAGAAAGTCACTCTGGAGTTTTAGGATGCTGTATGTTGTTAATTACTACCTGAAATGAAAATTAAATGAAAATTAACTGAAAACATTCTGTCAATATATTTCCACATTCGATCCTTTTATGGCATGACAGATATCTAACTGATACCTGTTTTCAACTTGCACACACACCTTAGCAAATCTGTAATTAAATGCTCCCTGTATGTATTAATTGTACTTGTTATCCACCCCGTTGACATAAAATCTAAAAATCACCATAAAACTATCCAGTATACCTGTAAATCATTTAATTAGTGTGGCCTTCATAACAAAGTTATAGGACCTCTTTGTTTGCCAAGACTGCAGCATCCGGAAACATTTATATGGATATGCTGGAGAATGTCATCTTTCCGAAGATGAAAGGAGAAATTGGATTTTTTTTTCAGCAAGATGAAACGCTGCTTTGTTACAGAAATGCTAGTCATGCCATGATGGTTCGGTAATGTGCAGTGAATTCTGTGACCACATTGCCCCTCTCCATTTCATATAAGAGGATTAAATTAGTGAAAACTATAATATGATATTTTGCTTTGTTTCGTGTATGAAAGTAATTGAAACATATTTTCTATATGAATAAACTCCTATCTTCATTACATATTTGAAATTGTTTAAAACACCAGAACTGTGATGCGTTCTTGCACTTCAGTTTCTGCGACATTGTCTAATACATAAGATAAGACAGTTGCAGTAATGTTCAAAGGACTCCCTCAAATGATGTGTGGCTCAAGCCCAAAAGAAGTTTTAGGCATCATCCATAATGCAGTTTTTTGGTAGTGTCTGAAACAATGGATCAAATGTTTTGGGGGAAATCTTGAATTATTGTATTGTATGCAAAGTTCACTTGCTTTTTAATAGTTGTGTAAAAAAGATTGTACTGTGTTTTGCGCAGAATATGAAGATTTACATTTTAATTTTATGTGCAATGAAGCATATGCTTTCCCTATAGAATGTCATCTGCAGCTGGCCAGTGACCCTTCTGGTCAGTAAGCTTGTGGTTAATCATTATTTTTTGGTTAGGTTATTTTAGGTTATACATTAATGGTAATGTATCTTTGTGGAGTAAAAACTTTTGATGCGTAGAAGAGTTACATAATTTCCCAACGCTCGACAAACTCAGAATGCATATGCTCAGGTAACCTTACTCTTTCTTCCTTCCTTCATATGCAGGGTTGAAGGACTGGCATATATCTGTTTGGGTGACGTGACTCAACTTTACAGTCTTTTAGTGTTTTGAAGGTGCGTGGTTTCCCGCTTTTATACCCTTCTGCTACCATATTACATAATGATGAGTTTCAGACCATGAAAGATATAACAACATTCGTTCACATTTAAGCTGGTGCTGCGTTCAAGGCATAACTAATTTCGGAGATTGAATTAAACACAGGTGGAGTTTATGTAAAAGCTGGACATTTTACACTTCCTCGCTTGATGTAGAATGTTCCCTGTAATTTATGTTTCACGTACTTAATTTTAAACTAATTTTATAATGGATTTTTATAATTAAGCAGAGTTTAAGAAGATAAATGGATAAAGTTAATAACTTTAGTTTCAATAGACCATCATTTGTAACTTATAACATATCTGTGGTTTCAGTATTTTATTATGTGCCCTATTTTTGGAGGGGGGAGCTTATATTCATTTTCTGGAGCAATACAATACTTGAAAGTAAGTTGTACTTGATAGTTAATAAAAATTAAGTTGTTATTGAAGTGATATGGTGGAATGTAGTTAATTATTACAACAGTTTTTGATTTTTGATTCTCATTAATGAAACTGTACCATCACAGAGATTCAGTATAACTGGTACATTAGACTTCAGACCACGTGCCAGTTATGTGATAATCCGTAATTAATTCAGCTTTTATATTAAAATCACTTAGACTGTCCTGAAAATTTTTAGATCATTAGTGGTTTTTCATGTGAGTTTGTTAAACTAAATAATGTGTGTAATGACACTGTAAGTGTGCATCTTTCAACAAACTGTAAGCTTAAGGAGACTACAGCCCAGATGGTAATACTATTCTGTGTTTCTATACTTTAGGATCTTACTGCTGTAAGTATTTCTCACATATTCTTACCATGTAAAGTTTTTCCCTTACAATAAATTAATAAGAGCAGATAACAGCTGGTAAATTGACCATGGTTTCTTTTAAGTAGACAATATCAGATTGGCAAAATGCAAACTGATTAATGTCTCAAAGGTTATTATATATATTTTTATTTACTTTATACATATCATTGTATGGTTTTTGCTTCCTGTTAGTTGTTCTGTAGTGGTTTGGTACAACGTGCAGTGCTTGGGCTGTTGTTACCTTTTTATAATGACCCATAGTTTTGTTTGCTTCCTTTTGTGTTGGGTGGAGTTAATATACAGATAGTCCTCGATTTACGCCAGAATGCGTTCCTAGACGAACCTGCGTAAACGGAATCGGCGTAAATTGAAAGTCTTTTATAATGTAAAACAATTGAAAGTCAATGACATGCGTCATGGAACGTATGCATTCGACCGAACAGGAACTGCGACTTTCCACGAAACCTTATCACACGCCAACTGCCAAGAAATTCATGCCCAAGGTACAGGTAAAGTTATCCTGTGTTGCAGCTCTGTTTAGTTTTTCAGTTGCAATGAGGAAAGTGGGAAATATTAACTTTATCTTGAATGGTTATCAGTTTCAGTACTGTAGTTGCTTATACCGTCTTTCAGGTAACTTAATACGTTCTTCTTCTTCTATGGCGCAACAGCCCAAAGTCGAGCCTTGGCCTCCTTCCATGTGGGAGGTTTCTTTGTCTTTTGAAGTGTGCATTTGTGAGTAGTGAGTGACAAGCCCACTGCCTCTGCACAATTTCTACTCAATCCTGATTTGTCTGCTAGAGCCATCTAGTAGTGATTCAAGAGAGACTTGGGTGAGAAATGGCCGCTGAATTTTGCTTACGAAACATCTCGTTCATGTTCGTAAGGTTCCTTTACATGTCTTTGATCTATGACATGGGACCACCGGCTTTACTTCCCCTTTGAAGTAAGTTGTGCTACGGATTTTTATCACCCTTAAAAATCCATAGACCTCAGCCGGGTTTGAACCCGCGAACCTTTCTTCCAGAAGGCATGTCTATTTGTGACATGTTAGGGATTTTGTCATCATGGTTCAAAACTTTTGATATCTGGTTGGTTCTCATAACAAACGTCTGATAAACTTGTTGTTAGGTAGCTGTCATATTTTTGGTATGATTGTGATATGGCATGAATATCATGTTTCAGGTTTCTCCAACAGATTATCATCGATTTATCTACAAATGCCAGACTTGCCTCTTGGGGTTTAAGTGCCATGGAATGCTTGTGAATCACCTGGCAAAGCATCATCCTGACATCAGTCCTGATTCTGTTGCTGAACTTAATTTGCCGATCCTGAAAACAACCCGAGACTATTACTGTCAGTATTGTGAAAAGGTGACTATAATTTTTTATTAACTATTGATTGTAAGATGGTGTCATAGATCAGTTGTGGTACATTTTTATGTCATATTTGTGCTTATTATTCTCTTATGTAATAAGTGAGTGTGAAGATGGCTGTCTTCAGGGTTGTAGAACTGTGTAGTCTGGTAGATGTTTAGCAGTATTTCAGAGGTACTTGCTGCCTCCATCATCAGGGTGATGAGTCATCACGCTACAACCCAAAAGACAGCTATCATCATTAAATAATTAATTCACGTTTTACATAACCTTCCTTCCAGTTCATCTGTTTCAAGTACTATGTAGAGCAGTTACGTGTATTAAGGACTGGTTTTGTTGGCATTCTTTTCAGATTTATAGAAGTAGTTCGAAGAGAAAGGCTCACATCTTGAAAAATCACCCTGGAGCAGAGTTGCGAATGAGCAACCGACGAAAGGTAAATGATATTTGCTGTCATTGACAAGTAAAAGAATTGCCTTTAGAGTCCTCTCTGTATAAATATTGTCCATCACAATAGTTTCAGTGCCTTTATGGAGTTATGTCTCACGTGTTAAGTAGAAAAAACGTGTGCACCAGACAATTGAAACCATTATTTTTATGTTACCAAGTTAATTATCCTCAATATTTATAATTTTCTTTGAGCAAAGGAGTAACATAGTAGGATTTGAGGTTTTCACAGTGGTGAGTCCAAACATGACTGTATTCTTGTTTGTAGCACCATGTTGTCTGTTAGAAGTTTACCATAGTTTCAGAGATTTTTGCTGCCTCCATCATCAGGGTGATGAATCATTTTTTGCTCTGATGAAGGGGGTAGCAATTTACAGTCGGTATTAAGGTTGATTTTTGCGACTCTCACATCAGGGAGGCATTCCAGAGATACCAGGCATACCAAACCCAACATTCTCACAGACTGTAGGCAGCGTAACAACACATCCACATGGCTGTCCCTGGTGGCACAAGCAGTATGCATCAAAAGCAAAGTTACTGCAACACCAACGCAAGAAACACATTGATCTGCTGCCTCAGAACCAGCAGGTCAGTACCGACTGTTTGTCAACATTGCACTAGCAAATAAACTTGACCATTATGGTCTGTGTTCAAATAGAAGATTGATAGTGATTGGCTGTTGAAAATTTTTGTGAAGCAATTCGCACATAAAGTAGTGATATGATAGTTGACTGACGTGTATATATTTTTTTTATTTCTGCAGGAATAATTGTAATCTTCGGATACATGTGTAGGATTTACTTTGATGTAGAATCTGCTCTGTT
The DNA here is from genome assembly GCF_977971745.1 of Zootermopsis nevadensis. Classification (NCBI taxonomy): domain Eukaryota; kingdom Metazoa; phylum Arthropoda; class Insecta; order Blattodea; family Termopsidae; genus Zootermopsis; species Zootermopsis nevadensis. The sequence continues at coordinate 10,255,471 of NW_028259148.1, read as the reverse complement.
GCAGCTTTGTTTGTACAGAGATGACGCGAGTGTTGTTTTATTGTGGAGGCTGAAACCTGGCAACACATGCAGGTGGGAGAATGAGGATTTTTTTGTGTAGTGCATTGTAGATCGGTGCATCTCGTAATGCTTTGTTTGGAATCTGTGAGGTTTGGCATGAATATAAGGGTTTGAATAGGTTTGTAATGTTATTTGTTTGAGAGAGAAAAAAATTTGCTGATGGTATTGGTTTGAATTCGTAAGTAAGAAGCTTTCAGTTGTCAGTATCATATTATTACAGATTCAGTGGAATGTGGCTGGTTTACTTCTTTTTTTAATCTTGTAGAGCCTGCGTGGCTTTTAGTTTTAAGACCGGCTGCCTTTGTTTTTTGATGGAGTTTAGATAATACTGATGTTATTTTATTGCACCAGAAGAACAGTTCACTCTTATGATAATGTGTGAGTAGATTTTAAGAAGCGGAGCTTTCGGAGTGCACGGAGCAATATTATCACTTCCATAAGAAAAAGGAGGATTTTTAAGAGGGACTGTAATCTTAACAGAAAGTGTTTTTAAAATGGAGATAATTAGTGACTTTATACCTGCTTTTTGTCAGATCGCACGATATGCGGATTCATAATTTATCAATGCAAAGAAATTTAGTGCTGCAGTTGCTGATATATTTATTAAATGTATAGTCATTTACTTATTTGAGCTTGATAAAAGTTCTATTTATTTAATTTTAATCCGCTGTCAAGAGATAATTAAGATATGTACTGTTGTTAAATGTGTCCAGTAGGCATAGTTTTTGAGTGTGAACAGTAGTTAGAACATTGGTAAATGATTATATTTTGGGGATTGATGTATAGTTGAATAGCATTCTTGCCTAATACACTAAACAGACAGTTTCTAATCTTATTGAGTTAAATGAAATTGTTTGTCCCCTAATTATGCGGGGGACTTTAATTTGTAACAGGTTATATACTTGTCATAGCAGTAAACTTTTCTACTTGTTTGTTTTTGGGTTGTGATTTCAATGTTTATGCTCACCAATTGAAGTACTGTCAGACCCATTCTAAATCAATCATCCTGTCTTTGTGAGTGTTGCTGTAATTCTCTGTAATAGACAGTGCTTACACACAAAATGTATATGGCAATAGAATAGCCTTGAAAGGTGCAGCACTTGAATCATCTTTATCATGTGACGTTAATAGCAGAAATTTTTATTTCTGATATTTTGGATATTTGTATAGAAATATGTAGGCCAATGAAGGATCTAGTTTGATTTTGCCAGTGCTGTGGCAATTTATGGAGTACTATATTTACTTGAATATTAGACAATATTTTAATTCTGAATTAGACATTAATAAAGATGTTGAAGTGTCTGATGTTTTTGGTAGTCTGTTATTCGAGTAAATGAAGTATTAACTTGTTGCAATATAGAAATATTGATATCCTTCCAATAGGCTATGGACCAATATTTAAGGAATGGGCATCGTCCATTTCCATTTGCTGGCACGTGTTTGTTTATGTCAAATGCTTTTGCAGTTGTAAAATATTGTGGGGTGGGGCATTTATTTCCTTCCTGTTGGAATATTATTTGCCTCTTTATTTTTGCCCCCAACTGTTTCAACTGCAAAATGATTGTAAGTTTGTCAAGTCAGATGACGAACGTTTGTTACGAAAGCAATCACATACATGTATTTGCTGCACTGAAGTAGCTAATTCAGACTGAAACTGTTATTTACAGGTGTTTAATTTCACACCATTGTCATGCAAGAAGTGCAATAATTGTTTTAAAAATGAACACTGTATTTAAGTGTTTTGTAATGTGGATACATTTTTATGCAGTTGTTGTTATGTCGATATTTAGTCTTTCATATGGCACTGAAACACCATCTCCCCACCAAAATTTTATTTGTACGTTTTCAATGGACATTTCAAGGGATGTGAAAGGAGAGTGAAAGCACGTGTGTGTTAAGTGCGATTTGAGGTACTCACAGTGGTGAGTACAAAGATGGCTGTCTTCTGGGACTTAGTGCTTTGTAGCCTGGCTGAAGTTTACCAGTGTTCATAAACTTCTACATTCCAAAAGACAGCTATCTACATGTGCATGAAATTGGTAGATAATGTAAATAGGTGTAATTTGTCGATCAATCAGAAATTTGTTTACCATCTTCATGTCCCATCCCTATTCAAACTGTTGTGACTGGTCTGATTTCCCTATCACTTGAATTTTCAATATTTACTTTTACTGATGGTTTGAGTATATGTTTAAATAATAATATAATATTTTAAAAAGAATATGAGTTTACATTTAATAATTTTCTTTGGCTGTCAAACTGAACCTTTTTTCTGCATTGTATTATTCAAATGAATTACTTTAAACATTTGCTGTAGGTTATTAAAAGTAACTGCACAGTACTTAATTTTATGAAGTACTTTTGTGAAATATGGTATGCTGAAAGCAATTCGAGTACTGTTTTCACACTTTTATGCTCTGATTGCAGGAACAAAGCACAGATAATTACAAGGCGAATACACAGCCCTATTACCTGGCCTTGCAATATTTGTACGTTCTTATCACTGACAAGTATAAAACAATTATTTTCTCAAGATACTTCTATCTGGTATTTGAAACTGAATATCTCAAATCCTACGTAAGCAATATGACTTTGGCTACCCTGGAAAGACGTTTCGACACAGTAGTACTTTTATTTATCGTACATTTCTATGACAATAGTGGTAGAATTTAAAATGTGTTCATTGCTTGAAAAGGTACAGATACCCAAAGTGAACCTATACCTTTCCAGAATTAGTAATAAGAGGTGGAAGATCATATTGCGTTTTCCATTTTTCAGTTTGCGGTGGAAGTTGCACAAGAACGAGGGATACCAGCCCTCAGAATTGGAATCAATTTTTGCGGTCGTCAAGACCCTGGTTATGAGGGATATTGTCATCTATTTCATCGCATCTTTTTTCCAAAGGCCAGCCTCAGTTGAGCCTGTTCCTGGTAGCCCTGTTTCCACTAAATTGCCAGCTTTCAATGTATTTAAGAATGGAACTGTTATGGTCAATATAATAAAATATTTAGTTTGAAAATATACAGGCATATTTGATCAGGACTGAGTGTTTGTAGTATTCGTCTGTACATAAAACTGTCCTTGAACAGTTTTATATAAGGAATGATTTTCTGGTACCTTTGAATGTCATAGAGAATCACGAAGCCCAGGGTGATCCCTCATATTGACAAAACGATTTGTAAAATCAATTAATTGACTAGATGGCTTAGGGAACCCAAGCTTCTAGCAAAATTTGTATAGGTAAATATTTATCTGACTCATTTTCCATGAAGAATTGTCTGAAATAAGGAGATGCTGTATTTCCATTGCTGTTTAACTTTGCGCTAGAATACGCCGTCAGGAAAGTCCAGGATAGACAGGAGGGTTTGCAATTGAATGGGACACATCAGCTATTGGCATATGCTGATGATTTTAATGAGGGTTTTGGTTAATTCAGTGATGAACCTTCAGGTTCCATAAGCCATCTATTTAGTTAGTGTGCTTTCTCATTATGGTGTTTGGTCAAAGGGGGTGATTCATCATATACCTCTTATTAAGGGAAGTTCTAATGTACTTGTGATTCAGGGTGTGAATTAAATGTATTAATACAGTTGAAATTTTTTACTCTAGGAACTGTCAAATATTTATAGGAAATGTTCAATTTAATTTAAAATTGTTATTTATTTCCCAACAGGATTTATATGTATACTTATCAGAGAGTGAAAGGTTTAATAACCTTAGTGACCCAGAAGCCTTGATTTTTTTAGTGAAAAGGGTATTGTTTATGGGGACTGGAGTAGTGGTTCTAATAACGATGGAACATGTGTACACAATATTGAATTGAAGGTATCAGAGGTAAATATAGTAGTTATAAGTGCACTGTATTCATTAATGAATCTGATACAGGACTGGGAGGTACTTCTTTAAAAAATAATTAGTTACTGCAAGTTCTGGAAGTTGAAATGTGTGGATAATATTAAAATACTTCTTATAGATCTTAATTGTAGCCTTTTGAGCTTCAGTGAATCCATTTGTATATTGTACGTTAGTGGGTATTTTGTGCAATTTGGTTAAGAATTTGCATTTTTGTTTTGTCTTGTCTACGCTGTGCAGAACAATGGATCTTTATATATTCACGCGTATTTCACACGGAGAGGAAAGTCGCCAGACCATTCTTCTGGAAAAGGAATGTATTTGCCACATCACATGGCTTGCAACAAGAAGCTGTTGAATAAATATAAGCGGCTGCTCTACACAAAGACGCATAATCTCCTGACCGGTGAGACAGTGGCTACTTCGGCAGAGGTGAAGGTAAGGCAGTAGACACCATTAGTTTCAACTTCGGAGAAGTCTCAGTGTTAAATATTGTAGATCTCATCGCCTGCCATGAAGACTTCATATATGTGTGTGTGGAGAGAGAATTTGACTTGAACCAGAGCGGATCACAGATTGCAAATAAGGATCGACACAAGTTTTTTGTGTGGCAATAGATATTTTGCCATGTGCATATTGAAATGCTGCAAGAGACGTGTTCTGTATTGACCTTGTTTGTACACTCATCTTCACAGAGAGCTGAAATTCTGAAAGAGGAATTTGTTTCTCATTCGCATCCGAACCTGACGTTAAATCTGGTGACTGATCAAACCAACTGGATTGAGGGGTCTGTTAATCCGCTTCTTGACGAATATAAGTAATTATATGGTTTTGAATTCTGTGGTGTTAAATATGCTTTGTTGGTCTAATGGATACTTACTTGGCTCCACATTATCACATGGACATATCTCCTATTTGTTAGCAATGAGATTCTGCGTTGTTTGGGGACTTAAGAAATGCATACATAATTTTGTTTGGAAAATCTCGAGAGAAGAAATAGAAGATCTAAAGGGTAGATGAAAGGATAATAGAATTTCAGAGAAGTGAGGCAGACTGGGAATGTCATAATATATTCTGAATATGATTTGGCACAATAAAATTGGATTCTTTCAGTGGATGGAAACATTTCACTGTTTCAAATGGTGTTCAGAAAGCGAAAGAAATTTGTATGAAATAAAGTAGTTTCCCAAGTGTGAATGACTGGTCCATTTGGTTAAAGTACCATGATCATAATTCATACAGATCATTTGAAAATGCAACTTGAAAATTATTTGAATTTAAAAGTAAGAGATTATGAAAAGGTTATAGCTAACCACAACAGTTGATGTTAAGGTTACCTATAATCTCTGGACACTTGGTTATGAGTGCAAGTCTTAGCGAGAGCATTGCCGCTTATTAGTGTAGTCTTAGTCATTAATTTTTTCAATTATTATACAGGACTTTAGAGTTGAGTCTGACATACCAGCCATTATCGCTTTTTAAATGGCAGATATATTCAGCACATGCGAAACGCATCAAATGGACGGTGAATTGGATAGGAGAGACATTTGTGGATGAAGACGACGAAGAACAGGATTCATTAAAAGAGGCGCTTCTGGAGACATCACCGTATCTCCTTACTCTAAAAGTACAATTTGGCTGCACGCGACAGAGACAAGCGACCTCAGGCGACAGAGACGGGAGACGGACACATCGCAGCTTCTAGCCACTCACTTTTGAGGTCACGACCGAGACATGCGGCAAAGTGTTTGTTTTGTTGAGACGTGCACATATTCTGTGAAAAATGAGTAGAAAAATGGTTCTAAAAAGGTTACTCGAAGAAGAAGAAGATGATGTGTTGCTGTGTTATTTGTTGAGAAAGAAACAAAGAAAACCTACGAGTTCAATATTCAAAACCAGACGCGAAGAAGGATCTTTCTGTCTGTTAATAAAGAATCATTTATCATTAGAAGAAGAAAATTTCAGGAGTTATTTCAGATTGAATCATAAGCAGTTTGGTTACGTACTGAGTTTAATAGAAAAAAACATACAAACAAAAGGGGATATAACACCACAAGAAAAACTGTCACTCACATTACGGTTAAGTTTCTTATATTGTATTATTACTAATTATGTCACAAATATAATAACAATTGTCTTCATTCTGTGTAGTACACTGTGATGTTGGTTGGTTCGGGGGTCGAGGCAGTTCTTATAGGAGAATATGCTGATACCTCAGATGTACTTGGGTTGGACATCCCACTTGTCACTGATGTTGCTTCTTGCTTATCCATCTGAATCACTTCATATTTACTTAAAATGTTATATATGTCGTTCTTAGCTTGTCAAGAAGACGTTATATTGTATATATTGTTATATTGTATTATGAATGATATATGCATTATAAAAACGTAAACAACTAACCACTTTTGTTTAACTTTCCAGCTATAGCCTTCCAGACGTTATCACGAATATTCCCATCCTTGTATGACTCGAGCTCAGGATCGAACAGTAGTCGGTTTTCTGCTACTAATTCTACCAATTTCTCATCTTGGTCACCAGTAAATTTAATTTCTGCCATTATTTTACTCAACAAGACACGTGCTGCCTGAGCCCGTCGCGAGACACTACTGGTCCGAGAGCGGTCTCCTGTGCTTTGTCTCTGTCGCCTGTCTTTGTCTCGCGCTCGTAATTGTACTTCATACGATTGTACAGAGAGCAGACAGGAAGCGACCAGTCTCGGTCTCGTAACTCTGTCGCCTGCCTCGGTCGCTTGTCTCTGTCGCGTGCAGCCAAATTGTACCTTTACTATTCTAGTATCCATAATGCATTCCGTGTTTGAACTGCTGGCATTCAAGAATGGTACGTAGCCGAACTCTTAGAAGCGTGAGAGGAATTTGAATGTGTGTGTACTTCTGCAGTGATGAGACATGTAGAAGTGGGAAGGGGTTGGACTAGGAAGAGAGAATGAGTGTGCGCGTTTGTATAAACAAAGTGAAAGAGGAGTATAAGTCTTATTGAGGGAGTTATGGTTGCATCACCTGTTAATTGCGTAAAATTCGTGTTACAGATATTCAGTTCTGGAACAACCAGAAGTCGTTGGAAGGCCTGTCAGTGCGATCAGTATTCTTCAGTGTGTTTCAGTCTTTAATTGTACTGCTGTATGTATTGGACAGCGACACAAATACAGTGAATAAGCTCACTTGTTTTGTAGGACTTTGCACAGAAGTCTGGAAGATACAGAAGGTAAAACGTGTTTCATAATATTCAGATGTCATGTAGACGATTCTGTAGTACTTCGTTTTCTTAAACGTATTGTAGTGATAATTTTTGAGCCATTTACATGTATCTGTCCTGTTCATCTCTCCCTTCATTCTAAATTCTGTATTAATGAGCAATGTACATTGGGAAAAACTGTGACTTTCACGTGTGGAACTTGATAAATTCTAGTTTTCTTATTCGTTTGTAACATTTGACTCTTTGTAATCTGCACTGCGTGAAAGACTATATTCCACCGAATTATTCAATCTCCTGAAGATGTAAAGTCAGCAGCGATGCTTCTTCTATCATTCATATTTAGAAACTAAAATACATAAATTTATCGGTATTCTTCAGGTGGTTGACATCAGTATTGACTACAACGCTCGAATATTTGGATTTATTCCAAGGATCTGATTCTCAGATAAGGGCTCGTACGTAGAGTCGAGTACTAATGAGCATGACATGCTTGCGTTCTACTGGCTGGCTATGCCGACTACTCCCTTTTCCAGCAGGAGCACCGTGGTTGGTATTCTTTCGTTCTCAACATGCCTTATGGCTTCCTTCTCACATTTGGTAATCAGCCACTTTATTTAAACATTTGAACACAAATTATTATGTAATTTCATACAGTGTTTTCTCTGTAAAATAGGTATGTCAGTTGATATAAAATTTCATGTTGATGTTAATTTTATCTGTTTAGAAAATTTTTACTTGCTCCAGTTATGAATCAGAATTATTGTTTGTTAATGTGAAAGGTGGGTACTCCAGTATTGATGTTACCCGAAATTGTATTCGTAATTTTGTTTCAGGTTTTATAATGATGACACCACAACTTTTCATCACCTATAAACTGAAGTCTGTAGCACATTTGCCTTGGTGTATGATGTCTTACAAGTTCCTTAATACCTTCATTGACGACATTCTTGCATTTGTCATGAAAATGCCGTCACTTTACAGAATGGGTTGCATCAGAGATGGTGCGTTCATTTATGTTTTTCCGATCCTTCAGATGTAAATTGTTAAATCTTAAGAGTATTTTCTTACGCGTCTTTAATTGTCTGTATCAGCCATTAAGCTCGACAGTAGTAGAACATTTTATCATTGGTTCCATTTTGCACGTATGATGGCATGCATATGGTGGAAGGATGGGATTTTTTTTAATTTTGATGGTTTCTAATAGGTTATCATAGTAAGGACTTGTTCTACAGAAGCTGTCCATGTTATACTGTCTTCACATCCTGAATACAGGGAAATTGATCTAGATATTGATCTGATGATACAAATGACCTTTGTTTCAGATATTATTTTCTTCGTCTTTCTGTACCAACGTTGGATATACAAGATAGACCCCCTAGGGAGAATGAATTTGGCTTTTCGGCAGAGATGGAGTAGGAGGTGGCGGGAGCACAAAACGTGCAGCTGGCAGATGGTATAAAGGTCGCTATTACACCAGCACCGGCCAAAGGCGCCGAATGCAAGAAGAAGGATTAACGTCTGTGCCGTGTTCAGAGTCTCAACATTTTCCTAGAAAATGCATAATGAAATGAATGTAAATTTATTGTGAGTTGTAAGACATTTTAATAATAATTAGTTGTACTACTGGTGGCACATTTAAAAGAGAAATATGTGGTCCACCATTATATTTCGATGTAACATTGCCATTTTATTTTTGTCCCCGATTTTGTTGCATTTATTTTGCTTAAATATTTATTTTAAATGATGTGGCTGTCTTTTAAGACCACTGTATAAAGGTGTTTAAGTACTGTTGTGCGTGGTAGTTACTGTAGATGATTGAGGTAATCTCTGGTTCCTCATGCTCTGCTGCAGGAAAATTAGCAGCAGTTTTATTAAGGGTGAATGCAGAGGAAAATTCATGTTAGACTGGAAATACGCTGTTTTATTCCACCATGTTAATGTTCAATTGTGTGTAGTTACGAAAGTACATTAAATTTACATTTTGGTTCAAGATATATGTTGTTTTCTTGTTGATTTTGAGCACTGCCTGGCTCTTGTTACAGTTCCACTGGGCAGATCAATACATAATTTTAATTTATTTTGTTCTGTCTCACAATGGTAAATTTTGCCATTATACACAGGTTATATACAAACGAATGGTGCGGTTTCAAAAGTTTATAAAAAAATATTTCTCACCTTACACGGGCACACCATCCACCGTCAGCGGTGGCAACTGTCCAAGTGTCTCATGCGCTACCAGCAGTTCGCTTCTCATGCTTACAGCGTGCGCGTGGGGCCAGTTTCAAAGATGGCGTTGCAGCAGGAGAAGGCTTTCTGTGCGCTCCGTTTTGAGGTGTCCAGATCTGTGTTTACAGTGCAGCGTGACTTTCGCGCACGGTTTCAAAAAGACGCACCACACAAGAATAACATAAGCAGGTGATACCGACAATTTGTAGAAACTGGATGCTTGTGTAAAGGCAACAGTCCTGGTCGACCTCGTATGACTGATGACAACATTGAAAGATTGCGTGAGGCGTTTCAGCGAAGTCCCCGCAAGTCAGTGGCTAGAGGAAGAAGGGAATTGGGCATGCCAAAAATGACGGTGTGGAAGTGGCTATGTTTTAAACCGTACAAGATGCGATTGGTGCAGGCCCTTAAACCATCAGACAAAGTGAAAAGGCATGACTTTTGCGAGATGCAGTTGAAAATTGAGGAAGATGGGTTCGTAGAAAGACCGATCTTCTCCGATGAAGCCACATTGCACATCAGTGGCAAGGTAAACAGACACAATGTCCGTATCTGGGGAACCGAGCAACCACATGCACAGATAGAGCACCAGCGTGACTCTAGAAAAACCAACGTTTTTCTGTGCGGTGTCCCGCGAGAAAGTGCATGGCCCATTTTTCTTCGCTGAAGCAAGTGTGACTGGTGACTCATTTTTGGACATGTTGGAAAGCTGGTTGTTACCCCAACTGAATACCAATTATGACGATTACATTCTACAACTGGACGGAGCTCCCCCTACCCCCATTTTCACAGGAATGTACGAGTGGTTCTCAATAGTGTTTTTCCACAGTTCTGGATCGGACGTGCTGCTGCAAATGGAGACAACAACCTTCTCCCTTAGCCACCCCGTTCGCCAGATCTTACACCGTGCGATTTCTTTCTTCGGGGGTTCGTTAAAGACAGCGTTTATGTACCACCATTGCCCACGTCCATCCATGAACTTCGTGATCGGATAACGCATGCACTGCAGGCCATTACAGCGGACATGCTACACCGGGTCTGGGATGAGTTTGATTACCGTGTGGATGTATGTCGTGTGACCCAGGGTGCACTCATTGAAGGATTGTAATTAACGCATTATAAATTTGGACAGTCGCCGCCGCTGACGTTGTATGTTGTGCCCGTGTAAGGTGAGAAATAAATGTTATATTGACTTTTGAAACCGCTCCATTCTTTTGTGTATTCCCTTTATGTTATGAATGTTACTGTTGACTTTGCAGGAATATTTGTTAACTTTCTATTTTAAATCACTTATAGCTTCTGAGTCACTCCATGAAGCTGAGTCCTTGCAAAGCTGATAGTTGCTCAGCTATTGAAGTTCTTCATATTTTATTCTTCATCTTATGTTTCAAATTGGAAAGACAATGAATTAAATACCAGATATGCATTCCAGAGCATTTCATTCTAAATTAAATTATTTTAGAACATACCGTATTAATACATAACACTTGATTTGAGCTTACCGTAGGATACAAAGGAACAAATATGTTAACAAAATTTTAGAAGCAATTCCACATCTTTTCTCAGGAGGAGAAAAACCAAATTTCACTAAAATCTTCCAGACATCTAAGACAATGCATGTTTCTGACTATAGGTACTCATACGTTGCCTTTCTTCAAGGACCTCTTGCCCCAGGTTCTTCATCTCAACCGTTTAATTTCCAACCATGAGTTTATAATATTATCCATGACACTGGATCTAAATTGAGATGTGATAGATGTTCGACAGATGGGACAATTGTTCTTCTCTTCCATCCATTTTACAATGCAAGAGCGGCAGCAAGTGTGGCCGCAGTTCAGTATTGTCGCCTGTGAAAATAAATTATTTGATATTGTAAAGATTATATTATTAAGTGATGATAGGATATATAGTTCTTGACCAACTGTTCAGTAACACTGTATTTCAATTAAATTTCATATTTACAAATTACTACATACATTCATCACATACACTCTCATCAGGTCCTGCTGAGAATTTACCAGGGCCCAGTTTTTGGATTCACTGGTGACATGGGAAGTGTCTTCCTTTCAAGTATACCCCAGTATTTCGTGGTCAAATCGTCACTGGCAATACATGTCACTTCATACCAATACTGAAGACAGCATCAGCGGAGAGGAAGCACATCTTCCATGATAATTAAGGTCGAGGCCACACAGTTTACTTGGAACGTGTTGCTGAGGACACTTTGGGAGATACAGGGGCATATTCCTCGAGTTCCTAGACCCAGGGGGCAATAGTACACGCAGACCAAGAAGCACATCTCACAAAACCCAAAGAAAGGCCTCCAGAGGAAATGTCCTACTTTGCTTACAAAGAAAATTATCCTTCTCCCCAAACAAGGCCCACTCCATGTAGCGAGCATCACGCTGCAACTCCTACGGTATGTTCATTGGGAATGTCTTGTCCCCATCCATCATACAGCCCAGAACGTGCGCCTAGAGACTTCTGCTTCGATTTATTCTCAGTGGGAATCAGAGAGGTGGTACATCGCTAGGATGTTTCAATTTCTCTGGTAATTACATAGTCAAATAGTGTGTTTGTCCGTTGTCCTTCGTCCTTTTAAAAGTCTATGTCAGTGTAATAAATAAAAGTATAACACAGCATCAGAAATTTCTTACTAAACAAACCTCAAAATTCACAATGTTAAGAAAATAAGAAGAAATTCAGTGTGGAATCCATTTCCAAACCCTCTTATCCCTAAAACAGATCTTTTCATTTATTTATTCGATGGTTTCATGAGCCTTGTTTATGCTTCAAGAGAATGGTCATAAGCAAGGCATATATTAATTTTAGCACAAATATATTGATGTTTATATGATGCGGCTTGTTGATTATAGTTAAAAACCTGGATTCAAACATGTGTACTGGCTTTCCGTCAAGCAACTTACCATAACAAGAAGTTCACGGCAGATACTACATTGAAATTCTGTTTCTATCGGCTCTTCAAATTTATCTAGCACCTCCTGCTTTGCTTTAAGGAACGATTCTGGTGCATCGTTTTCGGCCTTCCTTATTTTATCCAGTTCTTGTTCAAGATACTGCTTCTTTCCTTCAGTATTAAACGCACCTCTTTTTACTTTCTGAATTATCTCCTGCATTGCTTTCAACTTATTAGTTAATTCTAACTTCTTCTTAGCGAGTTCTGTAATTAAAAATTCCAATTACAGTATTACGTCACAACAGCACTCTTTGGAAACTTTATTTTTTCCGAAACTCTGTAAGGTAAATTAATGAGACAAGTGTTTTCTTTTTTTTTCATGCAACTTTCTTCAATCTTCAACATACTGAATGAAATGGCTGCAACATACCAAAGGACTTTGACTGCAGGATTCGACACTAATATTAGAACATCTCAAAAGAATGGTCAATGCTGATACCAATGTGAGTGTGTGTCAAAGTGCACTAAGGAGTGATAAATACAGGATTATTAATACGGTATACCTCTCATACCTATCTCTATTTCCATTTCGTCTTTCTGCATGACCTCCATTCTCTCTAGCAAAATTTGAATATCATCTTCAATCTCTGCAACTTCTTTACAAAGTTCTTCCAGCCGGTCTAGGGTCTGTTCATCCTTCTCTTCCTGAAGCCGTTTCTGTAATAATTGTTACAAATATTGTGATAATAGTGAATCTGCTCATCTCTTAAAATCTACTTTTGAAATTAATTTTTATGCCCCAGATTAAAAACAGCTTACCAAATCTTGCAACATTTGTACTTCCTTCTCCTGTAACTTTTTGCACAACAATTCTTGAGTCCTTTGTTTTTCTTTGAGTAGAGTTTTCATTTCCTCCAATTTTTCCTCCTGAGGATGAAACAAGGAACATTTATTAAAGAAGTTAAGCAAGTTTTTTCCTTCTATCACTTTAGAAGGGAAAAAATGTTTAATCACTGTTCTTACGCAATATACCACGAAGATTTATGGATGAGCGTCAAACATTCTTAACCTAAACTATGAATGAAGGTGGATGGTCAGTGTCGCATTCTGGCCACGTTGCCCTACGGAAAGAGGCTTCCACTGCCTACTGGATAGGACGTCAGGTAAGCCCCAGAAGAGTAGTGCACATGATGGCAAATATGATAAAACAAACTCCCCCACTTGGAATCAAACCTTGGTCACTTTATCAACAGACCTATCCCAGCATAAGGCAAATATTTATTACATGAAGTAAATAATCTCTCTTATGAATACTTCCATATTAAATGATATTTTGTCCTCCCAAGATTACAATGAAATATAGTTCAGCAACTGTAGTGCATAATATATAAAATATTGTAATATATTACGATATAACAACAGTAATTTAAAACTGTGTTCTAAATCATGCAGTTGAGTTCATAAAAATGCTGTTTTGTATTAAGGAGGTCCCCAGTTCATATCTCAATCTGGAGAATGCCTAGCCTGTCCGAAGTATTTTTGCGCTTTTCCAAAGTCCCTCCAAGTATGTACTGGGACTGCTTCCTTCCACATTTTACCATTTCGTGCTATATAATCTGGGCTACTGTGAACATCATTAAATAAGTAACCAAGAACTGAATAAACAAAACAATACTTGTAGCAGTTTTTCCTGTGCGTCTAATTTCTCCTGATGGTCCATCATCTCTTGCTGTTCTGGGTTTTCCTTTGTTTTCGTTTCCTTCATCTGCTTCTGCAATCCCTCTTCTTCTAAAGTACTACAAAGAATACCAATAATGTTTATCGTTATCAACCAACTTATATACAAGACAGTATCAAGTGCACATTTCACAATCGCTGCATTTGTGTAAAATAAATAAAAGGAAATCTTTTGGCATCCATGCCGAGTCACAGCCTTTCCACCGCGCATATATTTTTGCCTTTTGTAGCTAATCAGTTGTGGTAACAGCCCAGTTTCAGTCTGTACGTAATGCTGAATAACAAACCAGAGTCCATACTGAAGTCATCAAAAATATTTATTTGTAAGTAACAATTTGTTTTATCTTTGATGCTAGTCTTCTGGGTTGTAACACCATTTGGACTAGTAGGCATGTACCAAAAAACAATTGTTTATGTCATCAGTATTACAACCCAGAAGATGAACACTGACACCTTCACTACTGTGAGGACTTTGACCTCAATATAGGTTTCAATCAATCGTTCCACGTTCAGCAAATAAATATTTAAATTTGAAACAGCAACATTCCATTATGGAAATGCTATAATTTAGTATACTTTCCTACCCACTGTGATAATTTCAACTACTGAAATATTAAGACATAATTGGAACCTGAAGTTTATTACGCACTTAGGATATGCAGACCATTTTCAAACATAAGTGGTGAGGGGGGGAAAAGTTTAAAAACAGTATTGAATGGGAGTCACTATGGTTTACCTCATAAACTGTCGACATGTGAAAAGCACGGCAAAGTCTTAAGAGTGAAAAGTCAAAATGTATGCTCAAGAAATATGTACTTACACTTCCCCATCCACCCTTATTGTCTTCAAAGGATTTGTGGAGATATCTTTCGTGTAAAAAATGTACCTAAAATTATTAGCAGTGCCAAATGCAACCTCATCGCCATCTCTTAATGTAGTTGGTCTATCTTTCTTCAGCTTCTCACCGTTCACATATGTTCCACACGTACTCTGAAAGTAGATTTTTTAGAATAATTTTTATGAGTTATTCATATTTGTGCATAATAATTCTATGATAAGCAGAAAATCTACCAAAATCAATATTAATTAATATACTATTTATATTAAAATGGCTGTCTCCTTGGAAGTTGTGCCATGTGGTATGGCAGAAGTTGACTGGTGTGAACATGCAGATTTTTGGACATGTTCAGCGAAGTCAGTGTCTCCCTTGAAAACACTTTCTCCATTCAGGAAAGGGTCTAGTGATTGTTATAATCTTAAGTAAGTGTATCATTTCTGTATTTGACTGTAATTGGCTATAATATTCAAAACAAGAAATGTTTGATTGATCTATTATATATATTCATTTATATATTTAGTTTTGTTTGTTTGTTTATTGTATATGTATGTATTTTCAGTGATTGCCTGTCATTGGCTCCTCGGTGTTGGCATACACTGTAATAAATTAATTGAAAACTTATATTTGCTTATATGATATGTATATTTAACAATGTTGTTGACATATGGCTCACTTTATCACACACTGTCCATGTTCCATTTGTCTTCCTAAAAATGCATTGAGTTTTTGAAACAAAACCGCTGTCGATGACAAACGATGAAGATTCGGAGCTACCAACAATAAACTGAAACAATTCAAAATATACTGCATTGCAAATGAATTCACTTATACAGCAAAGTTCAAAATAATAGTGTTTAATAAAACCTACAATGATACACATACTTTAACTCCCTGATGATAGTAAGAACCTCTCAAGTGTTGGTCAATTTCTGCAAGATTGCATATTGCCAGAAAACAATCATATTGTAACTAGAATTGTTCAGTGTAAATTTATAAAGAAAATAGTTACTTTCTGTTGTTGAAATGATACACACAGAAGTTGGTTACTTCAAAGTATTGCTTTTCCTCAGTGTATAATATAAGATATGAAGTAGTGACTCTTAATTTGAAGGAATAAAAATGCAAGTATTGTAAAACAAACAAGAAAAAATACGTGGACCTAATGGTGGTCATCTAGACTGAGAATTGTAAATAAGACTCAACAAATTTTGAAGAGGAATCTCATGGAAGACTGGAAATTGGTGGATCTTTTATTGAAATAGGTTTTACATAAATGTGTTGTAAGTGAACTGGTTCATTAATAATGACTTACCCCCCAAAACATATAATTCGCTTTCATTCAAGTTCAAATCCTAATTCCAATGTCCTGGCGTAATTCATTGGAACGCTTTGGTATTGGTATCACAGTCTGCATATACTATTTGATTAAGACATTGCTTATTTAACTTGAATTAGTTACGCTTAAGATGTCTCTGTGGTAGCTGAATGTAGTGTAAACTAATGTAATGTAATAATCCTTATATAAGATAAGTACTTGTGATATTCTAAAATGGAGAGATGAGCTGGAGGTGAACGAGAGAGGTTGAGTGGAGAGTGGTGTGAAAACCGACCACGCGAGTGGAGAACGGACAGAGGTCGCCCACGGGCAACCGAGGGCGACCGATGTTCAGCAGGCCAGCCGAGGCCGTCCCCAAAAGACGGCCAAGTCAGCACAACGAGTGGTTAGACTACTCGGCTACCCTGACTGAGGTTTTCCGTGCTTTTCCTCAGTTATAAGGCGAATGCCAGGGTATAACTTAATAGGGGCACGGCCCGCCACCCTCCCCCCCGATCATGGAGGCAATCAGCAGAAGTGATCTTCCCCCCATGCCGCAGAGGCCTTCAGCCGAAACGGCCCCTCCCTTTCTGGGTTCAAACCCCAGAAATCCAACCAACCAAATTCCTTTGGACAACTTGCCTGACGGGATAAACTCCCACCAGCAGCAACAGATCCCAGTTTGAATGGTCGAGGCTCCCGCCACGACGAAACCCCGTTAGCGTTAGCAAAATTTCCGTTCTTATATTAAGACCGTTTACCATTTCCAGCAATGCGCCTTGTGCGCAGGAATGGTTTAACCTAGGTAGGGACGATGCTTGCGCTTGCGCAGGCCTCCGCCCTCAGTTAGCTTTTTGGTTGGTTGGTATTCTAAAATGTTTTTACCAGCACAAAATTATCTACTCTACGACGCACTTCTTCTACACGCGACTCACAGCTCAGCTCTTTCCATAATAACGAAAGCGGATCGTTGACGGCAGTAATGAAACACAACAATGCGGAGTAAACAGATGACGTTTCTTAGGTAACATAACAATGCACGCAAGCTGACCATTGTTGTCGGTCCATACTTACACATTCCTGATACGGAATTTACACGTTTTCCTTTCACATTTTCCTTTCACTTGTTTGCCGAATGACCCTTCCGTATAGACGTATTTACGTCAAAATACGTGAACCTAAGAGTGGTTATCTGGACTGTGAACTGTAAATAAGACTCAACAAATTTTGAAGATGAATCTCTTGGAAGACTGGAAATTGGTGGATCTTTTATTGAAATGGGCTTTACAGAAATGTGTTGTTCATTAATAATGAGTTACTCCCCCAAACATCTCATTCGCTTAATTCAAGGTCAAATCCTATTTCCAATGTCAAATCCTATTTCCAATGTCCTGGCGTAATTCATTGGAACGATTTGGTATTGGTATCACAATCTGTATATGCTATGTTGTGCAGAACTTACCTCTGGATGAATGATATTAATCTTTGAGTACTTGTCACAATCCCCTGACCCTATCAACACGGCACCTTCTTGCTCGACCATTCTTTTGATCTATACGCAACGTATTCTGAAAACCAAAGAAAT
This sequence comes from Zootermopsis nevadensis, assembly GCF_977971745.1. Taxonomy (NCBI): domain Eukaryota; kingdom Metazoa; phylum Arthropoda; class Insecta; order Blattodea; family Termopsidae; genus Zootermopsis; species Zootermopsis nevadensis. The sequence goes on along the minus strand of NW_028259148.1, from coordinate 10,237,725 downwards.
ATATGTAAAATCTGTTTCGAGTAAGACAATACATACTAAATGCATGTCACCTTTACATCCTATTAACATACATCACCATCAACCACACATTACCACCAACACAAGCAGGATTAGAAAATTGCCCGTTAACAATGGCGGAAAAATTCAAAGTAATACTAAACACGTTTCTATTAGAAAGTGCAACAAATGAGCATATAAAAACTTGACAGTGGAACCACGGTTCCGGATAATCTGACGTAAATACGTATCTGTATTTAAACTATATTTAAGCAATAAATACAATGATAGGAAAGTAGGTGAGTGTAAAGTAACATAATATAATGTAATAATTCTTATATAAGTTAAGTACTTATGATATTCTAAAACGTTTTTACCAGCACAAAATTATCTACTCCACGACGCACTTCTTCTACAAGCGACTCACAGCTTAGCTATTTCCGCAATAACGAAACCGGATTGTTGACGGCAGTAATGTAACACAACAATGCAAAGTAAACAGAGGACGTAACAATTAGTTTCTTAGGTAACATAACAATGCACGAAGGAGTTCATATAAAAGCTGACCATTGTTTTCGGGCCATATTTACACATTGTTGGTATGGATCTTACACAACTTCGTTACGTTTTTTTGCCGAATGACCCTTCGTATAGACGTATTTACGTCAAAAATTGAGAGTGGAACCACGGTTCCGGAGAATCTTACGTAAATTTGTCAGTGTATTTAAATTATACCTAGGGAATAAATACATTGAGAGGAAGTTTATATATTAGCTTTATTCTGAATATTCCCTTTATACATGCTTTACAATTGAGTAAATAGTTTTATTAAGACATTGCTTAATTAACTTGAATTAGTTACGTTTAAGATGGGTCTGTGGTAGCTGAAATATGTTATAAAATTCTCTTACACGACTTCACAAATGCAGATGAAAACATTAAATGTGATGAACATTAAAAATAAATAGGAATCCCTTACCTCAAACTTTGTTCAATTGTAAGAGACCACGATATCCACCGGCAATTATCAATTTAATAAAATCTAAAATGGAGAGAGTGAAGGGCAATTCTTATATAAGATAAGTAATTGTGATACTCTAAAACGTTTTTAACAGCACAATATTATCTACTCTAAGACGCACTTCTTCTACAAGCGATTCACAGCAGAGCTCTTTCCGCAATAACGAAAGCGGATTGTTGACGGCAATAATGAAACCTAATAATGCCGAATAAACAGATGACATAACAATTTACATATTGTAAGACTTGAGGTTCTCACAGCGGTGAGTATGAAGATTTCTGTCTTCTGGGTTATTGCGCTGTGTAGTCTGGTCGATGTTAACCAACGTTTCAGAGGTCATACTGCCTCCGTCATCAGGGCGATGACGGAGGTAGTATGACCTCTGAAACGTTGGTTAACATCGACCAGACTACACAGCGCAATAACCCAGAAGACAGAAATCTTCAATTTACATATTGTGGGTATGGATCTTACATATCTTCCTAACGCTTTTTTTCCGAATGACCCTTCTTTATAGACGTATTTACGCCAAAATTACAATCCTCGCTTAAATTTGCTTAAATTGTGAAAGCTGCCGTACGTTGATACAATTGTTTTCATTCGCACAGAATACTATAGTTAATCCACTGAAACATCTCTTCGGGGATGCACCTATAATCATAATTTATACGACCCACGAACAAAATTCCTATTGCCAGGAGCAGAGTAACCGTACGAAACCAAAAGAACCTGTGTTTGTTAGCGCATAGATGAGTAAATGTACAGACACGCCTTCTGTGGTGTTGTGAGGACGATTTGGGCGCGTTGAACCATGGTGCATTCGGGATAATATTAATCTATGTGCCATGGTGTCATGTTTTGTCTGGATTATGCGGTCATGGCGCGTGCTATGTACCCAATAGCCATATTTTATTCATTTTCTTACATCAGTAGGTCATACACCTACCGAGACATCGCATCAAAACTTCTACCAATTTATTTTTACCAAACGCCCTGTAGTCTGGCAGAAGTCCTTGCTGCTTCCATTGTCAGAGCGATCGCCCTGAACTACTTACTACCAGACTCCTGGGCTATTGGGACTTGTAGTCTGGAATAAGGTTACTGAAATTCAAGAGGTGCTTACTGCTTTCATCTTCAGGACTATTGATCATTGCCATTATGATGGAGACAGAAAGAACTTCTACAACGTCGGCGAATTTCTACAACCCTCTGTGATAATCTTAATCTCACATAATTCTTATCTGCCCAAATTTGAATGGTAACGACGTCAGAACATTATTCACAGAGGATCAGACCATCTGTTTATTGTATCACATAGAGTAAACAGAGGCACACATAAAATCAACTGTATGTAGAATGCCTGATTGTCAAGACCAGGCTTTGTATTTGTTGCGATCTCTCGAAAAACGATTTATATATGACGTATATTGCATTGCATTGTACAGCACAGATTATTGACAGTTTCAGGGAGAGATGACGAACGTTTGTTCAGGATGTCGATATTACAAGATATTTTTGGCACATTTTATGTTTGATAAATTTAATGCGCGTCTGTAGTTCGTATGGAAATTTGAGTGATAAGTTGTTTTGAGTTTTCGGCAAGGAAGAATGGCAGGATAATAGCCCTCTGTGCTGTTGCGAATATTGGAATGTTGAACACGAAAGAAGTCACATTTTAGGTTGTTGCTGTAACTGCTAGGACTTGGATGAGAGCTTTGAAAGGTTATAATTTATATTTATCGTGCTGAGATAAATATGTTGTCATGTTCAGACATATACTTGCAATCGTTACAGGTGTATTTTAATAAGAATCAAAAGTGACAGTTCAGGTTAGGCATTACATAATAAATTTAAATTTTAGTAGAAAATACATTTGTAACCCATGAAAGAAGAACACCTAGATTTTCAATTTGCCTTTATATTCCGCTTTGTTTTAAGGCCATTTGTGGTTGTATTGAAAGTACCGTACAGTGAAGAATGTTGTGTTATATTCAGTACTTCCATACTAATTAACAAAATATAAATGTTTGTATCTTATATGCTTCATGTTTGTGTTTGATTAAATATTAAAATATATTAAAAATTTTATTTCCGTCAATCACAAATATAAAATTGTTAAAAGATTAAAACATCAATTAACGTTCCCCTTCGAGTACTCGATTACATAGGAACTGCACGACTAGTTTCGGCTACAATTTAGCCATCAAGGGGTGTTACGTAGTTAAAACGTATTACTGAAATATTGATTTTATTGTTTTTTATAATTTATATTCTTCATTTTCTGATGATGTTCTTCTTGTTCTTTATATATTTCTTCGTTGCGTTGTATTATCAACAGGTCACTGTTATTAGGTTTGTATTTTGTATTTTGTAGTATCGTCAATATTTTATGTAGAACTGTGAAGTAAATTTTAATTTTATCAATGACAATTGAAAAGAAATATAGAAAACAAAATAAATAGTAAAAATAAATCATGTTGACTTACCCAAGAAGTAATATCGTAATCGTATATAGTAGAAACGGAGATGTATTGGACTGTAATGTATCGTGGCTGGTTACCGACTGGGGTACTAGTGGGTGAAAGGTGGTTTGTCAGGGTTGAGGTCAAGGTACTGAAGTGCTTTAAAGATGGGGTTGTTAAGTTCAATACTATTATCATTAAGGCATAAGTTTTGTTTATAATTTTGATATATGTAATATTTTTCTATTGTGTCCCTGTGTCTTTTGTTTTTTATTATTTTCATTATGTCCATTGTTTCATTGATTGTGTTATAAGCATGTCCTGTGTTAAGAATATGTTTAGAGTATGCAGAACTATCTTTATTATGTTTTATGGCTGCTATGTGTTCTTTGTATCTTTGTGTGAAGGTGCGACCTGTTTGACCTATGTATATTAGAGGGCAATCTTTACATTTCAATTTATATATACCTGGTAATTGATATTGGTTGTTTATGTTTGTAATTGGTTTTTGTTTGAGGATATTTTTTATTGTGTTTTTAGTTTTGTAGGCTGTTTTATTTTATTTTCTTTAAATAATTTAGTTATGAATTTGGTTTCTTTACCTATGTATGTAAAAGTGGCCCATTTATTTTGTATGTTTTCGTTTTCGTTGGGTTTTGTTGTATTATTAGGTTTTTTATTTAGTTTATAGTTATTATATCCGTTTTCTTTAAGAATTTGTTGAATGATGTTTAATTCTATTTGTTTGTTTTTTATAGATATTGGGTATATATTTTTTCTGTTTAGTAAGTAATTTATGGCCATTTGTTTGTGTTCGATGGGGTGGCATGATGAGGCATGTATTATTGTGCTTGTATTTGTTGGTTTTCTGTAAATTTTGATTTCGAAATTGTTTGTTTTTCTTATTATTGTTAAATCTAAATAATTTATTGAGTTATTTTGTTCAAGTTCTAATGTAAATTGTATATTTTGATTTATATTATTAAATTCTTTTAGTACTTGTTGGATATCAGTCTTTTTTGTATTGTAAATTATTAGTATGTCATCTACGTATCTACTATAATATTGAATATGGTTTTTATTTAAAATGTTTATTATATTATTATGTTCTATGTATTGAAGGAAAATTTCAGATAATATGCCTGAAGTAGGAGCGCCCATGGGTAGTCCTGTATTCTGTTGCCAATATTTGTTATTAAACTGAAAATAATTCTGATTTATAATGGTGTTTGTTATTAATTTGATTTCATTTATTGTTTGTATATTAGTATTTTGTTTACTTAAAATATTTTGTATAATATCTATTAAAATATTTGTAGGGATGTTTGTATACATGTTTGTGATATCAAACGAACATATATGTAAGTTTTCATTTAGATTGATTTCGTTAAGTTCATTAATTAAATTTATAGAATTTTTTGTGTTGAATGTGTATGGTAAATTGCAATATTCTTTAAGAAAATAGGCAATTTTTGAAGAAATTTTGTATGCTGGGGCTGATGTCCAGTTTATTAATGGTCTGATAGTATATGGATTTTTGTGTAATTTTAGTAATCCTGTAATTACTGGTGGTGTTGCACTAAAGTTGTAATATTGGGTCTTTGGTGTGCTAAATACGTTATTACATTTTTGGGTTATTTTTTGTATTTCTTTTTGGTATTTTGTTGTGGGATCTTGCGTTAGATTAGTGAATATGTTGTTGTTGATAAATTGTGAAATATATTGTTGATATTGCTCTATTGATAGTATAATAATTGTTTTTCCTTTGTCTGCTTGTGTAATTGTTAATTCATTTTGTTGTAATTTTTGTTTTATACTTTTTATTGTTTTCCATTCATTTATGTGTAATTTATTATATTGTGTGTTATTTTTGTTTTGTTTTATTAAGTGTTCAATTTTATTTGCTACTAAATGGCGTATGTGATCTTGTTTATGTGTAGGTATTAGGTTTACCGCTGTTTCAGCTTCTAATGCTAGGTTTTCGATCCAAGTTTTTTGTTTATGGTGTAGATTGTATTTCAATCCTTTGTTCAATAAGTTAATTTCTTGTTGTGTGAATTGGGTATTTGTAAGATTTTTAATACGAATGGAAAACAATAAAAAGTATAAAACAAAAATTACAACAAAATGAATTAACAATTACACAAGCAGACAAAGGAAAAACAATTATTATACTATCAATAGAGCAATATCAACAATATATTTCACAATTTATCAACAACAACATATTCACTAATCTAACGCAAGATCCCACAACAAAATACCAAAAAGAAATACAAAAAATAACCCAAAAATGTAATAACGTATTTAGCACACCAAAGACCCAATATTACAACTTTAGTGCAACACCACCAGTAATTACAGGATTACTAAAATTACACAAAAATCCATATACTATCAGACCATTAATAAACTGGACATCAGCCCCAGCATACAAAATTTCTTCAAAAATTGCCTATTTTCTTAAAGAATATTGCAATTTACCATACACATTCAACACAAAAAATTCTATAAATTTAATTAATGAACTTAACGAAATCAATCTAAATGAAAACTTACATATATGTTCGTTTGATATCACAAACATGTATACAAACATCCCTACAAATATTTTAATAGATATTATACAAAATATTTTAAGTAAACAAAATACTAATATACAAACAATAAATGAAATCAAATTAATAACAAACACCATTATAAATCAGAATTATTTTCAGTTTAATAACAAATATTGGCAACAGAATACAGGACTACCCATGGGCGCTCCTACTTCAGGCATATTATCTGAAATTTTCCTTCAATACATAGAACATAATAATATAATAAACATTTTAAATAAAAACCATATTCAATATTATAGTAGATACGTAGATGACATACTAATAATTTACAATACAAAAAAGACTGATATCCAACAAGTACTAAAAGAATTTAATAATATAAATCAAAATATACAATTTACATTAGAACTTGAACAAAATAACTCAATAAATTATTTAGATTTAACAATAATAAGAAAAACAAACAATTTCGAAATCAAAATTTACAGAAAACCAACAAATACAAGCACAATAATACATGCCTCATCATGCCACCCCATCGAACACAAACAAATGGCCATAAATTACTTACTAAACAGAAAAAATATATACCCAATATCTATAAAAAACAAACAAATAGAATTAAACATCATTCAACAAATTCTTAAAGAAAACGGATATAATAACTATAAACTAAATAAAAAACCTAATAATACAACAAAACCCAACGAAAACGAAAACATACAAAATAAATGGGCCACTTTTACATACATAGGTAAAGAAACCAAATTCATAACTAAATTATTTAAAGAAAATAAAATAAAACAGCCTACAAAACTAAAAACACAATAAAAAATATCCTCAAACAAAAACCAATTACAAACATAAACAACCAATATCAATTACCAGGTATATATAAATTGAAATGTAAAGATTGCCCTCTAATATACATAGGTCAAACAGGTCGCACCTTCACACAAAGATACAAAGAACACATAGCAGCCATAAAACATAATAAAGATAGTTCTGCATACTCTAAACATATTCTTAACACAGGACATGCTTATAACACAATCAATGAAACAATGGACATAATGAAAATAATAAAAAACAAAAGACACAGGGACACAATAGAAAAATATTACATATATCAAAATTATAAACAAAACTTATGCCTTAATGATAATAGTATTGAACTTAACAACCCCATCTTTAAAGCACTTCAGTACCTTGACCTCAACCCTGACAAACCACCTTTCACCCACTAGTACCCCAGTCGGTAACCAGCCACGATACATTACAGTCCAATACATCTCCGTTTCTACTATATACGATTACGATATTACTTCTTGGGTAAGTCAACATGATTTATTTTTACTATTTATTTTGTTTTCTATATTTCTTTTCAATTGTCATTGATAAAATTAAAATTTACTTCACAGTTCTACATAAAATATTGACGATACTACAAAATACAAAATACAAACCTAATAACAGTGACCTGTTGATAATACAACGCAACGAAGAAATATATAAAGAACAAGAAGAACATCATCAGAAAATGAAGAATATAAATTATAAAAAACAATAAAATCAATATTTCAGTAATACGTTTTAACTACATAACACCCCTTGATGGCTAAATTGTAGCCGAAACTAGTCGTGCAGTTCCTATGTAATCGAGTACTCGAAGGGGAACGTTAATTGATGTTTTAATCTTTTAACAATTTTATATTTGTGATTGACGGAAATAAAATTTTTAATATATATTAATACTTATAATCACAATATGACGCATTTACAATATCTTGTTTGATTAAATATATTTAGTTTGTACAGTCTATATACAAACGTTTGAAGTTTATTGGTGTTGTAAAAGTTATATAATATTAAAATATTTGTTGTATAAAATATTATATTAGCGCTCTTAATCGTAAATACGATTTTACATTATATTTTCTAGCGCTTTTTTGTTAAAACGACATGTTTCGACGGGTATAGACTGTACAAAATAAATATATAAAATATAAATGTGTATTTAGATAGCGATATGAAACATTTAGAATCATCTAGGTGTTTTTCACACTCTTTTATGAGCAAAGAACACCTTATGGGCCAGTCCGTGTTCATCTGTCATGTTTCCCCTTGGAACTAGCATTCCACATGATCCGGGGTCAGTATAAGAACACTTTGCAATGATGGATCCAATATCATTGCTAGAACACATTGTTGTATCAATGTAACCGATTTTAATTGTAATTGTAATTGTTGGATCATAATAATAACCTGATATCACAGTACAACAGTGACTTTGGACATCATTGTTGCACTTGTAGTCCCTTTCAAGTAACGTGATGTACAAGTCCTGATTTGAGCTGTGGTGTTCAACAAAGCAACTTGCTGACATTGCTACTCATTATGTGGCATGAAGAACACCTTTTGAAATTTTATTACTCTCCAAAGAATATGTCTTTCTAAGAATCGTAGTATTTGGTGCAGAGACAAAATTTTACCTGTTTGGTACATTAGCCATTAATGTTTGGTGAATCTGTACAAGGTGCATTTTAAAGGTTAGATAAATTTAATTTTGGAATATTTGTGACTGTAAACAGAGCAGTTTACAGTGTAATCTTCTTTTCGTATTTTTTAAATTTTTGTGGACTGTGTATGCAACTTTGGAATAGTTTAGAAGCTTTCCTTTAGTGGTAATTTTTCCCTCAGCTAAATTTTTGTCCTCAGGGCACTTCTTGATTAGAATGTGGTCACTTGGATTCAAGCTTTCATCTTTGAGAATATCCAGAAATCAGCAGGGCTAAGTAAGGTGAGTAAGGTAAATTAAGTTGCACTATCCTTCTTTGTCAATGAGAAACTCCTTCAAGGTTAAAGTATACAGTTGTCTGAGAAGTTTATACTAGTACTTCATGATTTAATTTCTGAGGTCTTTTCCAGTCAAAAATGTCATTCAAACATGGGTTCAATTCTCAGTGGTTATGGAGGTATGGATATAAATTCAAGATGATTTAAACAAATATAAAATATGATTGCACTTGTACTTAGGCATAACGGGGCACCTCCACATTTCAGCTGATACATGATGTACCTGAACGAGTAGTTCCCTTTCTGATGGATTGGCTATCGTGGTCACTGGACCTCACTCTGCTAAATTTCATTGTGTGGAGTTAAATGAAAAACATGGCCTGTGAATACAAAGCAAACAGGATGGAGAGTGTATCAAAATTTGATGCTGAAAGATGCGTGAATAGCCCCGATGTTTCCTTTTGAGATTCAGATCATCCCATTTAAAATATCCACAGCTCTGAAACCATTGAGATCAGACCCATGTCCATGTGACTTTTCTGACTGGGAATGACCTGAGGAATAAGATATTGAATTATTGACATGAGGTCACTGGACGCTCATTAAGCAAATTAACAGTCTTAACGACACAACTACTTCATATGACCTTAAGAATGCATATTATAATTAAGGCAAGTTGAGATAATATGTGGCAAAATTGCCAGCTTTTGTTGAGAAAGCTTTTACAGTTACGAATGACCAGAACATACTATTACAATTCACCTTATGTGTGTCAAAAATATACAGAAATATAATCTAGATTGTGTTGGTACAGTCTTCTCTCCTCCTCTCTATTTCTTCTTCTCGCATGTCATCTCTTCTCTTCAGTTATGCTTTCTTCTAACCCGCCCTCCTGCTTCTGCTCTTCTAATCTCACTTCTAATTTATACACTTCTTTTCTCTTCTCTTCTGTTATGTTCAGTGGTCAACATATTTACCCCTCTCCCCTTGATTCGTAATATCCTATCCTAACCTAAGCTCGGTTACCCGCTTGGTTTGAGGTAGTGTTTGGTTAGTTTAGGTTATGTTGAGATACGTTTCGTTGTGATGGCTTAATTTGGGTAAGGTTAGGTTATATTAGCTTTGGTTAGATTTGGTTTGGGTAAGTTAGTTTGTGTTACGTAAGGTTGGATTAGGTTACATCAAATTGTGTTGGCTTTGGTTCGGTATATTAACCTGTATCCACTTCTCTGCCCTTGGCGCCCCAACAGTTTTAGACGTTACGCTTGGCGTCCATTGCATCGAGTTGTGCAGTGATTCCGACACTTATCATTTACATTCCCAAAATCCAGTTTGTTATGACGCCTGGCGTCTCTTTCCCAGAACCATGCAGCATAGGGTCACATGCCTTTTCTTGGCTTCAGTTACATTTCGTGGCCAGTAATCCTCCTCAAACTTAATTTTGAAAGGCACCTCGAGCCTCACGTATGCTAAATATAACGTCTTTTGGCGTCGACACGATTATGAATGTGGCTACTTTCGGCATTGGTTGTTGCTTCCATTGGCGCAATGGAAGAGCCTCGTCTACGGTAAAATTGGAGTCCTTCGAAGACGTCGTGTCTTCTGTTTGCGTCATCACCAGACATTGAGATGGATGGATTCGAGCCTCCCAGCGTTGGTTTTCTAATTTCCTTTTCAACGACATATGGAGACGTGTAGTACATTAGACGTCCTTTCTAAGCGTCGGGACGTTATGCGTCGCGACGCCTGGCAGAGAGTTTTTGATGTGCCCAGTTCTCGTCCAAGAGTTCCACATTTCTGGCGTCTTATAATGTCGCGAAGAAAGGCGTCGCTTTCATAGCTTCATTTCCAAAGTCATCCGGACACTAACTTGGCGCCTCGTAAAGTCTTCACATTGTTCGGTACAGCGACGTTAAACGTCGCGACGTCTGACGTCGACTTCATAACGTGACAAGGACATCATGGCACCATCTCGGCACTCCACAAATGTGACTTAAGACCTTAGACTAACACTGGACTCCATTTTGGGCAACCGATGCCAGACGTTGTGACGTCTAAAATCGCGACGCCCTCAAGTGACGCCAAATTTACAGCAAATGTCTTCAGACGACACTGAAGACGAAACTAGAAAACGGACGCGAGCGTCGAGGAGCCCTCATAAGACCATGGGAATGTAACTCAAGCACTTGGGACATAATTAACAGCGACTTTAGAAAATCCACCCCCGGCGTCGCGAAGCCTTACCTAACATAACGAAACCTAACCCAACCTAACCAAACCTAACCCAACCTAACTTAACCTAACCTAACCCAACCCAACTCAACGCAACCAACACTATCATCAATTCTCTTTTACGCTCTTCCTCTCTTCTCTCATCCCTTGTTCTCTTAAACTCTCTTCTCCTGTCTCTGATCTATCTATCTTTCTTTCTCTTCTCTTTTACTTTTCCCCATCTCTTCTCTTCTCTTCTCCTCTCGTCTCCACGTCTATCGCCTCCAGTATCCTCTTGCACTCGCCTCTCATTCATCTACACTCCTCTCTTCTATTCTCTTCGCTCTTCTAGCCCATTCTCATCTCCTTTTCTCTCCTGAATTCCCCTCTCTTCACCTCTTTCACTTCTCTCATGTCTTCTTACCTCTTCTCTTATTATCTTATCTCCGTTTCTCGCCTCTTTTCTCTTCTTTTACCTATTATATCTCTTTGTCTCTTCTCTCTTCCCACATCCTCCTTAGTTTCCTGTCCTTTCCTCCTCTCTATTCTCTTCCCTGTCTGTGCTCTCTTCTGATATCTTCTCTTCTGTTATCTTCTCATCAGTTCTGTTTTCTTCTATCTCGCCGCCCCACTTCCGCTCTTACAATCTCATTTCTTCTAATTTATTCTTCTCATTTTACGAATTGATAATTTGCATTGTGATCTCAAAACAACGGTTTTATATTCAACAACGTTTTCACAGGCAATAATCCACATCAGGTGGCCATAATAAATCGACGTTCCAAGAGCCGTCTGATATCACATTCCTGATGATGAGGACAAAGATGTCTCTTGAAACGTCGGTTTTTCCACCTGACTGACACAGCTGTTTCTCTGTGAAGTTTTCTTTGAATGTAGTTGCTGCCAAAGCTGTAGATTCTACATTGCTTTTCCTCATGGCTCATTTCTGATGTAACAAAATTCTTTTGTAACCATACGTTCAGAATTGTAAAAAATCTAGAGAATCTTCAGTCAAATGTTGGAATATAACTTCGAAATGGGACATGATTGATTTTTGTCACATATCTCCCGAGACACTATTTATAACATCATGTAACGTACCTAACATTGCATTTATTACAGTTCATACAGCATGATATGTGAACATTTGTGACATATAGAGAATGATGAAAGATCACTGCAAATTGACTCAAGTTTTGTAAACGTTTCATAATTTCTGTTACGCTTTTTATACAGATAATTTAAACCTGCAAATAATACGTATAGAATTTCTTTCTTTCTTCCCAGGATAATTGTGTTTGAGCGTCTTCCATTTCAATGAGTCGCCGACATAATGAGCACCTTTCAAGATCTGCTGTTCTCCTTCTACTGGTATTTGAGTTGAGTGTGATGCCATTTCTGAACATTGTGCCTCATGAAAATTGTGTGCTCATGGATCTAGTAGTGTCCTCAGGAATATGCTTTTATAAGGTATATAAAGCTTGAAATAGTTTGTATGAACAGTATATAGACACTGAACATTTTTAAGTATTAGCTGTTAATTTTGCTAGTAATCTTCCAGTTTCCGAGTTATGATTTTTGAGAACCAGCTGCTTTCAATGTTGTTCTCAAGTGTTCATAGTTTAAAATCGTTTTTAACTCATAAATCAGTATTTTAATCAGTGCAGTTCAGAATCTTCACTTGCTTCGTTGGGTTCCACAGGTACGGACAAGAGCCGATCTGAGCTGTGTAGTTCATGCTAATGTGGGTGATGAAACAGAATTGGTTTGTTCTGTGTACAGACGAAGATTTCCGCCTAGTACCTTCCACTGTCGCATATGTCAAGCATGCGTCATTAAGCGTGACATTCACTGTGTGTGGTATGGCTTTTGAGTATGAGTATGAATGGACAAGTTGTGACTAAGTGTTTTATTAGTTCTTCAGTAAAATATCATCATCATTCATGGTGCTTTGGCATATTTTCAGGACATGTACACCCCCCAGTAAAATATTTCAGAAGAACTTATTGCTATCTGAGATGAGCAGTTCTGTATTGTATTCGCTGTTGAGCGTGGAATCTCTGTAGACTGGAAACAGACATAAAATAAAAGCAGTTATTATTGTAAATGGTAATTGCCCTAGTGGCCTGGCACCTGCTGTTTTCTGAATCCTGAATTAGAGTACACTTTTAAAAACTGCTTATGGTGAATTTTTTTATCTACTTATGATTTCAGGAAAGTAATAAGAGGAAGTTATGAGATCAATTGTAGGTTATGTTTTTTGCATATTAATCATCCTTATTTTATTTTAAGGTTGGATTGTTGTATCGGAGACAAGAATCACCAGTTGTTTGTCTTCGGAGTTTTATTTTCTGCAGGAGCATTGGTGTATGGGGCCATTTTAACTATAACTACAGTATGCCATCCGTCATTCTATATCATGGAGACAGTCCTATTGCCTGATGACTGTAGTGATGTTTATCATAATTTCATGTACGTTTTTCTGAATTAATGTTATTAATTAAAATGAATATTTTTATTGTAGTCTGTCTCTTATCCGAATGGTGATAATCTTCCTGGAAATGATGTGACAAGCTATAGCATCTACATAATTTTTAATTTGATATAATGCCATCTGTTATAGCGGTAAGCTTTTGAATGTCATCAGATGTTGTATTAACAGACTTTAAATTCAGATAAATTGGGAAGGAAACATAATTAACCAATCGTTTTTAAGAAACATAGAAATTTGTGTTACTTGCTACAGAAACAAGTCACGCTGTAAGTAGGAAGGTGTAGTTTATATGGTATGTAAATTATATGGAGAAGTGTCTTTATTTTGTTGTATGTATGTATGTATGTTGTTTTATTCTTCTGTTCCCTGTTTCCGGTAATTTTGAAACCTGATTTGTTTGAACTGTTTCAGGATTGCATTGTGCACCAATGTTGGCTCATCACCTTAGGAATGACTGGACAAGAATGGCGTTGCGTGCATGGGTGCACGTGGTGTGCTGCACTGAGATCAGACAGGCCTCATAGTCGTGGTCTGCTATGAAATTGGAAAAATTTCTTGTCCTGTCGCAAGTCTTTGAGAGAGGGCCAGGAAAGGTCGAAAGAAGGTTCGATGAACTCTGCGTAATACGCAATACAGTTCATGCCAGTTGTAAAATAACTGAAGAAGACTTCAGGCTCAGTTTAATTGTATACAAGAAGGGATAAAGATGGATGATCGACGTGGTTTATGTTGTGTAGAGGTTAGGGCTGCTACCTTCACTGTATCTACTCAATTAATTAATTCCTTAACTGTTACTTAGTTTTGTAGTCACTGTGTTAAGATAAACTACCTTTTCCTCGCTCATATATTTTGACGTAAATACGTCTATAAGGAAGGGTCATTCGGCAAAAATGTGTTACGAAAAAGTTGTCAGTGGAACCACGGTTCCGGAGAATTTTACGTAAATACGTTTATACGGAAAGGAATTTTATATATTGGCTTTATTTTAAATATTTCCTTTATACTTGCTTTACAATTGAGTAAAGTTTGATTAAGACATTGCTTATTTAACTTGAATAAGTTACGTTTAAGATGGGTCTGTGGTAGATGAATGTAATTTAAAGTAATGTAATGTAAGGTGAGGTAATGTAAAGTAATGTAATGTAATGCAAAGTAAGGTAAGGTAAAGTAAGGTAAGGTAAGGTAATGTAATGTAAGGTAAGGTAATGTAAGGTAAGGTAAGGAAAGTATGTAGGTAACCATTGTTTTTATTTGTTGACAAACAGATGACGTTTCCTAGGTAACATAACAATGAAGTAACAGTTTTTCGTTTCCCTTTTTCGTTTCCCTTTTTCGATTCCCTTTTTCGTTTCTCTTTTTCATAACACTTTTTCGTAACACATTCTTGCCGAATGACCCTTCCATATAGACGTATTTACGTCAAAAGTGTTACGAAAAAGGGAAACGAAAAAGTGTAACTTCATTGTTATGTTACCTAGGAAACGTCAAACTTCATTGTTATGTTACCTGCGAAACAAAAAAGTGTAACTTCATTGTTATGTTACCTAGGAAACGTCATCTGTCTATCAGCAAATAAACAACAATGGTTACCTAGGAAACTTCATCTGTTTATCAACAAATCGACAATAATGGTTACCTAAGGAACATCTGTTTACTCGGCATTTTTGTTACCTAGGGAACGTCATCTGTTTACTCGGCGTTGTTGTTACCTATAAAACATTCCATTCCATTACCTTACCTTACATTACATTACTTTACCTTACCGTAGAATACCACGGTGGTCTAGCGGTTAGAACGCTGGCCTTGTAATCCTGGGGTCTCGGGTTCGATTCCCGGCGGTGCCCGAATTTATAACTTGTGTTGGGCAAGGCCGTGGTCTAGGCAACACGAAGTTTTCCTCCGAGGGCTTCCCCGGTTTCTCCGTGGCATCCCAACAATTACCCCATTCACACACAGAAGAAGGCAATGGCATACCACTTCTGGATCATCTGCCAAGAACGTATATGAACAGGTCCCAGTCCGACAGAAGGATAGAAGGATCCTGTTCATATGGACCTGTCGTCAGACAGAACACTAATTAATTAATTAATAACCTTACCGTACATTACATTACCTTACATTAATTGAATTGAATTGAATTACCTTAACTTTAATTTACCTTACCTTACCTTACATTACATTACATTTCATTACATTCAGCTACCACAGACCCATCTTAAGCGTAACTTATTCAAGTTAAATAAGCAATGTCTTAATCAAACTTTACTCAATTGTAAAGAAAGTATAAAGGAAATTTTTAGAATAAAGCCAATATATAAACTTCCTTTCCGTATAGACGTATTTACGTAAAATTCTCCGGAACCGTGGTTCCCCTATCACTTTTTCCTTATTATTTGTCTCAAGTTCAGCAATTTTGTCCTTCAGGTATTCCCTTTTCTTATTCCTAAAGGTTCTACTAGCCTCACGTCTCACGTTACATAAATTATCCGCATTTGTTTTGTTTGGGTTCTGCAACCATTGAAATTTTGTTTGCTTCCTTCGATCTATTAATTTGGAACATTCTTCATCAAACCACGGTTTATTTTGCTTTCTCCTGTAGTATCCTAGTTTCTCTTTGGCTGAAATTTTGATGTAGTTTCTGACATTCCCACTCCCTGTTGATGTCCGCACTTTCATTGTCTTCATTTGTCTCTAAAATTTGGAACCTATTTGAAATTTCAACTTGATATTGTTCCTTCGCCTCTCCCTCACTTAATTTTTTCAAATCAAATCTTTCTGTGTCGAAATTCTGCTTAGTTCGTCTACTTACTGAAAGCCGCTCCCTCACTTTTGCTACCACCAGATAATGATCAGTGTCGCAATCTGCTCCTCTGAATGATCTCATATCAATTACATTTGTCTGCTTTCTCTTATCTACTAAAACATGATCTATTTGATTGTGTGTTCTGCCATCTGGAGAAGTCCAAGTATATTTTTGAACATCACGGTGTGGAAATTTTGTACTTTTTACAATTAAATCTTTTGACGTAGCGAAGGTTACTGCTCTAACACCGTTATCATTACTAAGTGCATGGAGACTCTCGCTGCCTATTTTGGGTTTGAAGATATCCTCCCTACCAATTTTTGCATTGAAATCTCCTAGCAGAATTTTCATGTGATACTTGCCAAATGTATCAAATACTGATTCCAATTCTTCATAAAAGCTATTCTTGATTATTATTATTATTAAGTGTTCTGTCTTACGACAGGTCCATTGCTCTTCCCAAAAAGAGCTCTCCAGTTGTCCCTATTCTCGGCTTCTCGCTTTAATTCCTGGAACGTCATCTTCTCTGCTCCATACAGCGCGACACTCCATACGTAACACTTTACTAGTTTCTTCTTCATCTCCAAGCCCAACTTGCTAGTGAGAAGTATCCTCTTCTTGACGAAAGCTGCCTTGGCCATGGCTATTCTTGCTTTTACTTCCTTGGTGCATAGGGCGTCCGTCGTGACTATGCTTCCCAAGTACTTGAAATGCTCCACATTCTCCATCTGTTGGTTTCCAATTACAACGTTCAATGGTTCTGCTCTCGGTGCTATCCTCATTACCTTTGATTTTTCAATGTTGATTTCCATTCCATACTCTCTACCTGTTTCCACTAACTTGTCCATCATGTTCTGTAATTCCTCCTCTTCCTTCGCCAATACTACTAAGTCGTCTGCATACTTTACAGTCTTTATCACTCTTCCTCCAATTTTGAAGTCTCCTGTTCCCTCCAGAGCTTCCTTGGCAAGCCATTCCCCGTACAGGTTAAAAAGAATTGATGATAAGCAGCATCCCTGTCTTACACCTCTACCTATCTCAACGCTGTTGGTGTCTCCTGAGTCCAATCTCACTTTGACTTTTTGCTGCATATCATCGCTTTTATCCTCAGTTGGGGCATGAACATTAAGGACAATGATGTCGCACCAACGTCCTTCCAAAATTATATAAGACAACCTGTCACTAACAAATTCTATTCTCTTAACTGCTGCCCTAATTCTGCTATGCACAAAAAAACCCGTCCCTAGCTGATGATTGTCATTCCCCTTTCTATAGAAAAATGTAAAATTGTCCTCTGGGATCGTGCCTTCCCCCTCCCATCGCACTTCCTGCACTGCCACTAAGTCTAACTTATAATTCTCTAATTCTCTACTCACTGATTTCAGTGCCCCAGCCCAATAGAGGCTCCTAATGTTCCAAGTACCAAATCTCATGTCCTTTTTCAGTTGCCTTGGTTGTGCCAAATTGTCCGTCCTGGTCCGAGGCTTAGTTAATTTTTTCGTAACGATGCTTTTTTTACGGTGAAAGGTTGTTAGCCTTACGCCCCAACCTGGAGGACCAGGGTATCACTCTTAGTCTAGCACATCGCCTTAGACCTGTCCGGCTGGGGTGACCCTACCATGGGCCGAAGCTGGCCGGCATAACCCTAAGGGTCATTTAAGCACGCAAGTCTCCTCACCCGGCAGATTGCCTTCGACAAGGTGGTGATACCTTCGAGAAGGTGGTATTTGTATCACAATCTGTATATGCTATGTTGTGCAGAACTTACCTCTGGATGAATGATATTAATCTTTGAGTACTTGTTACAATCCCCTGACCCTATCAACACGGCACCTTCTAGCTCGACCATTCTTTTGATCTATATGCAACGTATTCTGAAAATCAAAGAAATATATGTAAAATCTGTTTCGAGTAAGACATTACATATTAAATGCATGTCACCTTCACATCCTATTAACATACAGCACCATCAACCACACATTACCACCAACACAAGCAGGATTAGGAAATTGCCCGTTAACAA
Organism: Zootermopsis nevadensis; assembly: GCF_977971745.1. Lineage (NCBI taxonomy): Eukaryota > Metazoa > Arthropoda > Insecta > Blattodea > Termopsidae > Zootermopsis > Zootermopsis nevadensis. The sequence goes on along the minus strand of NW_028259148.1, from coordinate 10,219,354 downwards.
TGGCGGGAAAATCCAAAGTGGTACTAAACACGTTTCTATTAGAAAGTGCAACACATCGGCATATAAAAAATTGACAGTGGAACCACGGTTCCGGATAATCTGACGTAAATACGTATCTGTATTTAAACTATATTTAAGCAATAAATACAATGAAAGGAAGGTAGCTGAATGTAATGTAATGTAATGTAATATTTCCTATATAAGTAAAGTACTTGTGATATTCTAAAACGTTATTGGCAGCACAGAATCGAAGTCAAAATTGTTAGCTCCTAAACTCAAATCTCATTTGCGCTTAACTTCTTCACCATCACATAAAGTCCGTAACTTATTTTAACATGTTTTGTGAATGTAATAACCGTATGATGAGATGTCATATCTGTCTGGCTTATTACTATTCAATAGTTTTCCATAAATGTTTGTAATGGCGTTGGTTATCTTATGTTATTTTCTTTTGTAGATACACGTGTGTCAACGTATTTCCTTACAGAACGTACCAACCTTAAAGTAATTTATGCTTTCTGGGATATCGAGTACTAACTTATGCTAACGTGTTATTTGTTACGAAGTTATAATTTACATGTTCACAATTAGTTTCAACCGCTGAGTTACCAGATTACTTCTCAAACATTTAAGAAATTGAAGTGTAATACTTACTGGTTGACTTAAATAAGAAGCTCTATAGGCTTGTATTTGAAAATACAACATTCCCATCAAGGTTGAATGGTATTTCATTCACTAAAAGTATCTTAAACATTGACTGGACCACACAGTAAAGTACAGTAATATTAAGTTTACAAAAATGTTATATACCAATTGACGTATTCTGTCGGTTGCATGGTTCTCGTGTTACAAGACACAAACCCGCATGTGTGTAAGTATAATTCACTAAGAACTTGTAAGCCCACTATTTTTTTTTATATGAACATCTGAAGCGAAATTTCTACCAGACTCTGTTGCGCAAGAACCTACAAAACTTTCATCTCCTGTCTACATATTTTATGTTCTATGTCGGGTGTGAAGAATGGTTTTAAAATAAGTCATCATGTTACAAAATAAAGTGTAAATATTTATCAAAAGTTTCATTTATTAAAGAATATGAAATAAAATCTACATATAATAAAAATATTGCACTCTGGTTGCACATAATAAAAAACCTGCCCGTCTTTGGTAGATGGAGAAACGTTCAAGTAACTTGTACTAGTGTTTTAAGGGACATATATCCTTTAGTATCTTTACAACGATGCTCTTGAATTGCAGTAAACCTACTGATGCCTTTTTGCTTGTCTAAATATTCATATTTTTTGAAAGTATTTTTTATATGACACGCCCTCTTTTGACCTACATAAAGTTCACACATATATAAATGAGATTGTTATATACATGTAAATATTTGTGGTAATGGTGTGTTAGCAAACGACTGTTATAGGCATTATTCATCTTCTTGGTTTTCTTCCAAAACATATTTCGAAAACTAGATGTTTCCTTATATTATGCGAATATTCTATTATGCTGGACACTTGTATTGTCTCAGGTACGACGTTCCGAAGTACAGCCGTCTATTTCTGTTGCCACGTGACTGTGCCACTATAATGTAATACCTTTTTCTACATTTAGTTTGTTTTAATTCATATTTTTTACTGGTGATTATCGTACAAACTTGGTATTAGAAAATCTGAGGTTCGAATCCAGTCGTCGCTGCTAATATTGAAAATGAATACATAAGTTAGTTTACTGACAACAATTGACCTATCATCTGAAAACGTGAGTTAAAAGAACTCCCGAAACGTTACGAACAGCAAAAACACTTTCGTCAGTTGGTAATGTTCTACATAATATTATTTCAATAAATAAGACATTATTGAAAGAATTAGACAATTATTCGAGAATACGATTTCTAAAATTCTGTGATAATTTTAATAACATTTATAGTTGAAATATTGAGAGCATTTTATAATTCGTAAATTTGATAGCAAAAAAGGGCGGCTGAAAAAGTACGAATGTTTGACAGTTTTTGGTATTTCATAATTCCCTAAATTTGTTAGAATGACGTTTTATAAACTTATATTCTTAAGCTTAAATGTTAAATTTGTATATAACTTTCTGAAAAAAAATTTCACTCCAGCGAAAGGCTTGTTGACTCTCGTTTCTAACGCTGAAAGAGTTATACAGTATGTCCGTAAAATAATGGTGGGGTAACACACAGTCATAGTTTTGGAACAAAGCACGTTAGAGACATGAAATAAAAGTCTAAATAAAGAGAAACTCCCCAGTTTTTCTATACTTAAACAGGTTCTAGCACAAGCGCATGCGCTGTGTTACTAGGTCAACAGATCATGATGCGGAATTTTTAGACAAATTTTTGTTCAGTGATGAGGCTACGTTTCATGTTTCGGGACGAGTCCATCGGCATAATGTTAGAATATGGGGTAATGAACCTCCATATGCCATTATGGAACATCAACGTGATAACCCGAAAGTTAATGTGTGGTGCGCAATTGGACGAGACAGAGTTATTGGCCCCTTCTTTTTTGCTGAACAAACTGTGACGGGGAAGAACTTCCTGGATATGTTAGAAGGGTATGCAGTGCTCCAAATACCGGAGAATTTCATTTTCCAGTTAGATGGAGCTCCTCCACATTTTTCCACATTCGTGCGGGATCACCTAAACCAAAAATTTCCTCAGCGATGGGTCGGACGAGGAGGGTGGATAGCCTGGCCTCCACGCTCTCCAGATCTTACCCCTATGGACTTTTATTCGTGAGGTTATGTGAAGCAACAAGTGTTCTCTGTCCAAATAACAAATTTGGACCATTTGAAAGGAAGGATCACTGAAGCTGTTTCATCAATCACGCCGGATGTTATCGGTCGTGTATGGCAAGAGCTTGAATATCGTCTTGATGTCTGCAAGGCAACTAAAGGAGCGCATATCGAAATCTACTGAACAGGTAAGATTCGTGGAGAGTTTCTCTTTATTTTGACGTTATTTCATGTCTCTCTCGTGCTTTGTTTGAATACTATGACTGTTTGTTACCCTACCATTATTTTACGGACACACTGTATATATATATATATATATATATATATATATATATATATATATATATATCTTGGAGTGCATTTCCTTTAACAGCTAATAGGATCTTATACACCGGATACTTCTATTTTATGAGAGATGGGGAATATAACAACGATTCTGATGAAACCTTCCGGGGATGCATATTAAAACGAATGACTCTGAGAACTGTGAAAAACCACTACGCGAGACCACGCTGTCACAAATACATGTTAACATGATATACCATTAAAAGTAATCTAGACTATGATATCTCCAAACTGCATCAAAGAAATTGAAAAAAAAAACCTTCTTTGTGCACGTATTGACTGTATTCTTGTACAGCATACCACGCGTTGTGATCTTCAAAATTCAGCTGCATTAGTAGCCGATATCACGTTGTCAGTCACAGTTATTACGAATAGTTGCATTTCTGAAGATATTTTGTGAAGCGAGTACGTATTTCTAATAAACCCAATTTTTATAGGGTGTTAAGTTCACGAACTTCCAAAAATGACAAGAACAAAAGTTAAGAATTCACAATTTCAAGGAGTAGCGGAAAAGATTATTGCTTGTACTATAAAAATACAAAACATGTTATCAGAAATGTCCTGCAGATATCGCGTTTGGTAGATATGTTATTCTTATCAGCAATGGGAACAACCAGAAAAATAAAAATTCTAGCAAAAATACTTCAAAAGTTACTCGTTACTTCCCTGGTTTTACTCACTGAATGAGCGACGTTACATCCCTTACGTTTTACTTTGTACATGTGCGATTTTTTTTCCGGAAAATTTCAGTTGAGCGATTTCGCGATCGAATGCCGAGCCACGCCGCGCGCATGCTGATCAGTTAAAAGTTAGTCACAGTTCGTGATCCGTATCATCGCAAAACGAGGATTTGCTGCATAATTTCAGTATGCCGTAGGATGGTGACTGTAATTTCTTGCCACAAGTTCGCCTTCAATAATAGTAGCGCCAGGCACCTCTAGTCACGGCCATTTGGCTGGGACCGGCCGCTGAAGAACTCGCGTTGTAGCCTAACAAGTTGCGGCGTCTCATCTCGCCTGCTGAAGTAACCAACTGGGATCTGCACCTGTTTTCTGTCTGAGCTTTCATTTTCTGTCTCTTCCGGTGTGTCAGGGAACAGAACTGGTCCGGGATTAGCAGCATGTGTTGAACTACCGTCACTCAGAGCCTGTACATTATATAGTCCTGAATCGTACGAACTTAGACCACCAGGGACTTTATATGCACTTAACCCACCGAGATCCGGGTAATAGTAGTGTTTTCCAGAGGCGTAAGCCGAAAATGGTGTGATGTAACTAGTTGATCTCATTGGTGGGATTGATTTAGTAACAGAAATTATTGGTGAGACCGGCTTTGCATCTGATATGATGGGTTCCATCACTTGATGACTGGGAGAAATGTGTCTCGAAACTGGGTGTCGGGATGGGCCTGTTTTCTTAACAACCGCGTTGAAACCGTGGAGGTCATCAGCTGTGTAATCGACTGTCCGAATAGAGCCGTCTGGTTCAAGAACACTGTAGGATCCTTTGACTTTATCGCCGTCTCTTTGCTCCCATTGACTCTTCAAATCGCCTGTGTGATGATCCTTCACGCCGTAATTAAAATGGTATTTGGGGTGAGCCTGTAAACAAATGAAGAGTGAACCGTATAAATAAACGCATTTGTTATCATAAGTTCAGCATCTTTATGTACAGATAATCATAAGATACTGATATTATAATGTTATGGCAACTTGTTTCGATCTAGGTCTACTAACATCATCAGGCAATTCAAGGTGCCCAATTTTTCTCATGATTTAATTTTTATGTAAATTATACCTTTCAGTCTTCAAGTTCTGTTCTTGGTTCAGCCGTTAAGCAAATAGTTTTGTCAATAATATCCATTAATAATGAAGGTTAAAATTAAATATTATTTAATTTTTAAAATTAAATTTTTTTTTAAGTGGGTCTCTATTTATCACTGCATGACATGTTCTCGATTTAAGGATTGAGAAGACGGCCTAGAGATATAGATTATTCTTGCAAATATATGAGCTACTGTCAGCTTCTTAATAAGGATTCTGACGCGTGGTGGAGAATATATTACGTCTGTTTAACAATTTTATTCTTTTCCAGTATTTTGATTTCATCTTTGTGTTGTAGGTGTGTGACAGTGGTACCCTCTATTCTGCTTTATCATGAGTGTATGGTTAAACTCGTCGCTTCATAGTTGTGATTTCTGTAAAAATATCAGCTGCGATGCATGAGAATTAGAGTAATTAGAAGTGTACCTGTAGGATGCTCTGCCAACAATAGTGGTAGTACCTAATTCTGCCGGGGAATGGCTCTCTAAATAATAGAATAAAGACGTGTTGATGCTGTCTGACAATATGGCAGAAGTGTTTGCGTGTTGTAAACCAATAAGAACAGCGACATATATAGTGTGAAAATCAGTCAAGGTATCGAAGATAGAATAACAGCTTACTGCTGAAAAAAGAAGTATTAAATATCAACAGAAACCGATAGACGAAAAAAGCGAAATTATCGAGAAAGAACGACTCTAGAGAAAGCCCTCCGAAAGGAGCGCGTTGCTCTAGTATAGATAAAATTCATAACATAGAAGATACAGTGGTGTCACGTGTTGCATTTTGGGACGTTCGTTTTATTTGAATTGGAATTGTTCTATTAAATGTATTTGTACACAATCATTGGTCCTTTTGTCTTATATCTGAAAGGTTAATTAGCGATCTTGGCTTTGATAATCTACACATTGCTGTCCATCAGACAGCAATATTATAGGAATACACGCAGAACAACTGCGTTTTTCATTTGTTCTTCAAAATACAGGCAAAAATATTCCTTGCATTTTAATTCCTTATAGAAGCGTTTAAATTTGATTGGAAATAACACACTTCCTTTCTATGTGCTAAAATTTATATGTGTATTCGCAGTTGTTCCTGGTTCATTGATATTTACCTTTAAAATGCATTTAGGCTGTCGTAATGGAAGACAGGTTTTGATGTACATACAAACCTACTGTTAGCGCTAGAAGTAGTAATATGCGATGAATCTGTTGTAACTTATGACGTCATGCTTCCCTTCCCCTCCTTTCACTCGTTAAAAGCAGGATGACTCACATTTTTTCACCGAAAATAATAACAGGTGCACGGAGTAGCACAACCATGGGAACTATTTACTGTTACGCTAATCGAATCTCTTTAAAGTTTAGGAAATAATCATTGTTACTTTAGGTCGATATTTGTGTACATTTTGAAGATTCTCAAGGAAACAAAAAAAAAAAATAACGAATAATAAATTGACCATAATCGGGTTATAGCTTATTCCAGGTCAATAAAACTACACTCGAAAAGGACAGACTATCCAGTATTTGTGACGTGAAGGAGCAAATTTAGTTCTGAAACTGCTATTGGCTTTAATGCAGAGATCTGGGTAGATCAATGGCAAAATATTGACTCGAATTCGGTTGGGCAATTTGAGCCACATAAAAAATTTACTTGACTGAAAATGTTAGTTCTTTCTAAATGCAGTCCTAGGACTTCGTCCTCTTCTATGACAAGGCTGAATTTAAAGACAATTGACAGGCGACTGATCGATCTCACATTAGATCCGCTATCCTCAATGGGACTGAACACTTCTGCCTGAAGGTAGACTTTTTCCGAACATGCAGCACAAGGCTCAATTCTTATCCGGTGATAAACATATTGTGTGTATGATGGAATAGTATTTATTAATTTGTATTAACGTGTTCAGAAAATAGAAAATTTCTGTCCAGGACAAGAGTAACTATACGCATTTTATAATAATATCAACTGAAACATTTTGGCTTTGATAGGTTAAGTTAGTTTAATTTACTTAAATGCGTATTTTATGGATTAGATTTGATTTCCTGATAAAGCGAAGTCGAACATACTACCATATAACTACCTATTTCTGGTTAGTTTAATCACGAATTCAATGCGGAATACTAAACATATCGTGCCCTAAATTTATATTAAGTTATTCTTTCTTTATGTGTGTTGAGTCATAATTGATTTATACATATTAGTCTGGAACGCGAAGATTATTTCTGAATCGATTTTATCGTTGTAACATTGTTATAAATGATAATGTTGAAACCGTAGGGTACCTTACAAGGGCTTAAGGAACCCCAATGTTACAAGCAAATAAGTTTTATAATTGTGCAATTTTCAGCTCAACTCATAATAGCGACAAGTGTATCAGGATAGTGACGACGAAATATATCGAAAAACTAAAGAAACCTTTTGAAATTTTACTATCTGTAGAATTTAAAAATCTGTTTCCTCGCTCCAGTAGTTTTAAGCTTCGCTAACGTAGGATATATAGAATTATTTACAGAATGTAACAATATTTTAAAGCTTTAAAGAGTGCAGGCTTTAAAACCACACGTATGAGAAACATAACATTCCCGTTGAACAGCTTTGTGTTTTAAACCACTGTGGCCCTGCTTATCTGTGTGATTTTTGTATTAAACGGTTGCAAAGCAAAATAACCGCAACGCATCCAGACAGCTTATGCACTATGAGAACAATTTACGATTAGTGAATCATCAGGTTTTCACGATGGCGATTATGAAGATGGCTGTTTTCTGGGTTTTTGTGCCGTGTAGTTTGATATAAGAACACCAACGTTTCAGAGGTTTTTGGTGCCTCTATCTTGTGGGAGGTGGAAAATGATAGTCAGCAAGCACCTCTGAAACGTCGGTAAACCTTCACCAGAATACACGGCGCAACACCCCAGAAGACAGCCATCTTCAATGGAAATAATTTGAAGTTGCAGATAGCAGACACTACGTGACATGTCATACACATCTATTTAAATTTTTTACACATTTAACATAATAATATAGAAGCTAGTGAGTCTAATAAAAATTTGCTTAAATGAAACCTGTAGCAAAATTCGAGTAGGTAAATATGTATCTGAGACATTCCTCATCTAGAACGGTCTAAAACAAGGAGATGCTTTGTCTCCCTTGCTCTTTAACTTTGCGCTAGAATATGCCATCAGGAAAATCCAAGATAGGCAGGAGGGTTTGCAATTGAATGGGACATATCAGCTATTGGCATATGCTGATGATGTTAATTTATTGCGGGACGATATGAATACAATAAAGAGGAACACAGAAGTTTTACTAGAGGCTAGGAGACAGGTAGGACAGAAGTGAATTCAGTAAAAACTAAGTACATGTTAGTATTTCTTTAGCAGACAGGAGCGCAGAATTGTCTTAGGGTGGCTAAGAAATCCTTTGAAAGTGTTACGAAGTTCAAATATTTTGGAACAACAATAACAAATAACAATGATACTCATGAGGAAGTTAGGAGGAGATTAAATTCTGGAAATGCTTGCTACTTCTAATTCAAAATATTTTGTCTTCCCGTCTGATTTCTAAGAATCTGAAAATTAAAGTATACAAAACAATAATCTTGCCTGTTGTTTTGTATGGGTGCGAAACATGGTCTCTCACTCAGAGGGAGGAACACAGATTGGAGGTGTTTGAGAACAGGGTGTTGAGGAGGATATTTGGGCCTAAGAGGGAAGACGATGGGGCATGGAGAAAACTGCATAATGATGAGCCCCAAGTATTTGTCAGGGTGATTATATCAAGAAGATTGAGATGGGCGGGGCATGTAGCACGCATTGATGGGACAAGAGGTGTGCATTGGGTATTGGTTGGGAAGCCTGAGGGGAAGAGGTCGCTGGGGAGACCTAGACATAGATGGGAGGATAATGTTAGGTGGGATCTATGGAAGATAGGAGTTGAAGAAGACTGGATTTTGTTGGCCCAGGACAGGGACCGGTGAAGGGCTTTGGTTAATTCGGTGATGGTCCTTCGGTTTCCTTAAGCCATCTAGTTAATTTAAAATAATAATACAGAACATCGAAATTCGCCTCGTTGGCTTGGGCTTCTAATTGTAATTGAGGTTGAAGAAAGTGAGAACGTTTGAAGTTTGATAAGTTTTGGAGTGTGACCAAGCACCAAAGTGCCAAGATTGCAGACGAAGTGAAACTAAAGCAAACATAGCACAAGATATAACATACTGCGGAGAAAGCCGAACTCTGTGGGCAGTTAGACGCCAACAGAGCGTCAGCTGGTATATAAGTGAATCAATATTGTAACTCAGTATTTTAATCCCTTAGTGCCTTCCTATTTCTTTTCATGTAACGTGCTACTCGGAAACTTCACCGTTTTATATTTATTGTTTCCTGCTTTCCAATTTTTTGCTGTGTTAGTCAGCATAATAAAGATCTATGTTTTGTTTTACCTTCTAGACGTTTTGTCTGGCTCCACGCAACAGTGAAATTCGAAGCTAGAAGTAAAGTTTTCGAACTTGTCACAAAACGCTGTAAGTCTTTCATCGCCTTAGAATAATTCTGTGTTCATAACCATACAATATAAATAATATTGTATGTACGAAGCAACTGAATCAATGTAGTAGATTCCTTGAGAATATAACAGGTAAATATAATACTCATTTTACATATTTCGTAGATTCTTTATAATTTAAAATATGTGAATCATCTACACAACTTTATCATAGCAATTTATGTCTTATATTTGGTTTCCACCATATGTTTCGGTCAACATATTTGCCACCTTTAGGTAGTACAGTAATTTATAAGGCTAACATTGAACTGTCTAGCATGTAATATTTTTTTATAAGGAATGGCCAGTTAGTGTAGCAATTAAAATGCACAGTGTCATTTAAATAAAAGTTTTAGCGATTGAATTCTTGTTTTATGATTATTATTCTGCATTATTTATGAACTCAACTCTTTGTGCAACATGACCCGTCCATTAATCGTTCCAGGTTTGATCATTATAATAATATTTGTTGATCATTAAAAATAATTAATTTCCTCACTACAAAGTATTTTGCTTCCTCCCTCTTACCTCCAAATATTCTCCTTAGCACACTCTTTCTTTTTCAAATAGAGGTAACATGTACGGTACATCGAAACAAAACAGTAGATAAATTTGTGAGTTTAGTACATATTACAAATATTTACATTTCCCGCTTAATGCAACAATACAGAAGGGAATTATTTCTTATGCGAAAATCACAAGAATATCAAATATAGTGTTTTGCACGGGAAATTTTATGACTTATTTGCTCGTGCTAACTGAAGGAAAGGGGCAGAAAAAATATTTTACGCATCTTTTTTATGCCAATTTTCCCTGCAACTCAAATCTCAAAGCAGGTTATAACAACCTGTTTTTAAATAGTAGGCAATACATCAGGATTAAATCATAGCAAATATACGTTAAGAAGCTAATTAAAAACAATGATAATAACGTACGTAACCCCCTAAATTTTAGACTTCAGAATTTTATGAGAAGTATACTTGAGTACCAACCTACCAGTAACCTTGAAATCCACATAATGAAAAGCTTCATAACTTCTACTATTCACAGCATAGCTTTTACCAGGACAGCCATGGGTCTACGCAAAACGCATGGGAGAGATAAAAACAGATACAAAACATTTGTTGAAAAACTGAGAAAAAATATATTGCTTTTGAATCTTGAGTGCAAATGCGGTATAAATTTAAAGCGAATCTTAAAATATATAGTACATAAGTATCTTTTGGACCTACGTAGATCAGAATTGGGCCTAGTGGGGCTATTTTGAATAGGGTAATAAACCTGTGGGCTCCATAATTGGCGAGCGACTATAAATATTCAAGATGGACCGTACTTCATAACCTTAGTTAATTGTAGTGCTCCAGCTGAACACAGTTTTAATTTTTGTACGCACAAACCTGCAGTATGAATATAAGTGTTATGAAACCCAAGCACTAGTAACCCGTGACAGATGTTTAGCAATCCACTCTCAATACTTAGGCTTCAAAAAGGGAATATCTTCTTCCTTTTGAGAATGTAATATCAAGAAGCGACACTTTCCTTTCATATAACAAGCTGTATGTGCGAGTTAATCCTTCCATTGTTTTTCTGTCTCGTCTTATAAACCGTAATGTGCCTCATGTCCTACTTGTAGTCGGAGTTTGGTTTTTACGAATCTAACATAAAATTATTAAATCTGAAGCGTATTATTTATGTGTTGGTGAGTTTTAAAGTTCGAGTATAAAGATAGCTGTCTTCTGTGACGTTACAACATATAGTCTGATAGGTATTGAGCGTCGTTTTAAAGTTGATCACTGCTTTCATCTTCTTCCCAGCCGATGGCGTTATTATGTTGATCTGTAACGTCGATCACTATCTACTAGACTCAGAGCACAGTCACCTTCAATTTGCATTTTATATTAAATAGGCTGACAAATAAAAGACATCAAATATCAGTTTTTGTTACTAATGTTCAGTTTGGTGTGAGCAACGACAAATCAGTAAGGAGACGGAAAATGGACTTTAGAATTGGATTGCGGATCTCCGCAGGCCTGCAAACACAACTCTACCCAACCTCTAATTCAGTGATCACCAGAAACTGAAGTTTATGTCGGCTGGAACGTGGACTTCCGCCTAGTGCGAGAGTTCAGAATTTGTGGAGTTTGATATCTGACTCACACACTTTCAGTGACTCGTATTATATTTCCGTGCTAAGAAAGTGAAAATGTTTGATATCCTTAGAGTGCGTCCTATTTGGAAATTCCCGTAAATTTGAAACACGGCTAGTTCGGCTCTTTTATCACATTTTTATATTCACACTTTTTGCTTGTTATTATTAAGTATTTCTGATATCCTCTTATCTTGCTGTTCTTTCGATAATATTAACATGAATCTGTACGCATGACGTCTCAGCGGAATCATTATCCAGATCCAACAAAAACTTTCTCGTGTTTACGAGACACACTAAACTCTAGCAACATCAACCGAAGATGGCAAACTGGTGTAAAATTTAACAAGACGACTGAAACTTATATCTCAATCTAGATTATACAGTGTCTTCTTTCAGCATTATTGTCCTACTTATTTAACGCCCACGTTGACACCTTTGGTGTCATGTCTGCCTCTATAAAAAATAAACTGCGTGTGTAAGGACAAAAATGGCATATGTCACCCAAACCAAGCTTTTGCCAAAGCGGGAAGAAAGAACTCTTTATAATATTTCAGAGAGTCAAAACAAGTTTCTCAAGCTAAAATTACCAAAACTAATATATTAAAATTTTACTGCCATTTTTTTATTTTCTATAATGAGCCTGAGTGACAATAATTGTCTATGACATATACCCGCGCATTTAATTGACCGTATAACATACCGGACCTTAAAGTTGTTAAACAGAAATTTTGCCTCATTCGTGCAGTAGTCAGTCTTTATATTTATCAACTTGTCCTACAAGAATGGCAAATTTGTCAATAGTTCATAGCATTCTTTATAGATTCTTCAGTGAAGCTGTAAAAAAAAGTAGAAAGTACGTTCGCAGTGTCCAGCAAACACATGTTAAAATTAAGTGACAAACATAAAAACCAAAATACCTCTCATTACTATATTCGTAAATCGTAGGAAGTAAAGACATTACAAAATGCCATTGGTAATGAATGATAAACTCCATGGAATAGTCTTTCTTGTAAAGCTCGTTTAGTCAAGAAATTTGTAGTCTTTTATGAAATCTGAATATTCATTACCATGTTCCCAAGAGTCCATCTCCCTATTCCTGTTCTGAGTTATATAAATACAAACGACATCTAAAAATCCTATCTACGCACAGGTCTTCCTAGTGGACTCTTTATTTAAGGGTTTCCAATAAGATTATTGTTTGCATTCTTATCTTTCCTACTGTGATTTACATGTCCCACCCATCACATACATTTTTAGTAATTGCTCTAATAAAATCTGTTAAATAGTAAGCACTATAAAGCGACTAGACATGCAGTTGTCTCCAGCCTGCTTACGTCCAAATATTGTCCTCAGAAGTGTGTTCTGAAACATCCTCGATCTGTGTAGTTCTCTTAACGCGAAATATTAGGTTTCACACCTATACAAAACAGCAGGTAAAAAATTATAGTACATTTTCTCTTTTAGACAACAGTCCGAAGACAACATTTTCTTTTCTGAATTTAAAAAGCATATCCCGAATACAATTTTCATTTGTTAATGTTGTTCCCAAATACAGAATGATTCTTGTCTCGAAATATAGGGAAAATGTTAACTTTTTTAACAAACTGTCAGTTTATTCACAAAACATATTCTACATGGTTGTCATTCCTTTGAAAACACACTCATGGTGAACCCGCGTTAACACATCTGGTATTATGAGCGTAATTGCATTTCGAATGCGTTCCTTTAGGTGATTCATGTTTCGTAACATTTCCTGGTACACCATGGCCTTCAAGTGCACCCACAAGTAAAAATCGAGTGAGCTGTGGTCTGGGGACCTTGGAGGCCACTCAACGGGACAACAGCGACCAATCGAGGAACCCGAAAACTGCTGATCCATTATTCCCTATGTATGGAGACTTTCGAATCATCCTGTATTTTAACTTTGCTTCATTTTTAGGTGATTTATTATCTGATGATACATGATGATGTATTCACTTTTATACCAACTCCCTTATTAACATGTGAAAGAACTTTCATTTTTCTTTTATATACGAGGTGCGATCAGAAAGTTTCAAGACTGTGTCAATAGAGGTCGAACCGGATATAGTACGAGCTTCTGCCGCTAAGGGGTTGGGCCTACATTCATAGTGAATCAGTGTGCCAGCCGGCATCATCGAATTAGCATTTTTTTCGTAGTTATGGGCGTTTTGGTAGTGCATTACGCCGACCCTCCTGCGATTTCGGAATGGCGGATTTTCATGAACAAAGATTGTGCATGAAATTTTGCCAAAGACTCGCCAAAACGGCTACGGAAACCTATGAAATGCTAAAGCAAGCATTTGGGGAGTCCGCAATGGGTCGTGCACAAACGTTTGTGTGGCATTCACGTTTTAAAAATGGCCGAACCTCTGTCGATGATGACGAGCGTTCTGGACGACCATCTTCGAGCACAACGCCCGAAAATGTTACGAAGATTCGGCAGGCCATTCGCGAAGATCGACGTCGTACCATCAACGACTTGTGCGACATTGTTGGGATAGGCTATGGGACCTGTCAGCTGATTCTAAAGGAAGAACTCCACATGCGACGCATCGCAGCCAAGTTTGTGCCAAGGCTCCTGTCTGAGGACCAGAAGCAGAATCGACTTCTCGTTTGTCAGGAGCTCAAAGATCTTGCCGGATCGCCGGATTTAGCTCCGTGTGACTTCTTACTCTTCCCAAAGATGAAAACTCAGCTAAAGGGAAGGAGATTTGAGACGATAGAAGAAATTCAGGCAGAATCGCAGATGGTGCTTGACAGGCTGACAAAGAAAGATTTCCAGGGATGCTTCCAGGCTTGGCAGCGGCGCTGGGATCGTTGTGTTCACTCCCCGGAGAACTACTTCGAGGGTGATGGATGAATTTAATAACTGAGATAAGTGTACGGGTTTTTATAGGCGCAGTCTGGAGACTTTCTGATCGCACCTCGTATTTATGTTCGCCACGGTGGTCTAGCGGTTAGAACGCTGGCCTTGTAATCCTGGGTCCCGGGTTCGATTCCCGGTGGTGCCCAAATTTATAAGTTTTGTTGGGCAAGGCCGTGGTCCAGGTATCACGAAGTTTTCCTCAGGGGCTTCCCAGGTTTCTCATTCATCATCATTTACATACAGAAGAAGGCGATGGCAAACCACTTCTGAATCATTTGCCGAGGAAACGGACCTGTCGTCAGACAGAACAATAATAATAATATTTATTAAAATATTTAAATATTTAAAAATAACCGTCAATCACAATAAAATTAAAAGATTAAAAGATTAAAATATCATATTATGTTCCCTATCGAGTACTCGATTTACATATGGAACTTACACAACATGTTTCGGCTATATGTAGCCATCTTCTGGTGTATTATATATAAACTTTTTACTGAATTACTTTTTACGATTTTAATGACTTTTCTTCTGATGTTTTGTCCTTTATATTGATTCACCATTCGTTGTAGTACCATTTGTTGTGGTATCCCAGGTCGCAAATATGTTAATTTCGTATTACGTATTGATGTCGAAGTTCGTATATGGACTGTGAAGTAAATGTTTTAATATTAATGAAAAATGAATATAGAAAACAAAATAATTAGTTGAAATAAATTATGTAAACTTACCCAAGAAGTAATATTGTAATCTTATTTGGAGAGATCGGAGGTGTACGTACTGCATTGGATGGTGGCTGGTTACTGACTGTGATGCTAGTGGGTGAAAGGTGGTTTGTCTGGGTTGAGGTCAATGTACTGAAGTGCTTTAAAAACGGGGTTGTTAAGTACAATATTGTTATCATTGAGGCATATGTTTGTTTATAATTTTGATATATGTGATATTTTTCTATTGTGTCTCTGTGTCTTTTGTTTTTTACTATTT
The DNA here is from genome assembly GCF_977971745.1 of Zootermopsis nevadensis. NCBI lineage: Eukaryota > Metazoa > Arthropoda > Insecta > Blattodea > Termopsidae > Zootermopsis > Zootermopsis nevadensis. The sequence continues at coordinate 10,203,869 of NW_028259148.1, read as the reverse complement.
TTAATATGTCCATTGTTTCGTTAATTGTGTTATATGCATGTCCTGTATTGAGAATGTGTTTAGAGTATGCAGAACTATCTTTATTGTGTTTTATGGCTGCTATGTGTTCTTTGTATCTTTGTGTAAAAGTGCGGCCTGTTTGACCTATGTATATTAGAGGACATTCTTTACATTTCAATTTATATATGCCTGGTAAATGGTATTGGTTGTTTATGTTTATTGTTGGTTTTTGTTTGAGGATGTTTTTTATTGTGTTTTTAGTTTTGTAGGCTGTTTTTATTTTGTTTTCTTTAAATATTTTAGTTATGAATTTGGTTTCTTTACCTATGTATGTAAATGTGGCCCATTTATTTTGTATATTTTCGTTTTCGTTGGGTTTTGTTGTATTATTTGGTTTTTTATTTAGTTTGTGGTTATTATATCCGTTTTCTTTGAGAATTTGTTGAATGATGTTTAGTTCTATTTGTTTGTTTTTTTTATAGATATTGGATATAGATTTTTTCTGTTCAAAAATGTAATAACATATTTAGTACACCAAAGACCCAATATTACAACTTTAGTGCAACTCCACCAATAATTACAGGATTACTTAAATTACACAAAAATCCATATACCATCAGACCATTAATAAACTGGACATCAGCCCCAGCATACAAAATTTCTTCAAAAATTGCCACTTTGCTTAAAGAATATTGCAATTTACCATACACATTCAACATCAAAAATTCAATGAATTTAATTAATGAACTTAACGAAATCAATATAAATGAAAACCTACATATGTGTTCGTTTGATATCACAAACATGTATACAAACATCCCTACAAATGTTTTACTAGATATTATACATAATATTTTAAATAAACATAATACTAATATACAAATAATAAATGAAATAAAATTAATAACAAACACCATTATAAATCAAAATTACTTTCAATTTAATAACAAATATTGGCAACAGAACACAGGATTACCTATGGGCGCTCCTACATCTAGCATATTATCTGAAATTTTCCTTCAATACATAGAACATAATAATATAATAAACATTTTAAATAAAAACCATATTCATTATTATAGTAGATATGTAGATGACATATTAATAATTTACAATACAAAAAAGACTAATATCCAACAAGTACTTAAAGAATTTAACAACATAAATCAAAATATACAATTTACATTAGAACTTGAACAAAATAACTCAATAAACTATTTAGATTTAACAATAACAATAAAAATAAACAATTTCGAATTTAAAATTTATAGAAAACCAACAAATACAAGCACAATAATTCACGCCACATCCTGCCACCCCATCGAACACAAACACATGGCTATCAATTACCTACTAAACAGAAAAAATCTATATCCAATATCTATAAAAAAACAAACAAATAGAACTAAACATCATTCAACAAATTCTCAAAGAAAACGGATATAATAACCACAAACTAAATAAAAAACCAAATAATACAACAAAACCCAACGAAAACGAAAATATACAAAATAAATGGGCCACATTTACATACATAGGTAAAGAAACCAAATTCATAACTAAAATATTTAAAGAAAACAAAATAAAAACAGCCTACAAAACTAAAAACACAATAAAAAACATCCTCAAACAAAAACCAACAATAAACATAAACAACCAATACCATTTACCAGGCATATATAAATTGAAATGTAAAGAATGTCCTCTAATATACATAGGTCAAACAGGCCGCACTTTTACACAAAGATACAAAGAACACATAGCAGCCATAAAACACAATAAAGATAGTTCTGCATACTCTAAACACATTCTCAATACAGGACATGCATATAACACAATTAACGAAACAATGGACATATTAAAAATAGTAAAAAACAAAAGACACAGAGACACAATAGAAAAATATCACATATATCAAAATTATAAACAAACATATGCCTCAATGATAACAATATTGTACTTAACAACCCCATTTTTAAAGCACTTCAGTATATTGACCTCAACCCAGACAAACCACCTTTCACCCACTAGCATCACAGTCAGTAACCAGCCACCATCCAATGCAGTACGTACACCTCCGATCTCTCCAAATAAGATTACAATATTACTTCTTGGGTAAGTTTACATAATTTATTTCAACTAATTATTTTGTTTTCTATATTCATTTTTCATTAATATTAAAACATTTACTTCACAGTCCATATACGAACTTCGACATCAATACGTAATACGAAATTAACATATTTGCGACCTGGGATACCACAACAAATGGTACTACAACGAATGGTGAATCAATATAAAGGACAAAACATCAGAAGAAAAGTCATTAAAATCGTAAAAAGTAATTCAGTAAAAAGTTTATGTATAATACACCAGAAGATGGCTACATATAGCCGAAACATGTTGTGTAAGTTCCATATGTAAATCGAGTACTCGATAGGGAACATAATATGATATTTTAATCTTTTAATCTTTTAATTTTATTGTGATTGACGGTTATTTTTAAATATTAAATATTTTAATACTATTAATTCACAATATGACGCATCTACAATACCTTATAAATAATATTTATGTTCCGGTCATAATAATATAACTGTTAATATTCACTATGACCCTGATCCTCATGATAACATGTTTATATCCACGGGTAAGTTTGGAAAATTGTGTTACGTCTTAAATATCACTATAAATGTACAGAGTTTCTTTCACATTCGAAATGCGAACCACCGCATTATTTAACTATCTCGAGCAGGAGCTTTGATAGATTTGAAACCAAATAAAAGACGAAAACCGACAAAAGAAAAACTAAAATTACAAATGTTTGTGAAAGTGGTGATCAATTTGTTTCACACATAAATGTACAACACAAATCGCTGTGATGTGTCTGCCGATGTGTGGTCTACTATAATTTGACGAAGACTATATACAATTCTCGTACGAAGTAAATTAAACAGAAAGGAGAGTCTTCTTAAACACATTTTAGTTTCCATTTGGTAGTTGTAATAGAATGCTTTCTTGAGAAGTTAATGTACCACCAGTTTTTAAATTAATTTTATAAAATCCAAGACCTGACCACGGACCTTCTTCTACGGTAGGTAAACCCATTCAACATCATGACATCTTATTCTCTATGGTCCATTTTAGTATTATCTTCCAATTTACATCCTAAGGAGGCCAAAACTCTAATTCGGGCTGTCGCGCCATGGAAGAAGAATCACATCTTGCTATTCAAAGCACTGTTTTTCTTTATGTTTGTTACTAAAATATGTTATGTGTTACTCAACTCCGTCGTGCGTCCTACATTTTTCATGTCATATACTTGGTTGTAAAACACTGTAACCGCTCATCAATCCCTCTACTGCTGTATGCGTGACGTGGGATCGGCGTATGTAGATCAACGATCACGCAGGTCCTAAATAAACAAAGAGTTCCACCCAATCAATCCGAGTGTTTAATCGTGCTGTTACGAACTGGCCGTTACACCAAATGAGACGGAGTCGACGCATACCGACTAGCTGAGCAGAGCAGAGAACCCAACAATCCCTACCAGCCACATCGTAGCGGACCCTGCGATCACCCAAGAAGGAGGAAGAACAGTTACAGTAATAATATTTTATTGAAGAATACAAATTATGAACCCTCTCATGGGGCAGTTTTCTATGTCATCTTGCTATTTCTTTCTGTCTTTATTCCATACATTCTTCACGGTACAGTGTTCTCATACACCTTCAATCCGTGGTCTTCCTTAGGGTGAAAGGTAAAGTTCCACTCCCACACAACCATGGCCACCTGAGATTTAACGGCACACCCGATTACCGCCGGAGGGCCTTGCTAGCATCACATTCAAAATCAGTAATCATGGAAATATTTTTATTGCTTTCTACCTTTATATAATCATCAAAACTCTCAATTCTATCGGTAGAGACTGATATTTTCTTTCTGGATAATAATTGTGTGTTTCATTTTTATGTTGTGACACAACTATCAAACTAATTTATTGTTGATCACTGGGGATAATAAACTACGGCTTTTAATTGCGTTAAATTTTGTTCGTGTTGTGTTTTCGCCACTTGTTTTATGTGTAATGTCAATAACAAATATTCAATAATTGTGAGTGAGGTCGTGCGATATCTGCGTCCGGTTATTACATAATTTTAACAAAGAACTTAAAGAATTGTGTTATTTAGTTCCAAAAATAAGGTGTGCAAAATTTATTCTACTTTCATTAGAATCTAATTTTTTAAAAAAATAGACTTCCTCCTTCAATTAACAACTTAAACGTTTCTTTTGAATGTGGATATGCCAAGTGCAAAAATACGAAAAATCTAGAGGAAATAATTAAAAATTATTAAAACTGACATTTTCAGTAAATCTGCTACTGATACAACTTCCACAAACACTAGTATTGCAAGATTAGTGTTCTCCATCTCTAAAGAAATGAAGGGAGGTCAATTTACGCAGAAAAACGTAGTGAGACTGTGGATAATACTTCAGGCACTTCAGTGAATGTAATTGAACATCAAAATGAAAATGCTGCAAGTTCAGATTCAGCTCAATGGCTTTCAAAAAATGAAAACTTACACTTCTGGGTTCAAACTTCCGTCTGTGTGTCAGCACAAGCAAAGTTGCTAGTTCATACACAGTTGAGAATACAAATACTGAAATAAGACTTTTAACGTGTTCCGTTCAGTGTGTACATTATTTTCGTTCATTGATTCTGAATTTCACAGAAGTGGATTTAATGATGAAGCATGAGTTTAAGACTGCTTCACACCATGAAAATGGCAGGAACATAAGAAATGCATAATGACTTGCTACAGTCGTCTTAAAATATCTGGACGTGTAGAAACATTATTGTAATTATATTTAACAATGATCGTCAATCCTGGAAGGACGTAATGAAAATAATCACAGCGGTAATTAATTTTTGGCGTTAAGGGCAAACTTTAGGATGGGCCAACTAAACATTTGTTTCAGTAAGTAACGGAAATTATTTGGGCATCATGGAACTGCTTCGTCAGGTTTTCTTTCAATTTTTGTGCAAACAAGTTAGAAAGGACGCAATGTTGCAAACCAAATCTCATCATACGAGTCTGTCACGATTTGTGAAACAGTTATACAATCAAGGAGCGAAAACTGTTGGCAGTTCATATTATCACTAAAACACAGAAAGCAAGTTATTTTTCAATTCGCGTGGATTATTCACTAAATGAAAAAAAATCCATTATTTAACATTTATCTTACGATATGTAAAGAATACTGTCTACATTTATTTAATATCCATACGCGTACGTATTGACAGGGAAACAATAAATTTTGGACTATACAGTCTGAATGGCTATAAATTTGAACAAAATGTACATTGAAACTTGTCGTTCGAAGTACCTTATTGTGTGTTTTATCTTTTACAGATATCTGCAAGCTGCTGCAAACCAGACTGTAAGTACAATAACTTTCTCATCGTTATATTATTGCAATAATAATTCTCTCAGTCACTTTCAAACTCATGAGAAGTTGAGCTGGTAAGACCGGAGACTCCCTTGCCTTTCTCTGGCTGATGATGACCCCTCAACATTCACTGGGTCAATGTCAACAACACAATAGCTCACAAATAAGAAACTTGTTTCAGTTGCAGACACAACAGCGCTACTGGAATAAAGACACTAACTAACTAACTAACTAGATGGCTTACCGAACCCGAAGGTTCATCACCGAATTAACCAAAGCCCTCCACCGGACCCTGTCCTGGGCCAACAAAATCCAGTTTCCTTCAACTCCTATCTCCCATAGATCCCACCTGAGATTATCCTCCCATCTATGTCTAGGTCTCCCCAGCGGTCTCTTCCCTTCCGGTTTCCCAACCAGTACCCGGTGCACACCTCTTGTCCCATCCATGTGGGCTACATGCCCAGCCCATCTCAATCTTCTCGACTTAATCACCCTGACAATACTGGGGGAGAAGTACAAATTTTTAAGCTCGTCATTATGCAGTTTTCTCCACGCCCCATCGTCTTCTCTCCTAGGCACAATATCCTCCTCAACACCCGATTCTCAAACACCTGCAATCTGTGTTCCTCCCTCTGAGTGAGAGACCATGTTTCGCACGGAATAAAGACACTACACCAGTAAATCATTGCAGCGTCCTCAAATTTTGTCACAAGGCATATATATATTGCAACGTATTTATAGAGAACAAATGTTTATAAATCACGATTCAGTGGAAAAATGGACAATCTTTCGGATTATTCGGAGTTTCCAAATGATTGGTTCACTATGCCGTTTTATCGATAGCTTTTCCCTAATGTTAGTCGGATGCTCTGTTCATGTTCTTGAATAAATTTCTTGACAGCATATTACACTCTTTGAAATGTTGAAAATATTGACGGTGCGTATTATTTGTTTTTTAGAATAGGATTCTGAGAGGAATATTCTGATCAAAGACAGACGAAAAATATGACAGAAAAAATTGCGTAATGGAGGATTTCATGATCTGCAAAATTTATTTATTATTTCAGGGCAATCAAATGGAGGAGAGTGAGAAGGTCGGGTCATGTAGCAAACATGGAAGAAGATTTCTGTCTTCAGGGCTGTTGCGCCGTGTAGTCTGGTCGATGTTAACCAACGTTTCAGAGGTCATACTGCCTCCGTCATCAGGGCGATGAACATGGAAGAGCTGATAAATACAATTTTTATTGGAATATTTGTTAAAAAGAGGCTACTTTGGAGAAATGTGTACCTGTTGAAGCACAATAGTAAAGAAAAACTTAAAAGGTAGAATTGGCCGATGTTCCGGAGGGCAGTCATCTTCATAATAGTCCTGACGATGGAGGCAGAGAAACCTGTGAAAAGTCGGTAAGTATTTATGTGACTACACCGCGCAAAATTCGTCCCTAAATTTTACGGTTATGTACGAGATGCAGAAAATTATGGTAACGTAGAATTTTTACGCTGATGTAATGTAAACAATGTTCAGATTTGTAGAGGAATATTACTCACGTAGTAATCCACAGACTTGGCGTAAGTTGGTGCGTATGCGAGATGTTCTGGTTTAAAGTAGGCCGAATCGTAGGCTACCAGTTCAGGTTTGGCGTGCAGTGAAGCATAATCGACGTGCTCTGGAAGTCCGCGAACTGCGGCCGCTAGAGTGCAGAACAATATCAACTGTGAAAAGAAAAGCGACAATAATATATCAGCATTGGACGGCTTCAAACTTCAGCTGTAGAAATCGCGTGATCTCAAACGAGTACTGAAGACGTCAGTGACAATTTATTGGGAATAGGTCTGGAAGCATCTGTCGTTATCACGGTGCAGAACCAGTTCAAGAATTCGCCTGAAATCACTTATGAAAATCACGGAAGTCCCTAGCAAAGAATCAAATCTAGTACCTGTCGAATTCATAACCACGTATACGTAACCATTATACAGATACAAACCGATGTTTGAAAGCAACTAAATAGGTATTGAGATTTTGGGTGATCGGTGTAACAACTACAGAATAAAAGCAGTCTGATGGTAAAGGCAGCCAGAACTTGATGAATCCTTACCGCTTTCTCCTCATCTATTATCCATCATTACGTCCGCATGCAGTAGCTCTATACTATAGAATTTTGTTTAATTTTATTTTATCGATTACTTATAATGTGTAATAGTATTAAAAATATATTAAAATTGGCCGTCAATCACAATATAAGATAATTAAAAGATTAAAATATCATTTTTCGTTCCGTATCGAGTACTCGATTTACATATGGAACATTTACGACATGTTTCGGCTATCATAGAGCCGTCATCAGGTGTTATGTTATAAACTTTTTAACTGAATTACTGATTTTTAATAATTTATATTCAATTTCATTAATAGTATTGAAACCTTTACTTCACAGTCCAATATACACAACATTGGCATCACTACGACATACAATCATATTAGTGACATGTGACACAACAACGGATGAAGATACAATATGAAGGACGAAAAATGATAAGAAAAATGAAAACTAAAAATCATTAAAAATCAGTAATTCAGTTAAAAAGTTTATAACATAACACCTGATGACGGCTCTATGATAGCCGAAACATGTCGTAAATGTTCCATATGTAAATCGAGTACTCGATACGGGACGAAAAATGATATTTTAATCTTTTAATTATCTTATATTGTGATTGACGGCCAATTTTAATATATTTTTAATACTATTAAATAAATCACAATATGACGCACCTACAATATCTTATAATGTGTACTTGATTGAAAACACCAAATTATTTTACATGGCAGCTTAAATATTTGTCTACCTACAATGTTATGTTTTGAGCTGTTACTATTCGCGAAACCTAAGAGAAGATTAGACGGTAATATTAAAATAAATGTTAACCCTTTAGTGGCCAGTGGTATGTACTACCTGATTTATCAATCAATAATTCCGATTTCTGTATGTTTGGATATCGTATAATTCTCAGCGTAAACAGGTATTATTTTCTTACATACATTTGACAAATAGTGGCAAAGATTTGCGTTTTATTTGAGTTATGGGTCTACTTCTTCAATATTATTTAGACAAATATAAGACTTGGGTACACATGTTAAGATATGAGAATATTAGAGTACATTTTAAAGACACATGATATTAATTTGTGAACTAAATTCACCAGAAAATGAATTTGGTCATTTAACGGATTCCTTCGAACACGGTATTAAAAGTTTGCATTCCGTAAAGGACGGAAGAATTCTTGACCAGATGGTCGATTATTAGTTTCTTAAGCAAGGTCCTGTTCCATAGAGATAGTTCTATATTACAAGGTGCATACACATGTCATATGTGGGCATTACTAAAAGTTGTTACGATGATGTTAACATTACGTCATTCTGAAAATGCGACCTGTAATGCCCCATTGTCCATCAACCACATAATATGTGAGTGATCATGAGCAGTCTTGGAATGATACTGACAAGGAAAAAGTGTAGATTTCGAGTAAAACCTGTCCCTGCACTACATTATCTTCCACAAATCTGACATGGATTACTTTGTAAGAGAACACGTGTCACTACGTCCTCGACTGTTTGTTTTAGCAAAGCAGAACTGGAAAACGAAGACATAACTATAGAATTTTATCTGGAAACATTAATGAGACTACTTTGGAGACCTATGTGTAGACAGGATATTATTAGACTGGGTATTAAAGAAATAGCATTAGAAAAATTGGACTGATTTCAATGTTCAGTCGCCCTGATGATATTTTCACATACAGTTTACTTTATAAAGATATTTTATAAATTTTATACTTTCAATGTCATTTGAAAGCATAAAGCTGCATATATTCTATTACATTTTAACACAAATAATGTTCTTTCCCGTTAACTTTGACGGGTCATACCACACTAGAAATAATATTAACAAATTAATCATATGCATATTTGTAACAATTTTGGAGACACGGAACCAACTTCGAAGTTAATATGTTTCAGGTAAGTTCCAATTAATTATTCACTGTAATAAGATCTAAAATCTTTTTACGAACAACTATTATAAATGAAACACATTTAAATCTCCATTTTCAACACGTATATCACTCACGAACTTGTTGCTTTATTCTCTAGGTAGTTCTCTGTGGAAATTACACAAAGCAGTTATAAACCAACACCAAATGATTAATACAAACAAATATAACGGTCTAATTAATGCAAACCTACAAGTCAAAATCATCCGGTCACTGTCCATCGTGACGTCACTGACTACTGAGACTACAGAAATAAGTCACGTCCAATATTATACGGAGATATTAAATTCGAAAGTTTTTCGATAGCACAGAATGTCTGCGTGGAATCTGCGAAATTTTATTGTCGTCATTTCTCTTCCACGTCCAGGTGGTCTAGCCCTGAGGTATTGCGAACAATTAATAAAATGTCCACTGGAAACTATAAGGAGAAATCTGAAAGAAAGAAAACCCAACTCATGTCTTCTTTCAACGTCTTCCTTGATATGAAATGCCTTATCGTATGAATAATTTTAAGGTCGAATATTTAATGAAGGCAAATACATCTTTAAGAGACAAATGTTAATGGTTAGTAGGTTATGTAAATATATTTTAATTTGCATAATTTATACAGCACATTAGCCTCATTTATGCATACATTCATTAGAAATTTGAACGTTAAAAACTCGGAATGCTTAGATTATAGGGATGGATAACATTTCAAGCAACTAATGCAATCTGGCTAGCTTTACTCTATGATGTATGACAATAATTAGTTCTAAAATATATTTTTGGTAAAATTGAAATTATTTTATTAAGTATTATAACATACATATTTTCAAGGACTTTCTCAATTTGATGTGAGTCTCAATTTAAGTAATCAAACCTCAAAATTACGAACAACGTACGTAAAAAACTAAACTACTGCCTATTATTTAAACAATTCAATCATAGAAACGACAGTTGTCTAAGATTATCCTTTCTTGAGGGCTGTCTGAAATTCAATCCAATACAAACTACTGACAAGAACCACTATAGTCCTTGAAAGTGCACAGAAATTTTCTTCACAATTGTTGCATTTTTCAACGTCCTTATTCTCCTCGTACTTAAATGTGGTTGTCCACTATATTTTAAAAAAATTATGCTTGTGCAGCATAATTAACGTGCTGTATGCGTATTCTCTTTGGAACCAGGGTAACAAATTTTCATAAAATCTGGGACGAACGTTCTGCCATTTGACGTCTCCCCAGTGTGGTAAATTTTAATTTTATACAGTAGGTTAAAACAAATCATGGTGGATGCACATGATTTGTAAAGTCTGAAAATTAAATTTTTCAAGCAAAATAACCTTTATAACCAGGTCTGTCATTAATAATTCAGGATTTACAAATAACCTGTGAACGTACTCCCTTATAAATACAGTGTCCAGCCTTTTTCTTTCGTAAATATATAATGGCAAGAATCTTACAACCAAGAGAACTGGAGAAGCTACTAGTTGATTAGATGGCATATAATTTCTTCAGACACGCCATCAACCCCAATTCTCAGTCACATTAATTATGTCCAAATCCTCACGTCATTTCACAGCACAACTTGTATGTTTTTGAAGTGATTTCTATTCAGCCTACTACTATGAAATTGTATATTGCATCTCTCATGTGTTTAAATGCCTTGCCTATACCATCTGCAAAGATTTAATGATTATTGATATGTAATGACAAAAAATGCTTTTATGTGAATTTTTCTCCATCCTGTTATTTCTTCCCTTCTGGGTCCATCTCTTTTCCTCAAGACTTTGTTCTGAAATATCCTGTATCTTTGATCTTCCCTTAATGTGATAGGTCAACTTTTACACACACAGAAACATACTAAATTATAGTTTTATATTTCGAACTCTTTACGACTTTAGATATAGGACCGTAAGAAAGACGAGGCTTTTATGTATTGCAATACGCAGTATTTTAAATTACTGATACAGTTGTTTATAAGGAAACAAGAAACTACACGATTCAATCCGTCCGTTTAATGTAGCCTTTATGTATTACTACGCTTAATAACGCAGTGTGTGAACTGTTTCTTATTCACGTTTAATATTTACAAAAATTTGCGTAACATCGGGCACTTTGAAAAACAATAAACTGCACATCTGTCACCTCGTATGTGAATGAATCAGGCTCACTTTTAAAACGACGTGGCCTCGTTTGACACAGATGCTCGCAGCATCACCTGGACCGGTTTAGGTTGCTCTACCCGCCTCTCAGAATGTGTGTCACGAAAATTATTCGGTCCAAATCTCTTCAAGTAATGTGACAATGGTCCTTTCATTGATATTTACGTGTACATTACACTTTCTCTTCACAGGCATTTCTGATATCCGATTCCTATCTGTTTAGTAGAGGAAGATAGCTAGTCAAACTCTCAAATAACATTACAGGAAATTTATCATTTTATCGGTTCAGCCAGTTTCTTATTTGTTTTGCGTTTTATACCGGATATTTCAGTTTCTCACTGTGGGGACTATGAAGATGACTTGTTTAAGGATGTTACGCCATGTAGTCTGGTAGATACTGAGCGAAGTTTTAAGCGACGTTCTATCAGATTACGAGAACCAACCTCACAGAAAACAGTAATCGTCAGTTTTTAAGTGTTTTACATTCAGACTAAGAGCACATAACGGAAGGAGTGAGGGATAATCCCCGCTAAATTTTCTTTTATCCATAACCATGCTTATGCCTTATTTGTGAGTTATGTTACAGTAGAAGCTCGAATGTTGGTGAAACCTAAGATTTACCACACAAACCTAGGTTTTAACAAACAGCTTTGGTAAAAGTCAGAAAAATAACTATTCGCATCTTATTTCGGGGTTGGTAAAACCACATTTTCGAGGTTTAGAAACTTATATTACTTATCTAAGTTGTATTTTTAAAAAGTTTAATATATGTGAAAATAATAGATAAAAACATTGCAAGACATATAAAAAATGTTAAATAAAAAATACGACACATTCCAATCATCAAAGTATATTTTTTGAACAGGAGACTTCAAAATTGGAGGAAGAGTGATGACGACTGTAAAGTATGCAGACGACTTAGTAGTATTGGCGAAGGAAGAGGAGGAATTACAGAACATGATGGACAAGTTAGTGGAAACAGGTAGAGAGTATGGAATGGAAATCAACATTGAAAAATCAAAGGTAATGAGGATAGCACCGAGAGCAGAACCATTGAACGTTGTAGTTGGAAACCAACAGCTGGAGAATGTGGAGCACTTCAAGTACTTGGGAAGCATAATCACAACGGACGCCCTATGCACCAAGGAAGTAAAAGCAAGGATAGCCATGGCCAAGGCAGCTTTCGTCAAGAAGAGGATACTTCTCACTAGCAAGTTGGGCTTGGAGATGAAGAAGAAACTAGTGAAGTGTTACGTATGGAGTGTCGCGCTGTATGGAGCAGAGACTTGGACACTCAGGAAGAAGGAACAGAAATACCTGGAGAGTTTTGAAATGTGGTGTTGGAGAAGAATAGAGAAGATCAGGTGGACGGATCGAGTGACCAACGAAGAAGTATTGAGGAGAGTCAACGAGCAAAGAAACATTCTGCAGGCGATTACACGAAGGAAAGCTAACTGGCTGGGACATATTATGAAAAGGAATGGGTTACTGAGTGATATCACCGAAGGCCAGGATGAAGGAAAGCGAGGACTGGGAAGAAGACTGATACAGCTAACCGACGATCTTAAACAAGGAAGGAAGATGAAGTTTCAGGATTTAAAACGAGAAGCTGACAATAGGGAAAACTGGAGAGCTCTGTTTGGGCAGAGCAATGGACCTGTCGTTAAACAGAACACTGAATAATAATATTTAAAGACTTGTTGCAATTATGACATTTGGAATTGCATAACACACCAAGGGATTTCCACAATCACATTTTTGCTAATCTAACCTAAACTAAAATTTTACTACCTGCTTATGGTAAATCCTGACATTCACCAACACCCATTGGTAAGACCCCGAAATAAGAAGCGAATAGTTCTTTTTTGTCTGGCAAATCCTAGTTTTCACCAACATTCGGGCTTTTATGGTAACATATATATATACACATACAGCATCTAAAATTTAATGGCCGTATTTTCCTCTAATGCCTTTTCAGATGACTCTCGTTATACCCGCCTTCACCATCCGAATGTTTCAACATTCGCAGTTTTATTTCACACAGTTGAGCCTACCCGCGGCCACGTTGGAACCTGCCGAGCAGTCAGGCTGCGTTTCGACCGCAGATTCACTGACTCTCCCGACAATTTTTACTTTGGGGACTACAAATTAATGCCTCTCATGGTGTAAAACTCAGAAAACCTACGGATAACTTATTATATTCCCATTTTATATTCGTCGATATGAGCGGTGACTTGCAAGCAAGCAACCCCAGTGCATAACGAGATTTATTTATATATTGGTTCAGTAAGCTCAGTGTAGAATCAATAGGAGGCCTGTTGTGAACAACGAAGCTAATTTATGACGTATGTGATGTCCAGGTTGTTTAATCTTCTGGGTAGTAAAGCTGTGGTGTAAGCTAAAGTTTCAGAGAAACATTTTCACTGCCGTAAGAATCCCTCACCACGTGTAAGGTGATAATTTACGTTTTATATTTATAAAAAGACTACTCATTGGCTCTACGTTGTAGGATGTTCCTTGAAACTCGCTTTGTCAAAGCAAAGCCCATTTTCTTTCCGGAACCCAAAGGTTTATCGTTGTCTTTTCAAAAGCCAGCTACCGGACTCAACCCTGAGCTTGTTGTACCCAGTTTGCTCCATGGATTGCTGCCTCCCAAAGATCTATCTTAACGTTAGTCTTCCCAGTGGTCCTCTTGATTTAGGTTCCCAAACCAATACGTTGTAAACAAACCTTTCGTCCTCAATGCGTACCACATGTCCCGCCCATCTCATCCTCTTCGACTTAATCAACGTACAATATCAGGTTAGGGGTACAGGCTGTGAAGCTCATAATTACGCAATTTCCTCCATGATTCGTCTCCCCCTTTTAGGTCCAGATATCTTCCTCAACACTCTGTTGTCAAAGACAATCAACTTATGTTCCTCCCTCGCTGTCAGAGACTATGTTGCGCACCCATACAGCACAACTGGCAAAATTATACTCTTGTATATATCAATCTTAAGTTGTCTTTTGACGTGGAAACGTCTTTAAAATCGATGCCGGGTGTGGGGAGGCAATCGCGCCCAAATGAGCGATAGTTTCTGTCGAAGTAATTTCAAACTTCAATAACTCGGCTACAAATAGACATAGCGCCGCCATCTTAGTCTCGTTTTAAAGAGGAAGGATTAAAGTTTGTGGCAATACCGCTCAGACATTCGTGGCGGCCGGACGTCGCGAACTGCGCACGCGCAAAGTAAACCCACGATTTTCGACTTTCCGGATTCGACACGTGTCCATAAACGGGATCATATCTCAGAGACTAATTATCCGATCCGAGTGAACCAAGTGTTATTTTGAAGAGGAGTGTATATGTTGCAACTCGTCCTCCAAGTGTGTATCTCAAACACTCAAAAAGATATGAGGCTGTGAATTTGAAAAAGTTTGAAAATTTCCCGATTTTCTTAAAATGTCGCGATATATGAGGGCAAAGTACAATCAGAATTACAAAAATCAGGCACGAATGCGTAGAGCACAAAATTCCAAAGAGAATGATACCGAAAACGCCGGGCCCGGACCCAAAACCAACGCGCAGTACTGCCGCGAATATAGGCAACGTAAGCGCGCTCGGACAACTCAGGCGGCATCTGACGAGCCTGGGTCAAGTATGGATGGGCGATTTCAACACTAGTGACGAAAATTTAGTACTCTTACGTGCATACCTTCAGAAATTCTTTAAACTTGAACTAGTGAATGATTTGGACAAACCAATCACGCAAGGGAAAACTTGTATAGATTTGACATTTGCAAGAAGTATTCAAATAATTTCAAAGCCATATGTATCCTACTTCTCACACCACTACCCTGTATTCAATAAATGTAAGTTGCAAATGAATTAAACGATTCAAAACAAAACAAAATTTAATTTCAATATACTATACACGATTGACGTTTTTACTAAAATAACTGCGGCACTGTCCGACACTGCCTATCAATTTTTTTTATGAGATCGGAAGAAAATTTTTTTTGGACGGACTGATATCAAAAAATCCTTGAATTTAACCTGCGCTTGATTTCTCCATGAACGTCATTCTTACTTGTTAGTGTCGTTCCGAAGTACTCGAATTTTGTCACAATTTCGAACTGCTCTTTATTCGTCCTTATACACCGGTTCTGTCGAGAATTCTGATGCCCGGACAAAATCATGTACTTTGTCTTTCCTGCACTTGTTTCTAGAGCAGCATCCTTACGAGCCCTTAAGAGTGTTTCTGAGTTTGCTTTTCTAGTGTTTGTATTTTCGCCCACTTACTACCATCAGCATAGACCAAAAACTAATGTGTCTCATTCAAATCCAAATCGCTCTGATTTTCTTGGACTTTCCTGATAGCATATTTCAAGGCAACATTAAAAAGCAGCTGCTGTAGATTATCTTTCTGTATCAGGCCTTCCTGCACAGGAAATGTATCAGACAAATGTTTACCTATACGAATTGAGGTTTTACTTAAACACGTTTTAATTAGCCTGTCTTGTTTCTAAGTTATATCAAATTTAAGGAAAATATTGTAATGAGTTTCTCTTTTAACTGAGTCATAAGCTTTCTTGAACTCTACAAGTAGCAGATGGATTGTCCCATTCTTAAGGCGTAATTGCTCCTGTAATGAAGTTTCAATATCTGAAGTCGTGACCTCAGGACTAAACCGTGAAACGAATAGGGCCATAGACCTCTCTTTCTTAGAAATTACAGGCAGGGAGTCAGGGTTACGCCGGCACAGTGGCCACGCGGTCTGAGGCATGGACCTCGGTGCGCCTGACTGCGACCGTGGGTTCGAGTCCCACTCAAGGCATGGATGTTTGTCCTTGTCCTTTCTCTTCCAGTCTAATGGATAAAGAATGGCCACGGAAGGCAAGGCGAAACCACCGTGGTACTTCCGCAAGAAAACCACGAAAGTGATCACGACTGTCAAGCTGATCATAGACGATAAAGAAAATGTCTGATTTACGGACCCCAATTAAGGGCTGTCTACGTAGCTTAGTCGTGTTGACCACCGGGGTACCTGAGTTGGGCTTCCATTTGCGATTTATCGTTACGAAGCCTTCAGTTTCCACCTGCGTTGAAGACGCCTTAGATTGTAAACCCGTGTGTGCGACGTTATTGTAGGAATTAACGCCCTCGTCAGCAGCACAGGTCGTAGTAGAATTGTCTGATGGCACAGCAACTTTGCGCGACGGAATGGTTGAAGATCCTTAGCCTGTTGATTTAGAACTATCCGCAGAGTCTACAGGAGCATTGGTAGTAATACTACTGAAATGCTGCTTCAAATATTCGTTGTCTTTTCCAGCTGCTGCACATCCTCAGAAAGTATCAGGACCAACTGCACTAAATTTTCCACGAGATTATTCGTGTTAACTCCATTGATCCTCACCATTTTCAGCTTACCAATGAGAGAGTCAGTATCCCCAATGTCTGGCAAAATCAGTTCCTTTTTAGGAAACTCCGAGGCAGAGGCAGAACGCATGTTCCGTGGCGGTGTATTTTCACCTATAACACCGCGAAGCGCCTTGACACACTTTGCACACTTGTAGGTGGCAACACCATCAGACATAAAGAATTAATGATCCACTTCAGGCATTTTCAAGCAAGTGACATGGAAACGCGAAG
The DNA here is from genome assembly GCF_977971745.1 of Zootermopsis nevadensis. NCBI lineage: Eukaryota > Metazoa > Arthropoda > Insecta > Blattodea > Termopsidae > Zootermopsis > Zootermopsis nevadensis. The sequence goes on along the minus strand of NW_028259148.1, from coordinate 10,186,587 downwards.
CACATGGCCCACAACATCTAATATATTTCTGCTTTCCGTAGAAAGCCTTCTTGCACACCTCGTAAGTATCCCCGCGAGCAGTTATTGCGCCGGTAGGCTGCAGGTAGTAGATTCCTTTATAACTGCACCACGCACTAAACAGACACAGCACGGAGCACTAGCAAGGCACGTTCGCTCACTACGAAAGCTCAATCATGACTATAATTTTAATACAATTTCTGATACTTATAAAAACGTATGTAAGAACAGTGACAATAGGAGGGCCCTTCTGAACACAGTAATGAACATTCTGTTTCCAAATATAGAGAGAAATTTACTGACGACCCGAACAATTGCAGTGCGTTCACTGATAAACTTGAATGAAAATGTAACCTCCCGCCAGAAAGTGATTTCATTGTTTTTATGGAGTGATATTTTACCCGTGTCAGGAAAATCTTGTTGCCGAAGCGGTAAGTCGTACCTTTCTTAAATTTTATAAGTGAACGCAGTTGGATTCTGTCGAAAGACTGTGCTCTATAGAGTTAGTTACTCTCTAAATAATTTTCTTATATCTAAGCATATAAAGATTTCCTAAAGCTGTGTATGGTCTCAGAGGTGTCTAATTAAATAATTTGTGTGGTAATAGATGACAAACCATATCATAATGTGAGGTATGAGGTTCTAACAGCGTAGAAAATGCCTATGCTGTTCTTCTGAGATGTGACTTCGTTTAGACTTGTGGCTATATACTAACGTTTTGGAGGAACGTATTGCCTCCGTATTTATAGCCCACGCGATGTTATCCCCAGAGTCCTAACACCTACATACAAAAATATCTTCAGGATATCTCTCTGTAAAATTTATAATATAAAACTACGTCAGCGCTCAAATCCCGTTCAAACGACGGCGATAGGTCGTAAGTCCATTGCATTCCAATAAGAGCTGAATTATATACAGACCAAATCGTGTTCATGATATAACCAGGGCTGTTTTAAAGGCCCAAACAAGACCAGGGTTGCAAAATGCACACAGCAGTGCTCTGAGTGCTTTCAGGGACTTCAGATATCCATCGTATCGTTTCCAAATATACTATTTGAATTTTCAAACACTTCCTAATGTTTAAACTAAATATTAAACATCAAACAAACCTCCTATCTTTGAGTGTTACTACAAAACATTTTAAGTTATGTGACGGTGTTTGTGATATTACAAGTACGAACATTTGTATCGAGATTGGCAAAATATACAAAAGAGTATGTGAAAACGTTTTATATCTGAAGAAACGTCTCTATGGACATTGACACCTATTACTGAGCATTGATTTAATATTTAATTCAGAATAAATAACATGTGTGCTTATCACCATGCGCTTTAACAAGAATTGAGTCCTAGGAATGTAAGCTAAGAGCGATCAGGTTGCAAAAATACATTGAAAGGCATTGGCTTGAATAACACGGACACGTTCTAGGTGTTACATAAAATCACTTTACGTTTTTAAATGCAGGACTTAACTATAAACAGCTCACAAAATGTATGCTTTAGGTAGTGGCAGCTGATTTCAATCTGACTTTGGGTTCGTCGCTTGAGTTTCATTTGTCTCAAATAAATACCGGGGCGGAGCTCCTGCTATCAAAAACCCCGATGGCATCCAATGTACACTTATCGCTTCAGCCACAAGAACAAATTATTTGGTCAAATGTACGGTATTTTCTGAAAAACACCGCGAAATGAATATTTACATTTGTATGTTTACATTCATTATGTATGCTCAGTCAAAGAAAGATTAAGTACTAATTCCTATTTGAAGGTAAGGTATTTAATTTCGCTTCTTTGCGCTATTGTCATAAATCATTTTGTGTCTCTATCAGGATATTTACAAACTATATGTGGTGCCACCGAAGCACCACGGTCCTGCCCTGGTCCGTCCTGACAGTCCTGGGCAAGAACAGCTTTACAATTTATTATATTAGATCCGTTTATCATTCTTTACTCGTATTGTAATTGATACCTTTGAGGCCATTAAATGTCTACGCTTATGGGCTCAGTTGACGTCATATCACATAAACTTACATAGCAGGTGGTCAGTCGTTTCGCTGTACCGTGAATGAGAAAGCATGAAAAATACAAGACGTATGAATTTAAGACTTTCTACCTGCCTTGATAGGGAAGCCAGAAATCGTAAATGTAAGACACCAATCTTACCTTGAGGATCGCCATTGTGATGTGTAACAAGTTTACTAGAAGTTGTACACCTCGCACAGTTTCACCACACAGTGTCCCTCGCAGTGGCTTAGCGTTGCCTTCTTATAAAGAAGCGACACTCCTCTGCCACAGTTCGGACATCTTCAGTTTCTCTTGTGTCTTCTCTTCCTCTGCGGATGTCTGGTCAGTGTTGAGGATCACCTAGCCTGCCGAATCTCACCCAAAAAAAGATGATTTCTATGCCGTTTCTGATCTGAAACTCTGTTACAACTGTGTCTGCCCTTCAGTCGCCTTGCAGAATATCACTCCCTTTCTGAGTAGAGAATATAATATTTTACTCTTAAAATTATTTGCTACCTCTACCTCTTTCCATCTTTGTTCAAAAGAAAAACCACAACGTTTTGGAAAGATGATCTGTTTTCGAAACGCGGTTTTCCTTTTAAAGAAATATAATGGAATAAGTACAGATATTGAACAATTTTAAGTGTGATCCACCATCGCCAGAATGCTTTGGAGCTGAATAATTTTTATTGTTGATAAAGTTAAAGTTTAGCGCCATAATGCATAAAATTCCAAAACTTTATACTGCAGACACATGATTTGCCAAGTTTAATATTTGTATTTTTCCATATTTTGCCAAATAACCCAGGTCTCCTATGGCCCCAAACTTGTAAGACATGCCATATAACACACAATAAATGTACGTGTCGTAAATTATTGTCGTGCGTGTATATAGTTTTTTCCAAGTGTTTTACTTTTCCATTGGGTGTGTGTAGAGCTCAATACAATTATATAGCATTGTATTAACCAGGAAAAGAATAGCTCTCATATTATTCTGGGCAGTTGATTTCGTCTCATTTGTGGTTTACTTTTTCCGGAGCCAAGATTGTGCATATATATATATATATATATATATATATATATATATATATATATATAAACTTCTTTCATTTAGAAATTCAGATCAATAAATTATTAAAACGTTGCCAATTCTGAAACTTTTTACTAGTCTTTAACTAAGAATCTCCTTCTACGTCCTACAACATCAATATAATGTGCACAGAAACGCAGAAACACATGCTCCAACCTGCAGCAAAAGCATTTTCCAAATCCGTTCTTTCGGATCCTTCATAGTTCGTTGAACTTAACGTCCGTTTATTTCAGATAAAGACTTAAGTACTGTAGCACTACAGTGATTACACCTCTCAGCGTCAGAAGTATTTTCTTTTATTGTAAGAAAATTTTGTTTTATAATAACAGATCTTTTTTCTGAAAACAGACGAATTTAGATTTCAGCTTCACCAATGTCAGTTAAAATTAAGAATACATATAACTGCTAGTATATAATCACCAACGCAAAAATGTAATTGAAATTCGCCAAGTAATTTTGGTTAAAGACAGGTCTGTGTTAAAATTTATGATAGGTTTTCACTCGCAATATGAACTCTGACACACCGGGCATAGGTTCTTATGAGAGTAGCTGAAGGTTTGAAATTGCTGTCAGACACAAACCATGATTTTGTGGAGTAAAGTCTTTCTTGAAGAGCTAATAGTCGCTCAGCTAGTAGAGAAACTTCCATCCTTCTATGGAACCCAAGTTTTTATTGAAGTTTATTGCCCGTAATGAGGCTATCGCGAGCCACGTTTATAAATTCCACTTATTTTTATCCCTTATTTCGATCTTCTTTAAGATACTTTCATCTTTTATTGGTTTGTACAAGTGATGTTATGCTAAGATTTTGAATTTCTCATGCCAGCTAATTTCGAAGAGAATGTGGTAGAAAGCATTAAAAATAATTCGACAATCCTCTTAGAGACTGCAGTTCCATTGAGACATAGGCTCACCCTTCCATATCAAGAACAAAATTAAGGACTTCCAGTTGTCTTCTAATTATTTTATACGAATTTTCAAAAGACTGGATATTTAAGACATTACTTGTGTTCTATGACATGTGCTGCTAGTACTGTCATTTTTCTGTCTTTCTGCAAAGGGTAAATGAAAGTTGAATACCAGACCCTGTAACTGGATTCTTCTCAAGTCAGTTCACAAACTTGCAAACCATTTTCTTTCTAAAGCTTTTAAGGCATTTACTGCCAACAGTCTGTAGGAATTTATTGTCTCATTCGGTCTATATACACACCTTATCTTGTCCTTGCTTATTAAAGTGTCAATAATATACCGGGCAAATTATGTACGCCAAGAAGTTTTGTTGTTGTTGTTGTTTCTTCCAAACTCTAGTCCATTCATTTCTCTTACTTAAAATTCCACAGCAGTTTTCTTAAAGGCCGCTGATGATGGAGATAGTAAGTACCTCCAAAACGGCAGCAAATGTTTACCAGACTGTACAGCCGAAACCCACAAGATCGTCACCGTCATACTCGCCTCCACGTGAAAATAAAATCTCGTACTTTGAAGATGAAAGCGATATTTTCCGCCGAAACGTTAGAAATAGCCTACACGACGACTCGCAGTCAAAACTCTGAAGATCACAATCGACGTCTTACCAGCCGCAAGTGTCTCAGATCTAATGAAGTTTCGTTACATTCGCAGATTGGTGATTCGGCAGGTGGGATACCTCTCTAACTGCCGACCAAGAGATTTATGTTGTTTCACCTTACGTTACTCCAGCTGGGTGGGATCCTCAACTTTCCATTGCTTCTTCTTCAGACACATCACAGACTGGGCAGGAAGGTTGCGTTGTTTGTATCTCATTTTCTTCACTATCACAGAATCGTTCGCTCATGCAGAAAAGCATTGTGTGTTTACGGGAAGAACTTCTAGGGCACTAAGATTTCAATTGTTCTACAGGTTCCTTCTTCGAACCTCCTTTATAACGCTCCCAAATCACGCATAGCCATAGCTTTCTAGTGTTTGTATCACAGTTCAAATGTGTTGATCATTAATTTATTTAACTCTTAATATTGGAAACGATTATCGACTAGCGACAATAGACGATCAGATTCCGAAGAAAGAATCTGTTCCGAGGAGTTAGTTAAGTGGCTGTGTTAGAAAAACCACTAGGTTTCACTACTAAAACGCCATTTTAAAATATCCTAAGCCAGTTCTATCCATTTCCCATCCTCTTTTCTTTGCTGTTGTGATGGGGTGAGATTATGTCCCTGCGGTACTGAGCAGCTAACGAAGTCCGTTCTCTAACGCCCAGATGATACAAGAGTGAATATGGAGCAGCGGTAGTTATATTGACAGGATAAACTGAAAGACGCAGAGAAAAACCTACCCCAATACAGTTTTATCCACCAAAAATCAAACATGGACTTACCCGGCAGCGAAATCGGACCTCAGTTGTGAGAAGCCGATGGACGCTTTTCCAAGATGTCTACAGTCAAAAATGTTGTAAGTGAGTTATATTTCTAAACAGATGGCTAAGAAAGATATCGCTAGCGTTATAAAAAATAAACAGTGCCGTGGGAGTAGATAGAAAAGAGTTTATACCACTAATCTCGATGCTTCATTTTCGCGTGTGCTGAGGGTATGACAATTAACCTTTTGCATCGTAGTGTAAACAAAATGCAGCATCTGCTTTGATATTCAGTAACTGTAAACTCTTTATGTGTGGGCGCTGTATGTTTGTCAGTGTAAACAGTTATTATTTCGACGAGATAAGAGAGTATGAAAATTACTGTCTTCTGGGATTATACGCAAAAATTTTCAGACGTTCAGTCCAATTGCTTCCATCATCAAGCGGTCACTCATTTTGATGGAGGTGACACTAATTTTAACCATATTACACTGCTAAATACTAAATTTAAAGATTACTACTCAAAATCTTTGTTTTTATTACGGTGATGCGTTATCTTCTTAGGCATGGACTGAGACTCAGACCTCTTTAGACGAACTTCCTACGCGATTGGAGAATATAGGACCACTGGTATTCTGATTAAACAGACTATTTTCTGTATATCGGGTGACAATGTCTGGTAACAGAATTATGTAGCGTTTTATTTTTTGAAGGAAATCAAAACCCCAATATCCTACTAAAATAAAATGAGTTAAGGTGTCAAAGTCAGGTTATTAAGTGCCGACCATTGGCATGCAATAGACTACGTCGTTAAATGCATCCGCTACAAGTCATTTCTAAGATGAACATTTTTTTATCGACCTGTGTGTAAATTAGAGGTATGTGTTTTTATAACCTGAAAGCGGTCCAGTGACACACTTGTTTCAATGCAGAGATCTGACTGAATCGTGATTTCTATATTCTTTTTCTCCTTTGCTTAGACGTTTTTTAATTTGAATTACAGTTTATTTTCTAACGGTCCTGCGTGTCAGAGGTAACATGTATATATGTAAAATGATCTGTCATTGCTATGTTTATGTTGGCGGCTTTACATACCGTGACTCACTTCAGAAACTACTAATTCATTGATTAACGTAGAAAAAAAAAATTGATGAGGCTTACACCGCTCTCCTTGTCTTGACATCTTTTCTGCATTAGTAAACGTTATAAATGCAGTTATATAAATGAAACCTAGCTGGAACGGCTTGTAACAAAATACATATAAAATTATTTTATCTCAATATAATATAATAGAATTGTACATGTCTCGTTCATTGACCAGTTTAACCCTTTAAAATACAGTGGTATCTATAAGTACCGCCTACTCTACCGTTAGTAACACTGCATGAAGCCCACAGTTTTCGAATAATTCTTTGAATAAAGAATCATTATTTTCTTTAACAGAAATAATTTATAGATTTTGGTAATGGAGACGATTTGTAATTTCTTTCGGGTAAGAATGAAAATCTTTAATATTATTTGGATCTGCCTCCCCCCCATTGTTATCTCTTTCTTTTCTTGCTTCCAAGGTTAATAAAGGAAGTGCTCTGAATTTATTCAGGTTGAGATTCCGTAGTACACAGTGGATTTACTGGAAGCAGCGCCATGAAACTCTAAGTTCCTTGCTGAAAATTTACAGAACACCACTGAAGTTTTAGCTTTTTGAGTTGGTCTCTCAAGACCTCATGTTTTAATTCCAACTACGTTTTTAGGATACCTTCACTAACGTGGGTTTTCAGACCAAAGTCACAGCTGTATAACCATTAAGTATATCTGTTGAAAAATGACCCTGATGACGGAGGCAGCAAATACGAGGGTGATTCAAAGTTGGCCTGGGAGTCTTTATTTACAAAAGACACATAGAAGTAAGAATTACTCTCAATTATTTTACCTCTGCACTGTCAAATGTATGCCATCACCGTGGAAAAACATTGATGCCGACAGTAAAGAAGGATGTACGCTGACGACGTAGACAATTCAGGGCACAACGCCTTTGTGGCGCCACTCGAATCAATACCTTTTTGAGTCTGGTGTGATGTAAGGAATCAATTTCTCGTTACAGTTCTATATTCGCTTCAGAAATTCGTTTCCCTCCAGTTCAGTTCGATTCAGATTGTCGCCAGACAGAAATACGTCGTGCCTTGTTATAGAACATCAGTAGCTTTGATGCCCACCGTGCGCACTCTTTCTTGAAGAATAATTGTCTCTACACTCCCAAAACGTATGTAATATCGCTTTTTTATCTCGACTGTTTGCCAAAATCTCATTCTCAACGCGACGAACATTGGCATCAATGACAGCTGCCGGTTGCACGTGACCATCAGGTCAGTTAGCAACCTGTTCACGGCCTTGAGAAAATTTGTTGTACCAATCACACACATTTGAACGAGAAACGTCTCCTTCCCTCATTGTGCGCTCAAACTATGAAGAATTTTAACACATTTTACTTTCTCATACACCAGAAATTTGATGATACAGCACTGTTCTACAATCGGAATGACAGAATCCGACTCCATTTGCACTGATACTAATTCGAAGACGCGAAGTGTATAGATGTGTGTGTGTGGAAGAGAGAGCAGTGTTCACACCATCTGCCACTAAGTGTATTTCGTAATTCCGGTTTAGATTTTTTTTGTACAAAGGATGTCCAAGTCATCCTTTAGCCACCCCTATCTCTCAAACGTCGGGAATCCTCTATAAAATTACAGCTACTACTAGAAGACAGCTGTTTTCAGTCAGTTTTGTTATAGCTTCAGGCGTGCAAAAGGTATTGGTTGGGAAGCCTGAGGAGAAGAGACCGCTGGGGAGACCTAGACGTAGATGGGAGGATAATGTTAGGCGGGATCTATGGGAGATAGGAGTTGAAGGAGACTGGATTTTGTTGGCCCAGAACAGGGTCCGGTAGAGGGCTTGGTTAATTCGGTGATGAACCTTCGGTTTCGGTAAGCCATATAGTTAGTTAGTTTGTTTGTCACAGTTTCTTTATATGACCATCTTGTTCAATGGTATAGATAAATAAACTTTAGACCCCCCCCCAAAAAAAAAAAATTAAACCTTATAGAATAAGTTTTTGTAATCCATCGTAATCGGAGTATACCAAAATTTATGACCATAAAACAATTCACACTTTAGCCACGATGTCAGAAGGGGGAGATTTCCTTTTACCTCAGGTGAATATGCTGATACAGAAGATAATATTAGAACATTTTAGCATTAAGTTTATTGAAATATTATTTAGAAAGTTTGGAATTGTAAGCATAGCCTAATAAATGTTGCGAATTTACTGGTATTTTACTTTAGACCATTGTGAATGAGAGGAAATTCCACATGCAGAGAAACGCGCTTAAAGTGCTTGTTATTATTGCGAGATCTTAAAATTTGTACGTGTCAACAAATTTTAGTAAATCTCGCCATATCAAATACCTTCTTCCCACGTTCTCCATTTCTACACGGTACAGACGGACGGAGTGATTTTTACAGGAGATCCTTGGGGATGCTTACGCGGCTTTAAAAACATGAGAGATCATTATCTATCTCATAAAACTATCGAATTTAAGCAGTCATAGAACATAGGAAGTCACTACTGAGTGGTTAGCACGTCGGCTCTATATTTTGAAGGCCAAAAATTCAAATCTTGGTCCGGAAACCGCCTGTCCTGAATACTGTGTTTCGTGGTTTTCCTTGGTTCCTCCAAATAAATTCATAGATACTACTTTAATGCAGTCCAAGATATATTCTTTCAGTAACCGGTTTAGATTTTAACAATCATGTCACTCAACGTTCTATAGGCCGAACTGCTGAAAGCGTCGTTAAATAACCCACAAATATACACAGTAAATATTAGTTACTTATTTTTCTACAAATTACCATACTTTTATAAGATGCATTACAATGGTAATTTCGTTCACAGCAAGAAAATCTATGAAAACATAATGAATATGCAAACAACTTCTTTTTAAGAAAAGGCAGTTGTTGCTTTCGTCATATTTAGAAGTAGGATCTGTCTTTACTGACCAGAGATCCGAAGATCTTAAAACCAGTCTGCTGGAATTATTTGTAACCGGAAACCTTTTTCTCTCTCCTCGCATTGATCACAAAAGTTATCCACAGACTTTAACTAAGTGTTCGTAGATGGAATTCCGGATTGTCAGAGAAGCTTCCTAGGTATGCGCAGATTGCAAATAAGTTTTGTCTTCTGTCGTTGCACGTTTAGAATACTAATATTACAGAGGACTGAGACACTTCCGCTACGACATTTCAATACTTGAAACGCTGGAAACACATTCCCTCATTCCACTGCATTCACAAGAGAAACTGAAACTGCTTTCTCAAGTTTTAGCTCAGCTAACGTTACAAAATATTTCATTCATGAAGTTCAGATGTTGAAGCAAATGCAGTGTAATATTTTTAAATGCAATAATTTGAGTGAGAACTGGGGACAGAAGACACATCGTGTAAATCTACGATCAGAAGCGTAAGGGGATTACTAGATGGGAGATAAAAGAAGAATCTGAGACAGCAAGACAATGCACTGTCTGCTTTGAATACATTTTGTTGTTTAAAGTCTCACAGAGCTGATACCATAAAGACGTTTAAAGGAAAAAATCGAAGGTATCAGTAAAAACACCCGTTTTAGTGCACTTGGTCTAATTTGACCTTCAGATCAACCCGAGTCTCCAAGTGAAAAGCAGTTAACTAACAGCAGAGCACTGGCATGGTCCTAGTTTGGTCGGCCTCACCCGTTTTCTTTCGGGTCTAGAATCCGAAGGAGACCCATTCTCCCGTCATCAGACTGAATACCAGATTTTGTAAATAAATTATTATATTTCCGTTAAATATAGCACGAACTTCTAGCCATGTCGTCAGTACCGAGGAAATGGTGAACTATGAGCTACTAAACCAGCATTTATTGCAGTGTCTTAATGCTTTTGCATTTGCGAGGAATTTTTGACTATGCTGAATCAACGTTTGAGGATATTTAACTTCTAATGATTTGGGACGATGGAACTGTCATAATGTGCTTTAAACTTTTAATAACAGAGCGTCATGTTGCTTTTTCTTTGTCAGTTTGATTAGCGATTACAGTATGTCACACGCATATGTGGGCCCAAGGCTAGTTAACGTTACCTCTCACAGTCTCCGCTTCTCGAGGATAAACCGACTTGGAGTGGCAGGAAATATTAATGTAAATTCACAATTAGCTTTTAAAATTTAAACATACTCTGCAAAAAGTAGCTTGGACAAATAAAACAGAAAATAACTCGACTGGGATTCGAACGAGTACATGCGTCACATGACTGGAAACGTAACAGAAAGCGAACGTGTGTGGAGATGGGTTAGCAGCACGCCGAAAGCCACTTGTTACGTGTCTTAATGTACTTTCTGGGCTGACAGCAGTCACGGATGTTTCCATGCAACTGAACCCGTCAGTCACGTGACGAACTTTGAACGAAAATCTATCCCATTGGAATAACAGCTACATGCGTTATAAACTACTCAGATATTCTGTTCTCAGTCGACTGGGCAGACGGAGTCCATCTAGAGACGGCAACTGACAAACATCTGGTCAAGAAATTCTTAGTCTTACAGAACACGAAACTTCATTGCCATATTCACAATAACCCACCACTGTTCAGAATCTAGAGCCAGATGATTTTTTTCCACATCTTCACACATTTCCCTCTGATCCATTTTAGTATTCTTCACAGTGACTCATCTCCAAAATATGTTTATCCATTTAGTTTGCCAACTGAAATTGTATACGCAATGTTTAATTCCCCCATGCACGCTGCATGCTACGCCCACTTCACCCTTGTTTGTTCGATTAAGCGAGTAATATTTTGTAAAGAGTAGATCTGCGTATCTGTGGTTATTCGTCAAAACGTAGGAACTCCAAACTGATAACATTTCAGGAGGCTGTCCTGAAAATTGCAATTATCAGGCACATAACATTCTCCTGGCATTAATTGTATTTTTTGGTTGACCGAGCCAAAGGGCGCCTAATATTTACTCACTGATCGTTCTTCAAGATGGCTCTCTTCTGGGTTGTTGCGCTGTACAGTCTCGTAGAAGTTTACGGACTTTTCAGAGGTAATTACTGCCTTAGACATCAGAGCGATCTTTATTCATCGTCCTGAATTATACTTCTAAGACGATGGTGGCATCTATAACATTCCACAGATAAGCTAACTTCGTTCTAGGGTCTGTGAGAACCTGAAATCACACACATCACAAGTACTTACATCAAAATTACAAAATTTGGCGATATTTTGTATTGACCAATCACCACAGAAATCGTTCCTCTCTTTCCGGTCTAAGTCTTCTTTTCTAAAATTGCGTTCTCAAACACCCTCATTCCATGTTCTTCGCTTATTGTGAGGATCCAGTGCCACAGTCACGAAAAACATAGGCCACTGTTATTAAATTTCTTAAACAACGTCCATTTAGGTAAAATTGTTATAGCGCTTTGAAAAGGTGCACTGCGCGCGCATTACTGTTTGTGAAAAAACAACTGACTGCAGTGGTTCGGTTCGTTGGCTTTCGATAGCGTAACTTTCACCAAGATCGTTTCTTCTGGCAACAACATGTGGTCGCAGGTACATATATGTTTGCTTTGAGGAACACTGTAAAACCATAATGTTATCCAAAATCTTATCATACTTGCTACACAACCTTGTTTTGTCATTTTCTTCGTGTTCGCGATCGATATAGGTCTACTCTCGTAGTGGAGCCTTCTTCTATCTGTTCTTAGATCCACCATTTGAAGGACTGAGATGACGGTCTTCTGGGTTGTTGTGCCGTGTAGTCTGGTTGAATTTTACCGACGTTTCAGATGTGCTTGCTGTCTAAATTGTCATGGCAATCGCCTTGATAACAGCTCTGATTAAGGAGGTAGCAAGTAATCACATTTTTGTTTATTATCGGCTCTGAGAACAGTGGCAGATTCACCTTCTGCTGGGAATACATCTTTATTTTGGCCTGTATCCAAAGCTCTAAAAATAATTCACATCTCTCACAAATGTAGGCATGTTTTCTAAAGAAAATATCAATTTTATTTATGATCTGATTTTATACATTTCGGGCATACTTTGCACCAGGGAAAAAGTTATGTCCGTTCTCCCTTATTAAAGTATAATAAAAGGCGATCTGATTGAATTTAATTAACGTACTCTATAAAATGTAGCCACGGTGGTCTAGCGGATAGAACGCTGGCCTTGTAATCCTGGGGGTCTCAGGTTCGATTCCCGGCGGTACCCGAATTTATAACTTGTGTTGGGCAAGGCCGTGGTCTAGGCAACACGGAGTTTTCCTCTGGGGGCTTCCCCGGTTTTTCCGTGGCATCCCAACAATTACTCCATTCACAGAAGAAGGCAATGGCAAACCACTTCTGGATCATCTGCCAAGAACGTATATGAACAGGTTCCATTCCGAGAAAAGGATGGAAGGATCCTGTTCATATGGACCTGTCGTCAGACAGAACACTAAATAATAATAATAATAACACTATAAAAGAGATTTGTTGTTTATAAGGTAATAGTCGTGTAGCTAATAAAGAAATTTCCCACCACGTAAGAAATCGGAAGATTCATTGTTGTGTTCATAAATACTGCCCCTCACCCCTTCACTGCGCCAGATCTGTCCAGTCCACACCCCTACAACTTGTTTCTCCGAGATCTATTTTAATATCCTCCATCTGCATGTAGGCAGGTAATCCCTTCAGGTTTCTTCAACCACTTTTTTAATTCACTCCGTACCGCAAAGAAAACACAACACTTCACCATTACAAAGAGCAGTTATTTAATGTCGTTTAAGGAAACACATAAATTGCATAATTACAAAATTAAAATTTATTGGATTTCAAATCAGATAATGCATATAACTAGGCAACCATTTAGCTTTAAAATGTTAATATTATTTTTAGGAGCTCTTATGTGGACAGGTGCTTGAAGGGACATTGATTCAATTCAATTCAATTCAATTCATTTATTTAAGTGCTTGACAACAGCCAGATAAGGCCAATAACAGTCAAGCACTGAACAACAGTACAAGATGAAATATAATACAATAATTACATTCATTTCGATAATAATAAAAGTAAAACTTTACAAATACAAAATCAAACAAATGAAACTAAATATATAAATGTATCATATTAATTTATTGCAAAATAATTAATAAGGAAATGAGCTAAATGTTATGGTTAAGTAAAATAATAATTAAATTAAAATCAGTTCAAATGATCCTGATAACGTCTGCAAATATAGCTGATGCAGAAGGAAAGAAAATGAAGCTTCAACTGTTCGTTTAGGTCTTGATATAATTTAGGTATAATTGTTCTAAATTTTTAATTACTCACATGTGTGTAACTACTTATAAACACACAGTGGTATAAGCTTATATGTTTAAAAGTAGAGCAAAATAACCAGTTAATCCTTTAATACGTCGTCCATCTGTCCATGTTCACAATCATCAAATCAGAAAAAATTCTTCATGTGTGTCAATCGCTAGTTTCTAAACTCCGCATCTCCTTACGAAACTCAGGAATTCTTAGATTCTATAACGTGGAATAGCGGACATTTCAAGACAAAAAGAAAATCTTTGTAAGTTTTAATAATTACAAAAATCAGAGGCCTTCTTGAGAAGTCAACAGTCGCTCAACTAAACAAGAAATTCACCGCTATTTATGAATCATGGTCGTCTTCACAACACCACATCACTAATCAGATAAATCCAGTTCACATCACCTTTTCCCATTTTTTTAAATCCAATTTGATATTAAACTGTAATCCACGTTTAGGTTTATCAAGTGGTAGTTTCTCTTCATACTTCCCAAACGAATCTTTGTGTGCATTTCTAGTGTCTTCTACACATAGTACATGCCCTTCAAACTGCACCACTCTTAATTTAAAACCCAAATAATACGTGAAGAGCACAATTTATTAATCTCTCATTCTGTATTTTATCCAGTTAAATTAGTTATACGCACTTATAAAATAAATATATTAATTACTACAATTTGTATACAACAAACCCTTTCGAAGGTCAATCCTACAATACAGGTTCCGCTGTGACGGTGTTAGACATCACAAGATTAAATTCTCCAGTCAGATTCGCGACTTCCTCACGCCGCCATCATTCTAACACAATTACTGGAATACTTTTAAAACGTATGGCATTACTCCTACTATCGGGTACTACCTGTCGACCTTGCCACGGGGACTCGTGTGAACTTGTGATTCTGTTATTCTCACTATTATGACGGACAATCCGAGTGCAAGGACAGTCTGTACCGGTTATAAATCGTGAGCTAGAAACAAAGATATAGAACCCTCGAAATCATTACCGGCAAAGGGAACTTGAGCCTGTGGAACATTTCATAGCACACAAAATTAAGTAACTAGCATCAAAGAGTAGAATTCATGTGAAGCAGGAACGAATGAAGGTCATTTTTGTTGCATTAGCATTCGCTTTGACAGCCGTAAGAAAACCACTAAATACCACAACACAGCTGATCGCTGGTTTTAATTAGAACACCATTTCTCTCGTTGTAACCTGTTCAGAATGTAGGTTATGTGTTTATGGATGTGTATATATACATGTTTGTATATGTATGCACGGTTGCAAGCACGCACATATGGAACAAATATGTATGTATTTATGCATATGCCTAAGTATGTCTCAAAGTACGATTTAATAAAGGGCTTTTATGAACAAGGTAATGAGACTTCGAGTCACATAAAAACCAAGTCACTTGTTATTGTGAATATCAGATTCTTATGGAATACTTTGCCTTATGGCTATAGTTGGTTGTTAATTCTTTTGTCAAATAATCTGGAAACCGCTCGAAAGTTTTGTGAAAATATCATCGCGTTGTTATTAACCTCTCAGTCTATATTCCTATCCAGTGGGTACCCGTGGGTAAAGAGCAGCTGGGACGTGAGGCTGATCACTTACTCCATCTAGTGTCGAGGTGAAGAACGATGGAGCTACGACACAGAAGACAGCCATTTTCATACTCACCGCCGCGAGAACCTCAAATCCTATCTTCCTTTTATTTAAGTCTTCACAGTAGAGTCATGCATGAGACAGTACATGTGCGCTGGGAAGCAAATACCTGCTTCTTGCTCATTGCTTTTTATCTTCGCAACAATAGTTCATTGTCGAACTAGGTGCTGCTTTCTGTAGACTTGTTGACAGTTTAAGGTTATTCAAACACAGAATGACAGCTAGATATCGGGCCTAGCGAAAACAATGAAAAAGAAATAGAATCTGTTTATAAGATAATGTTTATTCAAACGATAAAACAATTCAAGATGTGTGCACAAATACTTTAAAAAGAGCAACATTTGACATTAAAAACATTAATAAATATGTATATTACTTAAAATTTAACTCAGGAGTGAACGAAATAGGCAATACACAAATACCATTTGGGGAAAAGGAAGTTATGAAAAAGTGTTGAACGTGAAAGTAACTTAGTTCCGGTATTAGCCGTAGTATCCGAAAGCGCCGCCGCTTGAATAGCCTCCGTGGTTGTGACCAAACGGTGCTGCCGCCAAGGTACTGGGATGAGAAGCATGTCCGACCTGCAACGATAAAATATGAAACAACACAACGTACACGTCACAACTCTTCATTTTTGACTTTGCGCTAATCGTCCTAAAACTGACCCACATTAAAGACATACTTTCCTGTATTATATTTTAAATAGAACCAATCGAATTCAATCCACATCCTTGCACCTCATTTGCTCTACTGTTATCATTCCACCTATAACTAGTTTTCACAAGTCGTATTTTCTCTTCGATTTCAAGATTGAAATTGTGCATACATTTTTCATTTCCATCACGATTATGACAAACCCAGCCTATCTTATTCTCCGCGATCTCCCTCAAACTAAGTACTTCTAATCTTAAAACTTTGCATACCGTGTAGTGTATTGAAATATAAAGTATGTATACAAACAAAACTGTTTACACTTTGTTTTTGCCACTGATAATGACCTCTTGAGGTCGAAAAGCGTTTGGCATTAGTGTCCTTCAAAGTGAAAACAGTTTTGTTTGTATACATACTTTATATTAAAGTACTTCTAAACTAATTCATTAATCATTTCCTATTTTCTCCGTGCATGATAAATTTCAAGATTCAAGAAACATTAAATTTTATTTAAATTAGGTCCCATTTGTATCGGCTTCATTTTAAGAGGAAATCAGACTCATAAGTGAAAGACATGAATTACAGTACAATTGTAACCAATCATTCACAGGAAGTGCTGAAAAATGACAAAGGTTTCTCGCTGATTCATTGCTTTATAAAATTCTTTGTTCTTCTTTAGAGAGCTTGAAAACAGACGTGATAGGATTGTCACGAAAGAAAGTTTCAATTGCGCAGCAAAGGGTCTGTGTTCTGTTCACTCTCACGTCCGTAAAGTCTCAGAACCTCACCCCACACATTCTCCTTCGAGATGGATACAGAGCTAAAATCCCCAGAGTTAAAATTTCCGGATCGTCAAACTAACGTCTTACCTCTATCTGGAATCTTTAATCCAGAACAATAATTACTAAAATAAATACTTCTCAAATAATCGCAAATAATTTTTTTGTCTACCGTTGAGGTAAAAGTTGCTTGGAGCTTTGAAAATAATAAGAATAATGAGACCACGGTTTTGCACCTGTCCGTGGTATTGTGTTGACTTCTTCTAGTCCGAGGAGACCAATCAAATATATGTAGGATTAAGAGTTTTAAAACAAATTATGATTTGAAACAGAATGGAAATCTAATTACTAAAATCTGAAGGAGATTTCAAATATTCCTACGAGCCGTCGTTCAGAAATTTCCTTAGCTCAAGACGTGATTTCGTAAAGAATTTTTAAGTATATTTATATTATTTAATGTGTTTAGTCGATTTTATTATGGCGAATGGGCAAATATTAAGATGGATAATTTCCATGGGTGTATTTACTGGCGAAGGAAAGTAATTCTGCTGTCATCGTCCAAATATGTTTCGCTGCTTGTTACTTCTTAAACAAGTGAACGGTGCTTTCAAATTGAATTACTCTGCATTCTAGAGAGACGTACGCAATTGAATGCAAAGTCAATAAACAAAACTCCTATTATATCCAGCATAGCAGTATTATATGCTTAATGTTTAAAGTCTACAACTACACACTTTCATATCCTGTTGTTATTATAGCCCAATTAACGTAACGTAAATTTTTCGACAGATTATTACACAAAGCCGCTTATGCGGAAATACAAGACTGTGTGAAAACAAACGTTCAGCGAAAACAGTTAATCTAGTTCGTTATCTAAAATAACTTACATTCACTTCATACAAGGCAGACCTCGCTATTGTATTGTACTAACGTAATGACCGCTGAAAACTGAACCGATAAAAGTGTAGCTGCAAATAAAGCAATACTGTATCATACAATTACTGATTAAGTAAAATTATTTTAACTCCGTTACCATGTAACATTATTGGAGATGCAGTGAGCATTAGATGCTCGCATTTTCGGGCATTCATCTGTTAGAATGCCTGTCGTTAAAAGTTTTCCGGTAACTCAGTGGTTAAGCGGATCGTGTTTCTGGTTTGTCGCCCAGCGTAATTTTAAAAATATCAGTATTTTAATAAAATTCAGTGGTTTATCGATAACGTCGATCGGTATACTTAACGTCTTATTATACTCCTTAGTAAATTTTATTTTAACTTAGAAACAACAGAAATTTATTATTTGAAATGTGTTGAAGGGAGGAAAATGTATAAAAATTAAATGTTTATTGATATGCACGCAAATGCACTGTTTACTTAGTAGCAAAACGTCGGTAAACTTCAACCAGATTATACAGCGCAAGAACCCAGAAGACAGACATCTTCTTTCTCTTAGTTAAATTCATTCAAGTTTACTTTTACACGAAAGTTTGTGATATATATGACTGAGTAAAGCCTATTTAATAAGCACCTAGCATACGCATTCTGATATCTGCGTAACAGAACATCGAATCAAATGTGCGACCATCAGAGAAATTTTTTTATAAGTAATAAGATTTACTGTCGTTTCAATCTTCGGATTTATCCTTTTTCTTCTGTGTCTCATGCATGGTGGCCACTATATGAACCACTTTCCGCAACTATGCATTTTGTTTACATTTTCCTGTTTGTGGGTTCCTAAGAATATCAAAATATACACTAGGCATTTTCTAAACAACAGTTACAATGTGATATTTGTAACAGAGTTGCATTATATTTTCTTTGAGGTAGGAACTTGATTTGTAATATTACTTAGATGAAGTTGCTATTGCAGGATTTTCATGCAGCTCTCTAGATTTAAATGCATACCCCTGTAGCGGAGGTCATCAAATTACTTGTCATTACAAGCTGCCTGTCAGAAAATAAAGAAGTACGTTCGTGCTTCAAGGGGTTCTCCTTGTGTTTACGCGCACATTAGCCGTGGCAAGCCATGTACCTTTTTTACGATGGCGTTGAATCCGTTGTGCTTATCCGAGGAATACTCCACGATTCTCACAGATCCATCCGGCTCCACGAGGCTGTACTCTCCCTTAACCACGTCGCCGTCTCGCGTTTCCCACTGGCTCTTGGCGTCGCCTGTGTGAGCGTCCTTCACTGCGTAGTCGAAAGAGTATTTGGGGTAAGCCTGCGAGAGCGAAAAATAATTTGCTACTATGGTACTGACGCGTTTGAAGGTAAAATATTATAGCTGTATAAATGTTAAGGTTACAGAAAATTAGTGTGTCCTTAAAGTTGTTTCATCATATGTCTTGGAATGTCCGGCCGCCTGATGTAGATGTCCTCATCCAATTGAGATTCGTATCCGGTGTTAGTGAAGGTTTGTTCATCGTAAGAAAACAACTTATCAAGCAAGTGGCTTCGTTCTGTTTAAAAAAACTGCGATGTTCATACCGACTCCAGGGAATCCCCCACACACAAAAATTAGAATTCGCCATATTCACGAGGAATATGATCCTGTGAAAATTGCGCTTAAGTTGCAAGACTCTGACAGATAATAGTGGTGAATATATGATTTATAAAATATATATTTCTTCTTCGCACAATTGCACTTTATAATAAAAATTTAGCTTTACATATTCTTCTTTGAGAGACTTTGATGCGTGAGAAATACAAACGAAAAATTCTAAACGTTCGCCAGTTGCCTCCTTCACGGAACTATTATTTACAAATAAAATAATTCACTTAGTATATTATTTATTTCATGTTATATTTCATCTGCTGTAAATTGTTTCGAGAGAAGTAGTCCATTACAGATTACAACTAACAAACTTTTCTACAATTACTAAGTATTCGTTAACGTACGATGCTAGAATACTTTAAATTAAATTTAAACATTTCTTTATAATTTATAAAATTTCTGAAATCGGACTGCGTCTTACGTTTGATGGCGTCTGAGAATCGACATAGCTTCTCTCTCCCTGAAAACATATTACTAACAATTATTACATTTATAATTAACAATTAATGGGGTCTTAAAATCGATGAAATACGGTAAATTTGTGCAACACATGCACTTGACCCTTCATATTATTCGGATTGTAATCTTTCAGGTTCTTATAACGTTTTGTAACATTGCTATATTTTTTATTGAGGTGTATAGTTCAATCCTCTATGCGGTTAATATGTTCAGGTGAAAATTTAACTTTTCGATATAATCATAGCACAAAGCAAAAATACAAGCGGATGGACACGCTAAACTTCACGAAATAGTCGTGCCAAAATAATGAGATGCGAACCAAGGCAATCTAGGACGTGATGGTTTTCACGAAGAGCTATAGGTACTGAAATTCGGTTTGCACATGATAAAACAGTTTTAAAATAGCGGTCCTTCTATTTGTGTATTATCCATATGCATTTGATATCAGTTACGACAAAATGTTCTCGCAATCCAACGTTGGGAATTATCAGGAATTTCAGTACTCACGTAATAATCCAGTGCATGGTGAGCGGGGACTCCCAGGTAGCCAGCATGTGCTGCCACAGCAAACAGCGTGGATACGAGAACAGTCTGTTGAGAATCGGATTTAATATTAATGTGGAATATTTTAATTTAAATTGTTAATGTAATGATTCGCAGTTTATTTCAGGATGTGCACAAAAGTACTTAACATTTCCAAAATAACACAGAAAACAAATTCGGTGTAAATATAAATTCACATCCACACCAATCATCAGAAAAACTATCGAAATTTTATTTCCAATGATTCGGGTGGATGTTGTTGTTGCGCGCCTCTGCTAGATGCCTCTAGTTTTGAAAATGGCCACCATGCAAAAGCGGAGTTGTGTTTTGCAGTTAGCGAAGACAGACTGAAAAACCTGTGCCATGTTGGGTATGTATTTACACCGCAACCTTTGCCACAATTGATGCAGCGAATCACAACTGCCATAGCTTCAATCACTAGGGACACTCAGCACCAAGTTTGGGACGAGTTGGATTATCGTATCGACATCTGCCGTGTTACTGGCGAAGCACGCATATCGAGTCTCCGTGAGGTATGTACAGAACTTTGAAAGTTTTCTATCGACTGGTGCAGGTGTGAAGTTCTGAGTAAACTGCATTATTTTTTGCATAATTTTGAGGACGTTCTTTTGTACATATTCTGTATAACAGCGGCATTTTAAATTCAGGGTTTATAAAACATTGAACGAAAAGGCTAAATGTTTGTCAACGCTGTGAAGCCCGAAGCGCCTATAAATAATATTTAAGAATTTATCATCGTACTTCAAAAAAGAAGAACACAACACTTTATCATTACAACAATCAGTTTGTTGATTATGTTTCACTGCCTTATGTGGAACACGAAAGTTCATCACTGTGTTCACGTTAACCTACGACTGGGCATTACCATGAGACAGACAAATACAATCCCTGTAACCCGATTTATTCTAGGCCCATTTTAATGTCGTCTTTCAATCTAGGCCTGAGTCTATCAAATTTTTAAACAACAGCGGTATTTTCGTGTTTGGAAGAATCGAATTTTCAGCCCATTTGACACACAAGTGATCGCTTTTATTTTAATGTGTATGATTTAATCCAAGTTGGACGGCCGCGTTCGGTTTACTGTTTGTTGTCTCCAAAAATGACCACAGCTGCAACTTACACAAGGGATCTGCATGGTAGCTTCCTGTTTCTTGCTGTGTGTGATAATACACTGACTGTATGTGACTGACTGATCTCTAGGACGGAGGCTTTATTTTTATACCACAAACACTTCTTGCTGGGGAAAGTACTGATTCTTAATATTTTTTATTAACTTTACTGTTACCCCACACTACCAAAATATCTGTTACTTAATAATGAACGTATTGTGGAATGCTTTATTACGTATAATCACGTACAATTGTGATGTAGGAGAGTGTATCACTGCTTAGCCGCAGTCCACAGCGCTGTCCAAGCGAAGCGGTGAAACAGGGAATTACTCTTCGAGAGAAATTAAGTTACAAAAATTACTAAAGCGACGTTAATAAAAAAAGGAAAGGAATGTGAACCAGAGAACGTGGTTCACGTTTCATGAATGTGTCATGTCACAGCTTTGTGAAATACTGTGTATAAATGTTTTTGCTCCTTTACGCAGGAAGTAAAAGTAGCTATCTTTAGATTATCACAGATAAGCAGTTAGCTTCAAAAATTGTGATCTGTATCTACGATCAAATACTGAGGACTTATTTGTGTTAACCAGTCTTTGTATTGTGACATACACATAACGTAATGGCGTTTGTCAGATATATCAAAAATTCCCTAATTGTTTGAGTGTTTAGGTGATTTTCCGACAGGCGAGTAGGACACTGGATTGACCACGCCTACATGCAGACTACGTTTGTATGTGTGTGTGTGATGATAAACAATTAACAAATTTGTCGAAAGATATAGGAAGTTAAAGGACTTTTGAATGTTAAACCAAAGCGTTATGTATTTTATAAAATTCTTATATTGACCGATGACAATGTGGCTGCTATGTGTACTTTCGGAGTGATCATTACCTCCATTTCGTGTAGAATCCTTGACATTAATAATAACTTGAACGTTTCAAAGATATATTTTGTCCAAAATGGAATACACAGCATAGGTATATATCCAAAAGAACAATAAATTACAAATTTTGCCCCCAACCATTTTACTTGAAGCAGGCAAGTAAAGTTGAATGCGAATTAACATTATAAATGTTTTTGCATTTCTGACACGGAATATCTTTCTTGTACTCATTCATTTTTATTCAGTTTCGTTAAGAATTACAAAATTATTTGTCTACTTGTCATAAGGGAATTATTCATTTTACAGTTGATTACACTGTCATGCTGTGTGGAACATTTAAAAATTCAGTTTCACAATACTGTGACATTGTGATTGGATATAATAATATATATTTGTGGTCCAACTGACGACTCGTGGACCATATCCAGCCAAATTCAGATTTTAACAAGGCCAGAGAAATTATTTGTCAATTTGTTTCTGGTTTCATGTTCATTTGTTTTATTTACTCGATTTTTTAAAACTCACGAGCTGATATCACCTGCGACTTTATGACTAAGTACCACACATGTTATTGACTTAGTACCCTGCCGTAAAATATAAACTTTGCAGGGAAAAACTGTCATATGCAAGTTATTTCAGGAGAAAATTTAAAACAATATGTAACTTTGTAGTAATTTTACACATTTAAATAAAATATATATTTGAAACTATATTAGGCCTGTAGTAATTTGTAATTCCTAAATAAATACCGTTAAAGGTAATGAAATTTTGCTATTCATTTTCAAAAGTAATGCCAGGAAGGTTTCTTGGCCCTACGGTTCAACGCGAAAACTATTTTTGGCCCAGGGGTGGAAAAGTTGCGATACCTTGTAATAAAGGTTATATTGAGGAGAGGATTCGTCTTGTGACAACAAAAGTCTGCAATTTAGCCAATGACGTTCTGAGCTCAGAGCACCATTTTTTATGTCACACAAAATAAAAAAATCCGTTAACAGAACCAAACGAATGAACTGTCAGAGAGTCAGTTGACTGTAAACATTCCGTTCGAAAGGCCAATGACAATATTCCGTTTAGTGAATAGGCTATAGAAACACTTCGTTAACTATTAACTCGGTAATGGATCTGGGGTTCCATAAAATCCGGAGAATTTCCGTAGGTAATAACTTAGCGACTTGTAAGATGGATGGAAATGGCCAGTTTTAATTTTTATTACTTAGTTAAAATATCCTGATTTAAATTAATGATATTTGTCGACATCGAATGCAGTTGATTTTATATCCATCGCCTATCAGGATACCTGAGTGATAATGCAATTGACCTTTGTTTCAAGAGGTCTTCAGTATATCTGAGCCTCGGAAATGACAATCTTCGCAGAGGTATCTGTAACTCCGCTCTGTTTCCCCATTCGACTGCCGGTGTATGTCCTTGAATACGTATCTCAATTTTTCTATTTCCCATTCATTCGTCTCAAAGTGTATGGTGTTGCCGCCTTCTAGTTTTATGAAAAATACGCAGTCAACAGAAAATATCTACAACTATCTAGAAGCCCTTTAATTATGTGATGAACTCAAAAATTTATCTCGCGACTTATACGTCTGCTACTACAATAGCACATCAAAGACCTATCAGATTTTTCTGATGTCGCTGACTTGACGAGTAATAAATAATTTTGTAACTTTTAACGAAATGTAACAAATAATAACCTGACAATTCCATGTCCTTCCTAGTCATCTGTTGAATTTCATTTCAGCTACGTTCATTGTATGACGTAATCACCTTTCATGGTGCCGTGGCGAATTGTTTAACAAGTGCGACGTCTAGGGAGTAACAGCAACACGTACGCGCTTGCGCAATATGCCTCATTCGAACCGCAGCGAACTTGCCATTGGATTCGCGGCAGTTCGCTGTCGATGGAGGCCGGCCTTCAAACCCAGATGCTCAAACACTTTCACTACACAGAGCTCGAGTTCTGTGGCATTCTATCAAATATCTTCAACAGGAATTAGCTTCTTTACGTTTCACGTTCTAGAATCAACAATGAATTTGAACATCACTGACGTCTTGGATTCTAATCTCTTTCAGTTCTGTAATATTACTGATATTATCAATCCATTTAGACGCTTGGCAAGAAATATTTCAAACACTGTAATCAGTGTGGTTTTAGATGATCTTTCAGTAAACATTTTACCGTTTCCTACATTTATATCTACTTCAACAGTTTTTATTCATGTACATTCGAGAGATCCTCTTTCCAATATGAGCCCAGAGACCGACTATCCTGACTGAGGTTTTCGTGTTTTTCCTCACTGCGTAGGGACGGTGCCTTATATATTAGACCACGACTTCATTTCACATCCCCTGCAATTCATTATTCAATAATAACGCTATGTAGTCTGAGTTATTACCAGCGTCGTGAAATCAACCTCAAGGTACGTAATGCGTGACGCAATAAAAGGTTATTAGGCACTGATTCCTGCTGAATACACAAAAATTATCCTTATTTACTGTAAGTGTATTAATTTTGCTGTATCTCTGGGCCGGGGATTTGTATTAGCCACTTCTGTCCGACCCAATAGAATATGTACTTGCACCTAATGACGAGAGCAAAGCCAAATACCGGAACCTAGATTCTATTTTTAATATATTGAACGATGACTCAAGTCCAGAAAATAGAAATATAGAATTATGGAGTGTAATTAACAATTGTTATACTCTAGTCATCGACTTTTTAAAACACTAAGAACTGAGACCAAAACAAACTGTCTTTTGTTCGAATGTGTAACGTAGTTTCGTATTTTAGAAAATAAATCATTTCTAATATTGTTAAAAGATTATCTCAGAATAATATATGTATCAAAAGTAGACAGAATAAGCGTCAAATATCAAAACTTTATGTGACTCTTTGAAATTTATGGCTTAGGCTTTTGTTTAATGCAACTGAGATGAATTTTCTATGGCGTCACTTAAGCTTAGATGCTGAAGAGACAGCAGACAGATAGCATTCTGGTGTAGAAGCCTCTTAGAATGTGAATCAGGGAATAGTAAAACATTTGATCTTAAGGACATAAGGATGTATTGCTGAAATCTTAAGTAAAAGGGCATAAATTGTACTGTAGTGGTGGTATTTCGTGAGTTTCAGCCCTAGGGTTTTAAGTCCGTAAATTTTATTATATATTATTTATTTGCTATCGTTTGTTTCCGATAAAGAAATTGAAGATAATTTGAACCAACTGAAAAAAGGTGCATATACAATTACATCATTTTAAATATTGTATGTACATTTTTACATTCATATCACTTTTATGTACAATAATATTAACCACACTTTCATACAGACAGCTTTAATATGGAACATTACGTAAGCTTAAACCAGAATATTCTTATGCGATGTTTATTGTTAGCCTCAAATCCACAGATCTCAAGTTATGTTAACATGCAATGAAGCTACTAGCACAGTGAATTACTTAATTTTTAAATTCTGAATTATGGACCAACTATGCAGTAAGAGTTCATAGGATCGTGTTACACATGTCAGAAAATTAACTCAATATCTACGTCCTTAGATAGAATGGGCTGGTTTTATTGAACTTCAATTGACGTTGGTACTTATGGTAACAATAAACAATCAACCGTTGATCATGTTGATAAACAAATTATTACTATGAATCCTGTTTTAAACTGGACAATTTGTTATCGTTTCTTATGATGTAGTTTGTCATTTCACGTGACAATATTTAATATGAAGTAAATGTACTGTACAACATTTTTTCCATTCTTATATCCAATAAGTTGCTTTTAACATAAAACACTCTTTCGACCCAATAAATATCCAATTTTTTATAAGAAATATGTCGAGGAAAAGTGAATATCATGAGGAAATTCCTTGACAAACATTTTTCAGAAACACATTTTATGAAATAATATTTTTACACGAGAACGAGACATTTCTGGAAGTGTGTTGCCATGCGACCGCACTGTTCTGTTCACAGCCAGAGATAACATCGCCCTCGAAAGCTGGATAACCAATGGACTTTCGTTGGGGTATTTAAATTTGTACAATTAGTACTACCTGATGAACAACACGTATGAATATTAAGTAAATACCGACACAAATTTATGTAAAAATTATAGGCAATTTTCCGAAGGTAAAAGGTATACATAATATACAAAGTATACGTTCATTATAGGTTTATGTCTCTCTTAAATGACACTTTAACAGAATGCCACTCTCGTCACAAAATTGTAAAGAATGAAAATGTCTGTAATATGTGTACATAAACAGTTTATTGCCTCATAAATTTATCTGATAAATGGAAAGATAAAATTAACCACGTGGTCGCAACTTTTTGTGTACAGAATATGAAACCCGTCTTGAACTGTGTCGTGAATTCCAATTGGTTTATCTATTATGCTGTACACCACAGGCAAAAACACCATCGTTGATAACGGTAACTTTTATGGGCAATGAAGTATCCGCACGTATGAAACTATACACTTTTTATCAATACGCGCGTGACAGTGCTAGCCACCGAAATAAGTCCTTGTAAACTGCGTGGAAGAAGTGGCTTCTGCGTATAGACTGGTTGGTAGGGGTGGCGGCAGGAAAAGTTGGCTTGGTTGTCCGGAATCCGTCCGAGGGTCTGCGTATCTGTCTTCAGTGTTCGGTGTCGACGTGGAACGGTGTTCATGATCATACTCTTGGTCTGGAGATGCGGCAATGAAAACGTCTGTCACAGGATTCTTGTGGGATGACCCATAGTTTGTTCGTTTACCCGGTATCAAAGCTGAAACACCAAACGTATGATTGTGGTCTGTTAAGTCGGTGTTAAAGTAACCTTCACTCACACGTCGCACATCCTAATTTATCAAAGACACATGACGGCACACCCCATAATTAACCACATGAAAAGATGATATGAAAACTAAGCATGACAATGAATATGTACCTACATATAAATTATTTCCCTATAAAAATGGGGCATACGAAAAAACAGAACATAAATTATTTGACAATTTCGAGCTATATTGCTTACTGCTTAGTGTAATCAGTTTTAGTAGATTCCCGATTATCCGTTCTAAACAGTACCGAAGGACGATCGGAGAATCTAAACTGTCGGATAATACGGAAAGTTAAATATCGACCCAATTTATGATATTAAATTACGATGAAAATGAAATACGCTAAAGCTGCTGTAGAAAGTCTGTGGTGGGGGAGTGTGATTCATTCCGCTACATGCTGAGATGACTGGTAATAAAATGTATACACAATGTAATATTTATCTTGCACGTATACATCTCCCGTAAAACCATTTGACCCACTAGATGAGTTTTAATGAAAGCCACGCAACTGGATGCATGTTTAATTCATTCCGTGAATAATACGAGTCTGAGAACCTTGCAGTTTTTTGAGGTTTTGAGTGACGTTAGCGCCACTAATTGTATAGTAAAAATAAGTATGTTGCTAAGATAGTTTTTGTATAGGGTTTTGTGGCGTAACTAATGAAATTCTTAAGCTAGACATGTGAATTTTTGCACGGAAATAGATCGCCGTGTCGCTTTATTTTTTATTTTATTTTAAAATCCGGGCCTCCAACGGGTTTTTGTCCATGCAGCAGATGACATATGAGTTAATATGGAACATCGATGCTAAGGTATTGACAGGGTAATACCGAAGGTCTTAGAGAAATACGTGATCAAATGCCATTTTGTCAACCACAAATCCCACACATACTAACCCGGTGCGAAATCTGGGCCCACGCGGCATGAACCCTACGCGGCCGAAACAAACCGTAAACATATATAAACAATTTTTAAAATAAAAACTTGTGAAACATTGTTGTAATGTCTGGCATATTTAAATCAAAGTTTGCACAGAGGAAAAGATGTAACGAAGTGGATTAGTATTTTGCGTGATTATTAATTTTATTATTCAAAACACTGAAGATCCATATATATAAAACAGTAATTTTGCCTGTTGTCTTGTATGGCTGTGAAACATGGTCTCTTACCTTGAAGGAAGAACGTAAATTACAGGCGTTTGAAAAAAGGTGCTCAGGAAGATATTTAGACCTAGGAGGGATGAAACAAGTGGGGAATTTAGAATATTTCATAACGAGGAGATGAGTAAATTGTACGGGTCACCTAGCTTAGTGAGGATAGTGAAATCTCGGGGGTTCCGATGGACTGGACATGTAGCTCACATGGGGAGGCAAGGGGAGCATACAGATTTTTTTGCTTCTGGAAAACAACCACTGGGCAGACCAAGAACGAGATTGGAGAATAACATCAAGATGGACCTTAGGGAAGTTGGCAAATGAATGGAGTTGGCTCAGGACCGTGGCCGGAGGAGGGCTTTGGTGTTGTGTGTTGCTACCAGGGAGTTAGTTATTAATTCAGAGTTTGTACTAGCCTCAAAATATTAGAACATTTGAAATATATTAGTCATAACAGACTCTCCGCATAACTTGTTATTTACGACCTGAACGGCATTGGTTTGATGTATGAGTTGTGCAGAATAAGTGTTTGCATAGGGAGGGTTTTCGTGACGTCCTAGTAGAATACGCTTACACAAATAGTAGTTCGGACTGATGGAGTGGAAATTGACTGGCAGGTCCTTATGTAGCAACCGTGCTGTTCTCTGGCTGTTGAACTCTGGATTATCTGTCGGTATCCGTTGGTTGGTAAGAATGTTTACAGGAGGGTCTTTGTGCTGTTTCAACGACTTCTGTAGTTGGATGTAGCTCAGAAGACTGTTACCTGGAAAAAAAAACAGTGAGTGAGTCAATCAAAATTCCTTAAGTTTGATTAACATTTCATAGAAGTAGGTGGTCATAAATGTTTAAACTTGTTATGAATAGATGTATGTTTAATATAATATATTAAAATTAAATTAAACGCCTAGATTTAGTTAAGTATTAAGCAGGACGAATTTCGACCGGTATATTTCGGATTAAGACATATAGTATAAAGTTTCATTTAGCTTCGAGAAACTTTCGATATGTTGTGTGATGACGGACCTATTTAACCTAAACACACGTTGTCTGAAGCGCATTAATATTTGGCGTGTATCTACGTGCGCACGTAGACTTAGGTTTGTTCGTATTTATATATGTATTCGTGTATAAATCTGTATGTCTTTGTGTGCATGTATGTATTAATGTACGTGTATGTAACCGAGCAATATGGACATATCCTTAATTTTAATTAGACGTTACGCCACATCTGTTGTCGAATAAACATCGATACAAGAAAAATATAACAGAGTTGCGCATTAATTCTTTGACACTCACTGGGGAATTGAGTCCGTATGACGGCGTGGAAGCCTTTTGGTCCGTCCACCTCGTAGTCCACAGTGCGCACTCGTCCGTCTGGGCCCAGAACACTGTAAGCTCCTTTCACATACTCCCCGTGCCTGTGCTCCCAGCGGTCATTGATGACTCCGGACAGGGGGTCGTCAACAGCGTACCGATAATGGTATTGCACCTGAAAAACAACACAGCACGGCTATTAAATGAGCGAATTCTGGGGTCACTAAGACCACATTTTATAGTAGTCTATTTCTCCAGTCAGTAAGGTACGTATAACGTTTCTGACCTCTGATCGCGTAGTAAAGGAATTTTATTTGTAGACATGTTGTAGGGCTTTGTTTGCTACGGACGATTGAGTGAAGATGGATACGTAATATGTTAAAATAATAAATTTTATCAGTGCTATAAATAACGTCGAATTTCGAATTTTTGAGCAAACAATTTCTGCATATAATGAACTGTCAGGAGATAAAATGACTTCTACAAAATCTAGTAGTCACATTTTCCAGTGTTTATAATTTTTCAATTATTAAATCCGAAGGAAAGATAGACAAAACATAAATGTATTTGTGTGCGACATGTCCTTTTACGAATTTTATGAGTACATTGTCAACCTACAATGATCATTGAAACAACAACTACAGTGTGTATATTGTCTGTTTTTTTAGCTGCTCTCTTTGTGGAAGGACTTTAATGACATTTAACCTCTTAGTTTAGAAGAAATATAAGAACAAATTAAGTTATTACGTGTCAGCTATATTTGTATCAGATTATTTGAAGACATCATTGGGTTTTGAATAAGATCTAAAATATTTAGCTGTTATATCAGGGTGTTTTAATACACAGTGTAAAAGACGGGAAATAAGTCATTCACATTGATATTCATAAATGTTGTAGCCGTAAAAAAACATGCTTCAAATATGCCGAAGAATTTTACCCCTCCCTTAAAGCGCGTCTCTAAATCACTCGTATGACGTTGCTTTTATACGATGCGAGTTATGAGCTGTCTTCACTCGTTTGAGCATTGTGATGTTGCAACGTTATACGATTTTGCTGTGACCTTGAAGTATGCAATTTTCTGACTGATTCTATAGAAGCCTCTTTAACAATAATAATTCAATTTTAATGTTGGACAAGAACTAGGCCTCTTCTTACCCTAATACGCATCCTTATGTTACATAGTAAGCCTGAATAGACTTGAGATCTTAAAAAGCTTCATCTTAATACACATTAAAAATACGCACGTTTATTTTCAAAACTTGAGGGAAGGGATAATTTCAAGGACCTAGACATAGATGCGATGATAATATTCAAATGGAGTAGGTTGGATTAATCTGACTTAGGATTGCGACCAGGAGAAGACTCTTACGAACACTCAACGCACCAAGATTTATTGCTATACCATACTAAAATCATAACCAAAGTACCAATCGAATTTAACCTAGTAAAAATTTATGTACCACACTAACTTAACCAATATAACGTATTGAAAAACTAGTACCCTAAAAACCAAGTTGTTAGCATTCTTGTTTCGTGCTCTGGAGTTTCCGGGTTTAAGTCTCGGCTCGGAAACCGGCTATCCTGACTGAGACTTTTATGTTTTCCATTGGTTTTTACAGGCAAGTACGAATAAGCTTCTTTCCCGATCCCTTCCAATTATTACTCGTTATCATCCGCTCATTCAACGTTAATGTCCGCGATACTAAATGCATCGTTAAATAAAGTGTAAATAAATTTATAAGAACTAAAATACTAACGTAGCCTAATGATAATCATTTTTATTGTTATTCAATATTGCGAAGAAAATATGTCGGAGATAAAATTGAAAGATATCTGACATTTTTCATTTAATATAAGTAAAATGAAGTAGACGAAATTCTAGGTGAAATTGTTGTAAGAGAAATGATAAGGAATTGAAACTGGTAAAGGTAAAATGTTCTCAAGTTCTTGAGAGAGCGCAAAGCAAAGACAGTGATTACGATATATTTATATCACAGAAGAACTAAAGCTGTTTTATTACTTGAGTTCTTTCTACACATTTTTTTATAAATTATTGTTGAAAGTCACATGTCAACCGTGGACCGTGTTGCTTTATTTTGTAATACATCTTCTTTAATATTTTGCTACTTTACTTTTCTGTGACCTAGGTTTTTTAAGTTGGTCGTCGTGAAAACATCCATTCCTTCTAAAGCTACCTCATCTTCTTGTTCCATTGTAGTCCTGCTAGTTTTGTGAATCTGGAGCCGTCAAAGTATGTTGTTTACTTTGATTACATGTTCTCCCCCATCGATTTTATTTGTTTTATGTTGTTGTTTCCCGGCTCTACAACCCTGTTGTGGGTTATTGCCGCCTTTTTTCGGAGGTTTCTTGGTCTTTGAAGTGTGCATTTATGAGTAATGAGTGGCCAGCCCACTGACTCTGCACAATTTCTTCTCAATCTCGATTTGACTGCCAGAGCTATCTAGCAGTTAATCAGGAGACTTGGGTGAGAAATGACCGCTGAATTTTCTTTACGAAATATCTCGTATCATGCTCGTAAGGTTCTTTTACTTGTGTTTTATGTGTGTTTTAAAAACGAATCATAAAACTGTTTTAGTTTTGCCATGTCCGCCCATCTGCCACCATACAAATGTACGCAAAGCATCTGACCATTTTCAGTTAAACACTGTCTGGCAGCCACAAAATAAAATTTGTCCATCTGTATTGGTTTCAGTTTAGTTTAAATCTATTTACTTGCCGCTTTACATAATATCACACACGATATTTTCGATTGTCCGACAGATTTTTACAAAACAAGTTATTTCTTTGAGATTATAAAGTTCAGTATTAATCTGAGATAATAACTGTGGAATAAACATTTTGCGTCCATATGGTACATATGTAATGTATTAAACAACATTTGTACAAAAACAAAAAATTATTTAGATGAAATTGCTTGTTTAATAACAATAATATTTTGTGTGCTTCATCCGAAGAAATGTCGAAACTCTTACTCTTTGATTCTCAACGCATTTCGTATACAAAGACGAGAGACAAACGCCATGCGTAGATGAAAGTCGCCCTTTAAATATCACCCCAAGAGTGCATTTCTCTGTGATTATAAAGTGTTTATTTTTGAATAATTTGAGGTTCTCACAGCCACGAGCATGAAGGCGGCTGTCTTCCGGGTAGAGATTGTCCGACGTTTCAGAGACTACTGCCTCTATCATCAGAGAGAACTCCCGAAACGTCGCTCAGATTCTGTTAAAAACTACACGGAGCAACATCCCAAAAGAAGCCTTCAGTATTCACAATATTATCTGCCTGTTACACTTGAACTCTTTTTCCTCTTTACATTCTCAAAAAATTATAACCTCAAAATACGCGTTTCAGTACTTTCAATTCAGGTTGTATTTATTTTATACACAGATAACATGAATAAAACATGGTATTCATAACACTTCTATCATATAATGATTAAGGGATACGTAACAATCTAATGTTGGAATTCCAGAAATATTTTATATTCGTCAGATGCTATATCCTCAAGAAAATTCTGTTACTTTCAAAAACCCCAATCAGCTTTATTTTCATCCAATTGAAATTAAGCAGGAATAATGACAAACAGCTCTTTAAAGCATAACAGAGGGACCAACAGTGTTTAATCAAACAAACCGAAAGACAAGTCATGGCATCGTGAAATTCCTCGTTGAATATCAACATTGCTCAAGTCGTCATGTTGACATTTTAATTTATTGTGCCTCGTCAAAGAAGCACACGTAGTTTCAAGAACTTGCAATGTAAACAAATTACTAATTAGACAAATACCGGTGTATGGACGCAGAATGAAAACAAGACAGTGCTAAGAGCAAGCATACTCAAGGCTCTATAAAAACAAATTACCTTACCTGCTCTTAAATGTCGTTATAGACTGACAATAAAGGAGCATTTCATGTTTAGCATTGATTTTATCCACAGTCTGGTTTATACTTGATGTGTTTCTAGCAAAATTGGGACTACTTAAAGCAGTTGGGCTAAACTGACATTTTATTTTCGTATGTGGCAAATGATGACGCCCAGTGGTGTGATCTTATAATTACAGGAATAGACCTTTGATTTCCACAGAATGCTATAAATTTCATCACCCGAAGGACATAACTTCTTCTCTAGGGCTCTACCCTACGGTCTTTATGAAACTACAATGTTCTGTATCGTGTTCAGTTAAACCCGACATTGGTCTATTCTGGTCCACATAGATCCTGTATATGTACTCACATCCTGTTTTTAAGATCAATTTTAATATTATCATTTCATTAGAATTTGAATAAATTACACTTAACTTTATTAACTCGTAGAAACATGGAATGATCAATCCTTAATCATTCACAGTGTTATTTTGTTTATATTTTACGTGATTACATATTTTACTTAGATAAAAATAGTTCGATTGTTATTATTTTGAGGATCATACTTTCTTGAATGCCGAATTCATTATTCTTACGGTAATGGTGTAATTTTATCTCACATTACTTGGTTTAGCTGCAGACATTACTTGATCTTCCTTATTAAGACTGAGTTATATTGTGCAATTGTTTTATAATGCTGTGCTCTTCACTCACTTCGTTGTAATTCTCGGGTGTCTCCGGGGCAGTGACGTAGTTATAGCTAGAGTGTAACTTGGGGTCAGCGCTGGTCGCAGCCACAGTGAATACGACGGCCACCCCGATCACCTGTAACGAAAATGTCACCAGAAAATTGTTTTGTAACTACATAACTTCGAGAAGGTAAACTATGTTACATAGGATCAAACTTTTATTAGAGATGAAACAACTTCAAATCTCTGCACTACCGGATAACCAGACAGTTTCTTTTTGACTTGACTGAGGACCTCCAAGAAAATTCTAGTACCAGACCTTGAAATTCAAACTGCACAACTATTTCCATCTGGTGCCTTCTATATCGGAGTCTTTTGTATCAACCTGCAATTTCACGAAATTCTCAAGAAATGAGATGCTTGTAAATTTTTTTGACAAGCCTGAAGAAAAAATTAAACTTAGGGACCCTACAGACAGATGCGGATTGGATTCATGTGGCTCAAGATAGGGGATGGTGCCGGGCGTTTGTTAACACGGTAATGAAGCTTCAGATTCTAAAAGGGAAGGGGAATTCATTGACGAAATCCACTAATAGTTAAAAAAATTGGACAGTCTTTACTAATTGAGCTTCTAGTAATTTATACGAATGTTGTTATTTTAGGAGTAGATTCTTCCATAACTTTATATTTACAGCTCGAATGGTCTTTTAGTTGGGAAATGAATTTCTTGAATAGATAACCTACAATCGTCTTCTGAGAAAAGAGTGTGCTCAATGCAGTTATTAGGTTAGTTAATACAATTAAAATTGTATTCTTACTATCTTATTAAAATCAATTACTTTAGTAGACCTATATTATACATAATTATTTGGCGTGGTGTTAATCGTAAACAGGGCCAAATAACATTTAAAGATATCTATTTTCTTGGGTATTGCACCGTGTAGTTCAGTAGATAGTGAGTTTCTTGCCTCAATAATCAAGTGGCACTAAGCTCTTCTGAAGGGTCGGTTAACCTTTGTTAGACTACATGGTACAACATTCCAAAAGACAGCGATCTTCATACACGTCGCCTTAAGAATCTCAAATCTCACCAAATTACCGTCGTTGGCACAGTCAATTTGATACGTAAGAATTGTGACCTTCTTTAAACAATTATGTTCTTTATCACTAAATGCATGTTAGTGAAGTTGTAAGTTTATAAATACATGATATGAATCTCACATTTCATTAGCCACAGATTATATCCACAATTCTGTCTATTCGCTGTGCAGATTTGTATTTTGACTTTTCTGTGTCAAGGGTAAGTTATGTTCACAGCTGTTATAGTTGAGTTCGCCATCTGTTATTTAGGCCATGATCATGCCAAATGACTGTAAAATTGTTTATAAAGCACAGTCCGTGAAGTTGAAAGGAAGAAATACATGTCCCTCGCAGGCATAAATTAGCGTAAGCACATAAATCATTTATTGTCCAATCGTGCTTCTTCTATATATGTCCGTGTTTTTCAACCACAAATTTTCTTCGCGCTAAATAATGGTTCAGGTAAGAAAGCAATGGTATGAGAGTGGTATCTGATATGAGACTTGCGTTTTACGATACCAGACGTATTTTCAAAGTAAACAATGTTGGATGGGGCAGTACGTTTTGGTGTTACCTACATGAACTGGTTCTGCGCGTACAACAAAATATAAGGTTAAAATGTATTTGTGATTAAAAATCAAAATACTGTATTTTTAACAACATTTCCTATCTTAGAGTGATCAAATCAAAAGAAATTCCGTAGAGGTAAAATGCAGTACGCTTGGGAGAGACGAGGCATGATTAAATCTTAGTCGAATATACTGAATGTTAGAGACCGATAGAGACACAAATACTTAGAAGTGAGTATAATATTAAAGACGATCGTTGATAAATAGATTGCACCGCTGTGCACCAGATTTATCTGGCTCAGAATACAGACGACTAGCGGATAATTATGAATACAGTAATTAATTTTGGGTTTCTTTAATAGGCAGTTACCTTATGCACTTGAAAAACTGCTTATTACAATAATAATACAGTTTCTGTCCGGTTGGAGTGTGAATTATAGCTGAAAAACAGGTAATATCAGTTACAATGGAATGCATGTCTCTTTTATATTTTATTCTATTTTACTTCATTTCGGTGTATGCAATTACAATTTTAACAAACTTTCAAAATAAGAAACTTTGAATCATATATATATATATATATATATATATATACAGGATATGCACAAAAGAATGGTGCCGACTCATTTTTGGACATGTTGGAAAGCTGGTTGTTACCCCAACTGAATACCAATTATGACGATTACATTCTACAACTGGACGGAGCTCCCCCCCCCCCCCCCCCCATTTTCACAGGAATGTACGAGTGGTTCTCAATCGTGTTTTTCCACAGCGCTGGATCGGACGTGCTGCTGCAAATGGAGACGACAACCTTCTCCCTTGGCCACCCCGTTCGCCAGATCTTACACCGTGCGATTTCTTTCTTTGGGGGTTCGTTAAAGACAGCGTTTATGTACCACCATTGCCCACGTCCATCCATGAACTTCGTGATCGGATAACGCATGCACTGCAGGCCATTACAGCGGACATGCTACACCGGGTCTGGGATGAGTTTGATTACCGTGTGGATGTATGTCGTGTGACCCAGGGTGCACGCATTGAAGGATTGTAATTAACGCATTAGAAACTTGGACAGTCGCCGCCGCTGACGTTGTATGTTGTGCCCGTGTAAGGTGAGAAATAAATTTTTTATTTACTTTTGAAACCGCACCATTCTTTTGTGTATACTCTTTATAATATGTACCCAGCAAGACGCTTGTATAACATATTATCTGCTTGATGATTACTTCTGTATTAATACGTCCTAAATTAGGTAGGTTCTATACAGTAGCCCCAGTGTTTATAATTTTGAATTATAAATTAGTTACTTCGTTTCAATAATTTATATTAGGATTTGCAGCAAGCTCAATAATGTAGTAGAGTTACATTCATTCGTCAAGCATTTGGTTGGTACTTACCAACTGGTTAACAGAGAATGGCTTATTTCGGGCCATAAGCTGGACAGATATTTTAAAGAAGCCACACATTTCACTTATTCACATAGGTCCACGATATGTAAAGAAATCTACCTCACATAGTAGCACATCGAGTAACTCATAGTGGATTCCATTTAATTTCAAGGTACAGCCTTCGAATTTCGCATTACTGCCATGTTTACACTTTCCAATACGCACATGCTATAGTTAAAGAGATGGATATAAACCCTTACACACAGCGTCGAAGTAAAAATGTTTTTTTATTCTTTTAGGGCTGTAATCTGCACTACAGGATGGTTAAATAGGCTGTAATAAGTATAGATAATTACGTTAAATGAAATTATTTCATAGGGCAAAAATCTTTAGCAGTAATATCATAAACTGTAAACTGTAACATGACAAATGTAAAACTTTTAGCTTTAGAGAATGAGCTGCGTCGAATGTTAGAATTTATCTAAAATTTCGATTGACATTGCAGTTGCCATCTTCAGGGTTAATATGCGAGATAGCTTAGACAATCAGATCTGTCATATCCCATTCGCCGTCTATTTTCTGCCTCACACAAGGCTTCCAAAGATGCCCAATTAACATATATTCACCCTGAAAATGGCAACTGTAATGTTTGCCGAAATTGTAGATTACCTTCAACATTCGACGTGTCTCATTCCCGAAAACCGAAGTTTTACACTGAACTCCGTCCGCGAAAACCATAATTTATCACTTCGTTAACATCAGTGATACCAACACCAAATTTGAATTAGATATCATTCCTATTCTCTTTGGGAATTCCAAGATATCTGTTTAAGCTATAGCTCTTTTATGTTCGAGAGGTTCCGATTCGAATATCGATAGTCAGCGACTTGTCTTTATGTCGGAAATGTATTATCGAATGCCTGTGTTGCATTGATATCGTGTCTCTTTCCCGCCCGGACTTTACTTCCTTAATCTAGTGTAGATGCTACCTTTGCAGCGTAAACCTTTAATTCAGTTCTTCTTCTACATCTCTTTAAAAGTGTTTAACAATATGCAGTTTATACGTTAAATCTGTCATTTTCTGATCACTTCGTAAACATACAGATGTCCCAAAATGATTTATACACACAACAATTACATATATCAGCATTGTGTGTAGATATTTTTTAGAAATTATGTATTAAAATATTATAATATAGAGTGAGTCACAATTAGCTCCATGCGCAAAGAAATTGTAAACTGTGAAATTAACTCGCTGAAGCCATATTCAGTACTTTTAAAACTGTAAATTGTAAAAATAAATTTAAAGTTTACTCCAACACTGTATGCTTCATATGATATCTGCAGTTTTGCTCAATTCAGAGTTATAATTCTTAAATCGGGAATTAATTATGATAGCCTTTATATTAAGGACAGTTGAAATATTACCTTAATTACTGAACATATATTGTTTAGTAAAGGAAAGACCGATTTAAAACATTGAATTTGAGTATAACTTATATGCAAAAATCTTGTTGTGGTTCGTATAATTGTGTTGATGGACCACTGAAGATGATACACGAAATCTTAGGTTGTCACACCGATGGATATGCTGATTGTGGTCTTCTGACACCGAATGGACTTGTCAGTAATTACCGACCAACTGGAGGAAAGTATCTCTTTCAAATTTATTTTCATCCTGGAAGATGGAGGCGATATATCCCTCCGAAACACTGGTAGCCACATAAAACACTGCACAATGTCACAGGCATGAAGACTACAATCGACCAACTAATGACGTGCGCTTTTAAATTCCAATTGTCTGAGTACATCGTTTAGTTTCTTCTCTCTTACGTTTTGAGCACAGATTGACCATTGAGACCTGATGCCAGTTAACAGAGAGTAAAATGTTACAAAACTTTCAATCCATTGTTATACATTTCAATTTTTCTCGTTTGTATTCATGAGGTAAATGAAATCGGCGTATTGATCACGGTTAAACTTGGTACAGAATCGCTGTTGTACCAATCACCTCCCACTCAGCTTGACAGCTTATGCAACAGATGTAAAGACAGTCACGAAAACAGAGGCACAGAATTACGAATGTGACAAGACTTTGAAATCCTAGTCAATTGCAGCTGATGAATTGATACGTTTTCTCGTAAATTTTATTATTCAATTTCAACATTACAAAATTCATTCTTAGAAATGTATTAATTAATTAGGCACTACACAACGTTCTAAACAGACGATTGTATTATGAATTTATAAATTATATAAAAATTCGGTCTATAAATTGTGATTTAAAATCAATTCCACAGAGGAATGTACACAGAATATTTGTAAAACATCTATACTATTAGAATTTATAGACTGGCATTCCATAAAAATAATTTTATGTGAAGAACATAGTAACATCGTTTTCGTTTGGTCAATACAGAAGCATATTTCGACAAACATAACGAATAAAATAATAATAATAATAATTAAA
The DNA here is from genome assembly GCF_977971745.1 of Zootermopsis nevadensis. Taxonomy (NCBI): domain Eukaryota; kingdom Metazoa; phylum Arthropoda; class Insecta; order Blattodea; family Termopsidae; genus Zootermopsis; species Zootermopsis nevadensis. The sequence goes on along the minus strand of NW_028259148.1, from coordinate 10,146,717 downwards.
TGCATTTCCTTTATAAAAGTATCTGACAACAGCAAGGAATAATTCAATTCAATTCAGTTCAATTCAATTCATTTATTTGAGTGCTTGGCAACAGCCAAAAAGGCCAATAACAGCCAAGCACTAACAATACAAAAAAATAATAAAAGTAAACATAGCTATACAGAAACAAATAATGAAATAAATATATAAATGTACAATATAATAATGATAATAAATCAATTCCTTAATTTAATATATTGCAAAATAATGAACAGTAAATGAGCTAAATAATATGCCTAAAAGTGAAACATTAAAATAAAAAACAAACAAAAAAATGAACTAATTATATAAATGTACAATATACAATTCAATTCATTTATTTACGTGTTTGCCAAATTAAATACTTCAATTCTATAATTAAATTCTTTATTTAATGTACTCACCAACAGCTGCTATAGCCAATTACAGGGCAACACAAACAAACAAACAAAATACAAAGACAACACAGAAAAAGGAAGAAAAAAAAGACATTAAAAACTTAATAGATAACATAAAAAGCAAATTTAAAGTACAAAAGTAACCAATAAGGTCCACTCTAGGTATTATCCCTTATGGAATAAGTGTCATCAAAAGAAACATTGATTATACCAAAAATGTCCAAGAATGTACAAACATAATTAGCAGCAATGACACACCTGGCTGAAGGACTGTGTCTAAGCGCACCGCACATGCAAAACGTAGAAAATTCTCTTATTTGCCTTGACGGCACACGAATACCAACAGTATCCATAATGGAATTGCAATTTGTTTTAATAACAATAATAATAATTCCATCATTACCGTAACAAACCAAATGCCGGTTCAGAACTATGCACGTATAGTTTTATAAGACTAAAAATATAGAATAGTCCTTGTAAGCTATGTTTTTTTAAATCACAATCATTATCATCATCATGTCATTATGTAGTTTGACTAAAAGAATTTAAATTCGTTGTATAATTAAATATATTACAGTAATGTAATTACAACAGTATGTGTTATTATTGTTATAAAAGTACTGCAGTTGAGTTAATTTATTAAAGTGCTTGAAAACACCAAGAAAGATAAAAAAGAAACAAAAGATAAGAAAGCACAGACAACATAGCATAAATAAAAAAAAGAACGACTAATGACACGAAAACAGTATCAGAACGTGGAAAATAAGACCTAAACGCTTGGACGAATAAAAAGGTGTGTACATTAAAAAGTTAGTAAAATAAAAGTGCAAAAATATCAACGAGCGGATAGATTCCTTGTGTAACATTAGTGTGTTCCTCCAGACAGAAAAACGTCTATTAAAAATTACAATAGAGGCCTTTCTCTTTGCAACATTTACACACCTACAAGGAACACAGAGGTCTTGTGAAATTGTGAGATGTTCTGTAGATTTCAGATAAGCGACTCTGTCTGCTACAGAAACACTCGTCCAGCGGACAACAGGTCTCTGGTGTGTTGGCCTTGAGACATTTCTCTCTTTCCCAGAACATCTGCCCTGACGCTAAGGTAATTCAGTCACACCCTTTCAAGAATATTTCACACCTTCAGTTCATAAGTCACGTAACTAACATTCTGAAAACTTTATGATGTGTTTGTAAGATCTGTAATACGATATCCCACCGATTTGCATGCTAACTCCTAATTAAAAGATCGATTTGGTATTATTCATGCCCCTCAGACATCGCTTGTTTCCCACGTCATGCCACTGCTGATGTCGAAGAATAATTTTTAACTACTGCAAATTTACTGGGAGACGAACGAACTCGACCGAACGTCACGGGAGAATAATTAGCATTCCTGCTTCGTATTTGGAAAGTCCCGCTTTAAATCTAGGTCTTGAAATCGGATTTCCTGACTGTTTTCGTAATTTTTCCAGTCCCTCCTTGCAAATACCGGGTTAGAACTTTAAATTACACTGCGACCAGTCCCTTACATATATCATTATCAAATCATCAATCATGAATCATCTTATTATCCGATGCCATATAATGTGAGGTGCTGGCAGCGTCGTTAAATAAATTACAAAAGTCAGTTCGAAATAGGATGCTCTCGGAGGCATGTGTACGTCATAGCTAATGCAACAAGTTTACACGAACAGTTCAGATCCGGACGATAAGGGCCGAAAACCATAACCCACTTAACAATCCATAATTATACCAACACAATATACGTGAAAATGTTACAACCATTCAATAAATGTTTAGAAACGCTTTAAAAATGAACATTGCTTAAGAGAATTCATGTCAAAAATGTTAAACATCATTGGAGCAATGTGTATAGCTTCTGATGATAACTGACAACCTGTCGATTTTAATTTGCGACCTCTTTATTTAACATTAGCAGAGTGCCAGCAGTCTGCAGGGAAATTTAGTAAACTTCTAAATTTATTATCAATAATTATTGCCCAATACGTAGGTCTGATTATTCAATAAATATCATTAAATATCATAGACAAACTTATTATTATCCCTAAATATAACACTTTTTGTTCCCTTCTTTCTTTGTGCACAGTTGCCGAGCTAAAGATGATTATCTTCGCCGGGTAACGAACCAATAATATTTGGGGGGGTTGTAGCCTGTTATCTCCTCTTCGAAGAAACAATTTTGGATCTTGGCTCATTTTCCGCCACCTGAAATCTAACTCAGAACACTTTTTACGGAGTTCTAAACCCCAATGTTTTTTTCCTGGTCTCATGGAATAAGCATGCCAAGTTTGGTGCAAAGCGCCTTATTCCTTTTCGATCTATAAGTAAATAAACTTTTATCACACAATTTCAACTTTGTATAAGCCTAGGAGATAAAAGAATGTTTTCATATTTCCATCTGCGTGCTAACAAATTTGTCGGTTAACGCTAGTACACGAAAACAGGGCGTTTGTTAATTCGTTTGCCCCACCTTCTGCAATGCATCTGATTTCAGAAATAACCCATTCTCTTATTATTTTTTTTTACCTTATATATATATGTCGACTCCCTAACGAATCGCTCCACACGCCTGAAAAGGATGCAGTATTTATGTCGTTTCTTACACTAGTGTTGAAACTTTTCTTGCCGTGACACTTTTTACACCTGTTGTACTGACGAAACAGCATTCCTTCGATCTGTAACCAAATTCGGCCGTTGAACAAAAAATAAGTATTTTATGTTTCCACGGCGGTTAATGAAATTTGGTTTTTCGCTGTTAATCGTGCCGTATACTGAAGGTGTTCAGCATTTCAGAAAATATTGCAATCCACCCTGAAGATGGTAACTAGAATTTTACCGAAACGTTTGAACACCTTGTTGCTATAAGAACTCGGTTGAAAATATGGGAAGTTCAAATATTTGGGAACAACTGCATTACAAAATAAATTAAGATGACTTTATATTCGGATAATGTTTACTAGTATTCAGATTAAAAACATTTCAACTTCTCGTCGCATACTTAAACATTATAATATAATATTCTATAAATTTGTCTCTTTCATATTTATGTGATATTTAGTTTGTCACCGTGAGGACAGATTATATTTCGAGAGTGTCTGTATAAAGTGACCTGACCTGTCTGTCCAGGGTCCTGAAGCTAAAAGAGGGGAAGTGACAAGTGGCTGGGGGGAATTTTACTCCACTTAAACACAATTTGTACACTTCATCAAATATTACGATGATCAAACCAAGTAGGATTAAACGGACAAAGCAAATATTACGCATGAGATACACGAGAAATTCGTATACAATTCTATTCGGAAATCCTAAAGATAAAGCATCGACTAAGAGATTTACGTGTCCACAAGAGGATAATATTCAAATGTATATTAAAGAAATAAGACATTTGGATGTGGAACGGAATTATCTGGCTCAGGATAGAGCATGGTGGCGGGCTGTCGCGAACACGATAATAAACATCTGGGAAACGCAAAAGACTGGTATTTTCTTGGCCAGATCAGCGGCTATTAGCGTCTTAAGTTGGGTCTTGTTTCATAAAGTTAATGTAAGCGTAATAATAATGCTTTTGTACAGCGTTTCATGTGCTTTATAAAAACAGAATTTTGTATGGGCCATTAAGATTTCTCGAAATTGAATAAAATTCGACCGAAACACATTTATGGTCATTCAACTGGTATTGTATCGTAACGATTGGGCTTACCAGTGCCTGCATACCTTTGTCCGCAGAAAGTTACCTAAGTTTTCTCCACTTCCAATAAAGAAGCGGTTCTAACCTCTAAGTCACGCGTGAAAGAATACTTAATAACAATACCACTGCCTGTAGTAGAACTGGCATCAGTCAGGATACTTCTATTATTTAGAATGTTGTGTATGATACCAGTTCCTCGTACTTCGGGTGTCACGGTCGGCTGAGCACGACTTGGCAGGACGTGGGCGATAAGAAGTACCCCACTGGGACACCGCGTGTCTGCACGAAGTGCCTCAGCATCTAGCGTACCGTGTTCTTTGTTGAGTGCGCCCCTCGGGAAGTCGTTCGAGTGGGACGAACACTAAATGTACCCGTAAAACTGTTACCAGGGACAACAAAAGTTGCCTTGAAGATTAAGCAATCATAAAAACTTTCAAGATAGATGAATTTATTTGCAGGTAGAATAAAAAATATGGAAGCTGGTTCCCGTAAGGAATTACTGTCAAGAAAGCTATGAGGTCTTCTTTGCGTGTGCCCCAGACAAAGTTTGAACACCTTAAAAAGTTTTAAGTAAAAGTATGAATGTTATGACGTCAAAAGTTGAACCCGTTTCTGTATATTTAAAACCCCTGTGTTCATTAATATCAACATGGATTCGAAGCGAAATTTTACTGTTCAACAGTGGTGTTATATATTTTCTCAGAATCTTCCATTTAAATCCAGCTATTGGTCAGGTAGTTTCCCTTTGTAACCCATAACCTCAACTTCACGTGGTACGTACATTACTTTACAACAAATGAGACTTCGATTATCGAGTCATGGCATTTTTTACAATAGTGATTGGTGTAGGGGGAGTATGAGTAGAAAGATGAAGGTTATTCGTTTTGAAGTGGCGGCTTGTCTGTTTCCTTCCAGATTAATTATTTTCTTTCTTCCTTTTTGAGGTCTTCGCAACGAATTTGCAAAATCTACCTCTGTCTGATTTCAGGATTACACTGCGACGAACATGAATACGACTGTCTTTTGGATTGTTGCGCTGCGTAGTATGGTAGAAAATGACTAATATTTATGTTGGCATTTAGGCTACAGTAGACGGAAAGTAAATTCGAGTTTGTAAGATTTGAGGTTTTCACGGCGGAGAATCTGAAGATGGCTGTCTTCTGGGTTGTTGTGGTATGGTAGCCCTGATGACGGAGGCAGTATGACCTCTGAAACGTTGGTAGGCGTCTACCAGACTACACTACGCAACAACCCAGAAGACAGTAATTATTAAATTCGTGCTTGGATGGCAATTACAAGCACACACGACGGTGGGAGAGGAAGGCCACGAAGAGGTAGCACTTAGCGAGAGATAACCCAGTCCTTTCTTTATTCTATCGGATGTGAAATTAGGCTACGGAATTAGCGCATGTTTGTTAAGGCATGTGCCTGCATTCTGCATTTTGACTGTTCCTTTGGTTCATAACGTACAATATACTGCAAAAGTCAGTGTACCAAAATGCCACTGACTATGTCCAAATTAAAAGGGAAAAATTGTTTTCAGTTACACTACACATGCTCAAGGAGGCTCGTTTTCGTCTTGCAACTCTTTGCCCTATCCATCTTTCAGGGACCAGGCCGAAACTCGGATTTATTTTGCGGATGCCATAAACGGCGCAATATCCCAGACGACAGTCATCTTCAATCTGAACACATCAATTGACTTAGCTGTATTAGCTGCCTGGTCATTTTCCCACATGTAACAATCAGAACAAGGACACGGCCTTACGTCGACACATTCAAATTTCGATAAGGATCACACAAAAATTACTTCACATAGCCAGATATTCATGCGTTTCTGCGCGCGGGAGTGACCATAAAATAGAGTGGAGTAAATCCCCCATCATCACCCAGAGTGACAAAGCGTCAGATAACGCACCCGTGAGAAGTAATTGACTCCAGACAACTCTAATGTTGAATAAAAATTTTCTTGGATATTATCCATCGTCTAGTAAATATAAAACGTGAAACGACGTTTCGGAGATGGGACTCCATCTCCGTCTTCAGGTTCCTACTCAGTTGGGCTCACTAGATAGAGCTAATCCCTATCTCCGGACAAAGTAAAAAGTGAAAGTCCCAGAATAAAAAGGCATTATCACACCATCCATCCGTGGGACGTATGTAGAAATCAAAATTCATGAACACGATAAAGCCAAAAAAAACAAAAACTCACAAAAGGTGGGAATAAATACACATGAATATTAATACGAAACTCGATGCCCAACTTGGATTTCTTCGGAGATTACAGGTATCCAAATAGGAGATAAATCCAAACTAGGCTGGCTGATAGGGTTGGCGAGTAGTGCCATGTGTGCCGCCTCCTTGTATTTTCTGTAGATGGTATTAGGTTCTGTTAATAATACTCTGGCTCCATCCCAACAGACATGATGATCTTCTTCGTACGCATGTTGGGCCAATCTGGATTTCTCCAGCAGGCCCTGTCTGAAATTATATTTGTGTTCTTTTAAGCGTACCTCCAGAGGTCTGCTGGTTTCGCACTGTAATCTCCGAAGAAATCCAAGTTGGGCATCGAGTTTCGTATTAATATTCATGTGTATTTATTCCCACCTTTTGTGAGTTTTTGTTTTTTTTGGCTTTATCGTGTTCATGAATTTTGATTTCTACATACGTCCCACGGATGGATGGTGTGATAATGCCTTTTTATTCTGGGACTTTCACTTTTTACTTTGTCCGGAGATAGGGATTAGCTCTATCTAGTGGGCCCAACTGAGTAGGAACCTGAAGACGGAGATAGAGTCCCATCTCCGAAACGCCGTTTTACGTTTTATATTTACTAGACGATGGATAATATCCAAGAAAAATTTTATTCAATTGGCTCTTCACCATCGTCAAGAAGTTTTAGATTTAACTCTAATGTTACTGGTGAAATTCTAAAATGTTAAAGGTCGGTTTTGACTGAAGAAACAGCCTCCCACTACTTTCTTCGTTTTTATCTTTCATCCCTTTTATTGCATTTTGCATTAATACCGTCTTGTTTCTGTTTCCTCATTTACTCGTTTTATATTTACTTTCATGTTCTTTTGTCTGTTTGCATCTTATTATATGCCGCGATGCATTGGCACCGGTAACGTGGATGCTTTGAGGCTCGGACATCATTGAACGATTTGAGGGGGCGCAGAACACCCCCTGAACTTTCCTTACCTTCAGCTTAACTTTTAAACCGTTCTCACATAATCATTGTAATCAACATTTAGGCCCAGAAAAACATTTCTTCAATATCTGTAGTTTTCCATAACGCTTGAAATCATCCGCATTTTTGCATGTACTGAAGCCTTCTAAGGAGTTTAAAATTACTTAAAATTATAACATTCTCAGTAGATACTGCATCTTGTTACATTTTTTGTATCAATAAAACACAAACATGACGCAATTAAGATATAAACCTCTAAGGAGATTCTTTGAATTAAACAGTAGTAAAGGCGAGTGATCACTAGTTACACTTCAGTCTTTCCTTAACATTTTATTTTTGTTTTGACTCTTTCATGGGATGCGTTTTTAATACGTTTATATTGCCTGCCAGAAGAATTTGTAATTCAAATCTGAACATCCCCTAAAATCTTGAAAATTGGCGCCTATGCCAGGACATATTACATAAGCCATGCATTTTATGACGCCCAGTCATCATTCACGCTAAAAGAAAACTTTAACAGCTGGACCGTAGTAATAACGGCGTCTTAACCTATCTTTTGGGCTTCATTTGTTTCGTATGTTTAATTGCCAAATCTCACGCATTACATATCACGGCGCTGCAGGCAGAGCAAGCGACTTTACAGCAGCACATCTGTTGGAATCCACTGGAACAGCATTTCTGATTGGTAAACAGTGCAGCTATTATGGAGAATGGACGGGTGGTGCCACTGCACTATATTCGTGACCGCAGTGAATCGAACAACGTGCGCATGCGTCTCGAATTGAACGGGGCCAAAACGGCATGTATGGTTTGTTTGAAGAAAGTAAGGTAAACTTATGGCTATTGAATTGCTTCACATTCTCTTATTTATTAGGCGCCTTCAGCCTGGCGAGGTAAAAGTGTGTCGGTCATTTCTATAAAAAGGTGCGAAAAATTGTAAACCAGAACGTCGTGTCGATTAGTATCGAAAAGGCCGGTTACGCCTTTGCAGGGAACAAATCCTGCCTTTGTGTGCTATGCTTCTATTAACACACGTTATAATATACAATTTCACTCTCATTAAGTAGCCTCGATTCACCTTTTCACGCGATTGGTTCGCGGTATTATATTGACAAAGCATCGTTTAACTTTGAAACCTTTGTTCGTGAAATGACAAACGATCAGCTGTAAGGCCAACTCTAGATAAGTTGAGTAGTAAGTGTTGGTGTATTGGTATAAATGATCATCCATTTTGATACACATTCAGCTAACTATTTCAATATTATACGCGGTCATATTGAAGCATATTTAATGCAGATTTAATGACTACTGAATTCCTGTTGGTTTTACTGTGTCCATTCGTCACTTTTGCTTTGTACTGGTAGTGCTATCTCTCGTCTCTTTATGAACCACAGCATCAGGCCTATACCACTGATGGAGTTCAGAGTATTGTAAAGCGCTACGTTTCAGAATATTTTCATTACTTCCTCTGGAATGATTAGGAAGTTACTAAAATTCTCATCCAGGACGTCTAATACTCATACGTAACACAACCAGTCTCTGGTCTATGGTCATGAATCTACCATTGCTTGCTAATATCTCGAAACTTAACCTCCTTCCCCGGCATGTCAACGAACTGAACCGTACACCCCCTGAAACGTACGTTTCTCGACCAAGGTCACAGCGCATCCGAAATCCAAGAGCCACAATAAACAAACTACTTAAATTCAAAAATAATTTCGAAATTCAATAATGCATACACAGTTGCTGTTGGATAGTACAGATGGAAGGGGCCACTCATAGGATCAATGCGAGGTAGGAGGGTAATATTAAAACGGATCGTAGGGAAATCTGGTTTGGGAGTGTGGTTGGATTTATATAGCTCAGTTACTGACCGTGGAAAGCTCCTGCAAACACAATAATGAACTTTCGGTTTCCATAGTGTGGGAGAAATGTCTTGACTAGCTTGGCGTCAATTAGCCAGTGGAATCGATACTTTGGAGACCGGTTCTATTTCCGTGTCCGGAAGTCTCATGCTATTTCGAGAGCTCCACTTTTGCACGCATTGACTGTCGGACCGTGTCCGGTGTAGAATACGAAGAAGTCATTAAAAAGACACGATATGCTTAGTTAGAAACTAACGCTATCTGACGTAACACTTTATTAATGACCATTCTTAAAAAACTAATAAGTCAGGAGACATTTCAACATGTTTCATAGGCTATACGTTGGGTATATTCGTAATCAGTTTGCAATACAATGCTCCTTGAATTTATTCTGTTCTCTCAACAATGAGTTTCTGATAAACATATGGATCTGCAAATAGTTCCTAAATGTGCCCCCAGAGTGTAGCAGAATAGAATTCGCACAAGCGGACTTGTTTATATTCTTCTCTGTATCAGTATCTTTGCTTGTGTATAAAAATAATTTATACCTTGGCCTTGAAGGTATTTGTGCCTGTATCTGGCAAAGCCCCGATGAGTATGTGTGTCTTTGTATGTATGTTGTATATACACTTGACCAAGGCGATCATATCTTCCGAATGAATATTCAAAAGAAAAGTTGAAGGTAGAGGTGACACAGCGTTTCCTTCGTACGTATTTTAACGCTGAAATCTGTGGGTGCAAAGTCAGATCGGTTACATCCAGTCCTTGAGCTCCACGTGTTGGTAGAGGGAAAAAAACTGTTCGACAACTCTGCTGTTTCTCAAGGTTTACAGGTGAACCTTTCACTCTGGTAAAGTACAGACAGAATGAAACCATATTTAGAGATCAACTGGAAATATGAGAATGTGGACGATGTTCTACAAAACAACACGACCCAGCCTAACAGAAACATTGATTTAACGTTATCATACATTTCTCATCTTTTAATACGGATGGTTGAACTTAATTTGTAGTGATTATGATTCAAGGAATATGTTACTGACGATAAACAAGAGAGTATGAGACTTTTTACACATGTTTCTAGATGACTTGACTCTTTTAAAACTTTTGTTTACATCATGAGCAGAACCGCTTGTGTGTTACAAATCTCGTAACACTGACAGTAGTTGTATTATAAGATCACAATAAAAGGCTTAGGAAGACAGTGCATAAAGGAGCTGTCAGATCAGATGTTCAAGAAGCATCTCAGCACACGTCTCAAATTTGCAAACAACTTACATAGAACATTATGGATATCCTCAAACTTCCCTCCCAGCAATCTGAAGTGTTGTTAAATAACTCAGAGCAGAGACTAAAATTATAGAAACATAGAAGTCTAATTTCAGAATCCTTGTTATGTCTCCATAACTGAAGGGTCTATTCAAGTGGGATGTTCTCACATCTTCAAGGCGAAACATTTACTCTACAATCACCGTTCAGATCGATACAATTACTGCTTATGTTTCATCCTACAGTACACCAAGTGGGCTGATATGTAACAAAATGCTGCTTTGATACCATATCAGCCAGCTCTCGATGAACGAATCTTAATTCGCACCGAGGAGAGTCACCATTGGAATTGAAATTGGATGAAAATCCTCCACTCCATTGTGACGGAACATTCAAGGTCAGAACGTTTAAATACTTTCTATGATGTTTTAGTATGTGGTGCGTAAGAATAGACTTTATTTCAGGTGCTTCTACTGTCTTTGCTACAGATGTTGGAGGCTGAGGGTGCCTTCAAGGTCTTATGGTGATTAATAATTCTGTGGTTGCCATTACGTGTTGTCTAATATTTGTGCACTGTAACTGAGGAATGATGGATGCAATGCCATATTCATGAAGACATTTTATGGCCAAAACTTTCAGGAATTAACACAATACTTTGAATAAAAATTTCCTTGGATATTATCCATCGTCTAGTAAAATATAATCCCTATCTCCGGACCGGAGATAGGGATTAGCTCTATCTAGTGGGCCCAACTGTGTAGGAACCCTGAAGACGGAGATAGAGTCCCATCTCCGAAACGTCGTTTTACGTTTTATATTTTATATTTTACTAGACGATGGATAATATCCAAGGAAATTTTTATTCAAATGACTCTTCACCATCGTCAAGAAGTTTTAGATTTGATAACACAATATTGGTTGTTATGCTAAACTGCAGACAAATATAACAGTAACATTGGTGGTTAACTGCTACTTATTTGTAGTGTGACTAAAGTAAAAAACTGCCTTTCTATCTGGGTCTTTCTTGAAATAATTTGGCGTGAATTAATGGAACTGTTTTTCCGTAATGGCAATGTTATAAATATGCAGAAAATAAGTAAGATTTGAGGTTTTCACAGCGGTGAGTTTGAAGATTTCTGTCTTCTGGGTTGTTGCGCTGTGTAGTCTGGTCGATGTTAACCAACGTTTCAGAGGTCATACTGCCTCTGTCATCAGAGTATGAAGATTACTGTCTTCTGGGTTGTTGCGCTGTGTAGACTGGTTGATGTTAACCAAACTACACAGCGCAACAACCCAGAAGACAAAAATCTTCGTACAGAATAAAATTTTATTGTTTGGAAAAATCATAATAATGAGTTCTCTGTGCCAAAGCAGTGACCAGAACATACATGAAATGGGTCAGGAAATATTTTAAGTTAGAGAACTGTTTTAATTTTAAAAATATAATTTCTTCGAGAGAAAATGCTATAGCCAATGCTGAGAACGTTTTCTGTTAGCTTAATTGTGCCTGTGTAGAGTGCATAATACATCCAAAAGTGTAAAAAGTAAAAGTAAAGTTTGTCCCACTATACGCCATGTAGGCGTTTGGGGTGAGAGGAGGTATAGCTCCTCTCTTCCTTGACCTCGGCACTAGATGGGGGTGAGTGGTCAGCATCACGCCCCGGCCGGCTTTACCCCCGGGAAAGGACCCCGGTACCCATTGTAGAGGAGGCTGGGTGGGCCCCAGAGCCGGTCTGGACGCAGAGGCTAGAGGAAAAATCCTCTGCCCCCGTCGGGGATCGAACCCCGGTCGTCCAGCCCGTAGCTAGTCACTATACTGACTGAGCTATCCCGGCTCACATCCAAAAGTGTAGGGAATTTTAATTATCTAAGAAAGAAGTTACCATGCCTAAATCAATTAATATCTTTCATACCAAATTATAATTTATTATATGAGTGCCCAGTCAATGGTATATCATGGATATTTTTCACAAAATTAGGACACTTTTGTCTGTAGATTAACGTAGAATGTTGAAGTTTTCCTAAATTTTCGGCAAACACTGTTTTTGCCATCTTCATTCAGTGTGCATTTATGAGTATTTGGGGAAATTCCGAAGCAGCGGTAAGTGGTTTGTGGGAGACGTAATGACTGGAACTCGGTTGAGTAATGTACATGATGGAAAATATATTTTGGTAGAAGGTGGTAAGAAAAAGAAAAAGTTTTAGAAACCGGAAAAGTAATTAGGATGTTATGAGAAAATATTTAGCGGCCACGTGGTTAGGACCTGTCAGAACAGATCAAGGCGATGTCAGGAAGGACGAAGTGGGAGAACGGATGACTGAATTCATTTGGGTTGGCCGGTGTTAAGGATTGTGGGAAGGATATGTATGATCGGGTCACACATAGGTTTTTCCATGGCAAAAGGGATAATTTATTTCCTACATTTCACCCTTAACCCCTGGCTTTTTGCTGTCTTAATTAGCACAACCTAATTACAATATGTGCATTTCATAACAACTTCCTATCCTCAGGTAAAAAGACGCTGGATCTCTGTGGTTACCGAGGGAGTTGCAATAGTGTGTTTAGTGACCACCTGGCTTGGAATGCAGATCGTGAGAAATACTTATACAGATAACCGTCGACATTCTACGCTACTTGTTACCAAAAGAAAAAGTTGTACGGCCTTTACATATCTTATGTTTTCCCTAAGATTATCATATTGTAGTTCATATTATATAGCCCATTCAAAGAAAGTAAGCAATCTACTGGCAGACGAGCTAAACGCTGCTATTTCTCTGCTTTAATTATTTTCATGCCTTGTCTAAAATCAGGCGTGTCTTTAACAGTTTTGAACTTCCTGTCCTCCCGATTTACCTTTTCTGTGATTGTCCATTTTTTAAATTTCTGGCAGTGCTCTTCAAATGTCATCTATGCTGCTATCAAATTTGGCTCCTTCTTTCATTCAAACCACATCTCTATGTTCCATTGCTGCCTGCGATCTTGTGAATGTAATCTTCTCAAGTCAGTTCCAGTTGTCATTTGTTTGCCAACATTTCATTCTGTTAACATCCACTATTCGGTCAAGACGATTTGTCTTTTATTGACATTTATTGAATAAACACTTTGTATTACACGTTACGGCTTGTATCGTATGAATGTTTAAAATTTGCTGTGCTCACTTTCAGTGTGGTTGAGGGACCTGATAAATTTATATTTAAATTAGTTCGTAAAGCCTGGAAAGAGATTAAAGACCGGGTAGATTTGCTTCTTTGTTTAGAAAATTTGTATACGATGAGATTAAATGCCATTCAGTGTTTCCATCTGAGTGAAACTCCGATATAAGAATTTCGCTGTACATTTTTTACACATGCAAGCACCGCTTCAACTTCATACACAATATCCCTGAAATCGGCTCATCGCAATTCTTTACAGAAATCAAACTAGGCCGGCCGCGTTCTACGCAGTCCGTGTAAAAAAACATTTTGTGTGTGTGTGTGTGTTAAATCATCTAACTTAAATTTGAGAATTATATTCCATGTCCTTTTTCAGGTTCCAGATTGTGGTCATTGATTATTTGAATCCGGTAATTTGTTTGGCAGTTCTTCAGACTACTTCTTTGCTTAGCTTTCTGATATAATTTCCGCAGATCCCATCGCTGTTATTCACGATGAAGGCGATTTTTAAATTGTCATTATTTGCACCTCTGTTTAATCAGCTTGCTTAAATGCACAATTCATCTTCTGTTCTAAAAATAAAAACCTGATATTTGCATACAGAATGGATCCCATGATTCCTATTCTTTTCCATTTTGTTGAGAAAGAATTTGAAAAGTCATCATTATTTCTAAAGTATTTTTAAATTACTGTGAACACTCCTCCTTGCTTCTATAGTCTGAGGTACTATATTAAAGTTTTCTCGTAAACTTACTGGGTAAATTCAACTTCGTTTCAAATTTTGGTAGACTCCCTAAACGTCAACGAATACTGAAGTGCCGCTAAGATTTGTTCATGTCATTTCTATTGTTACTGTGTTAATGCTGCATCTATACATCCTCTTCCTTCCCTAAAACCACGCTTTTTTTATTCGAGATGATCGTCTGCATATTCGATTAACTTCTTCTTCGATACCTTTTCCTACAGTTGGATGCCATTGTTCCAAAATGACGTCTGTACACACGTAACATTTACTTCCGTCTTCCTTTTTATGTAAGCAGCTACCTGATTGACAGCCCTATAAGCCCCTCTCTTCGTGTTTATTCAACTTTCCTTGTGACCTTTCACTTATTAAATTTCTTCTACATTTAAATAATTTCACTTTAATACAAATGGACATTTCTCTTCCTTGCTTTTCGTAAAAGTTTTTCCAATTGTGAGTAAATTCTCCCTAATCTTTTAGTGTAACAGAATCAATTGATCCCTAGCTGTAAATTTCCCCAACTTTCGTTGTTCGATTCGAAAGCTACATTTTAAGTCACCAATTCGTTGGCGCCTTCAGTTGCCTGGGTAGACCATCAGTTCATACACTGTACCACCTTATTAAAATTATATGACTTGTAATACAGAAATAGCAGAAAAACTCCGTGCTGACATTTCAAACAAATTCAAAATAGGTTTTCTATAGTTTGGTTGGCTAATGAAATAGGTTTCCAAACACACATACGTTTTCATGTCTCCCAAAATATTCACTTGCTACAGGATAGATCTATATTCGGTATGAGATTTGTCTCAGAAACTCTGTGTAACTGGCAAAATATGCATTAATTCCACCGTAAGTGCTTCAAATCATGCCAGAATCGATGTAGGCAATACAGATTTTTCAAAATACAATCCTTGGCAATATGTGTTTCGGTTTTGTAAATATATTCCTGTCTCGGGAAATAGTTTTCGCCAAATTTTGTTATTATTGTCATCACAAAATCCTATACTTTCTCTGAAAGTTTTAAATTTGAACTGAATTTAAAAAGCATCTGCGGTGATTTCAAATAGCAATCCCACGACTCAGTTTTCATACGACAATTTAATGTTTACAAATTTCGTAGGATTAAAAATTAAAGAAAAATATTGTAATACGTTTTACTGGTTTTCTACTATATTCGTCCGAACTAGCTACTAACAAATGATACTTCTTCCTGATAATTACAGAATTCTTTATTGCCAAGTGGTCCTGGTACATTTTCTCTGCGCAAAGCTGGGCGAACGTATCTACTGCTACTTGAAATATAACTTAATTATTAACCACAAAAGTTTGTTTGAAAATTAATTAAGCTTCACACGTGGAGAACCTTCTTGAACATTCGCTTTGATTTCCTGGGTTATAGACTGTCACTGCGCCGATCGTGAAAACCCGTAAATGTTGAATAACAGATCAACAGTTTCAGACGTGAAAATTCCTCGCTCTTAGTTACATCGAAAACTAGCTGTAAAAGTTCATAGTCAACTGGACACATTTCGGCCACAGTTCATTGCGCTCATCCACAGAAATAAAGTACCGATAACAAATTTGATACACGTGTTTCATTTGCTTACACTGTCGCCGAATATATCATACCAGGAACCTCTGCGTCGAAAACCAGCTGTTTCAGAACAAATATCTCCCTCGGGTAATAAGTTTTGTAAAATAGTGCAAGGAGAATGAAAATTTTAAATCAGAGACGTTACAAAATTATCTCGCAGAAACATCGGGACGAGATATGATAATTGGGACTGTCTCAGCTAATCTTTGACATGCGCTTAATGTATGTGTGAACGGAATTTATGACCACGCACATAAAATTTCCAATATGATATTTGACTGACAAAATTACTGTCTTCGGGTAGTGTGGTTTTAATTCCGTTGTTTACTTCTAAATTCTACCTTTCATTTTCCCAAAGATTATAAACTCAGTTTTCGTTATTTGTCTATGTCGTCCTTCAAACTGAATAAAAATTTCTGCTTTTAAATAATAAATTTGATTCTCCAAAAACTGATTAAAAGTTCCTAACTTCAGCAAGAAAAACAATTATTCTCATAAAATTATTATATACCCCGTGTCCCTCCCATATTTTGACTGTCGGTGCTCATAGAAACCCTCTCTTACATTCCAGATTTTGTTGCCCAGTTAGCTTTCTACAACTCCGACTGTTTCATCACACTACAAAATTTATAAAATATCTATCTCTCCATTACACTGATCAGCCCCGATAGAAATAGCAAGAGGGAGTAAAAGATACGCAAAGAGCAAACCTTGTGGTCGAGCCACAACCACTCGTTCCTCTGGCTGACCAATGGAATAGGCTTACTGTAGTCTTTGTAGTGAAACTTGCAAATTAATTGCAGAGTCATTGATTTAACCACCACATTCCAAATTGTGCCGAGTGTAACGCTTGTACCTCCATGGAACAATGTGAAGACCTTCGAGAATTAAATCAGGGTCAGCGAAAGTAAAGGCGACGCCTTCTTTGAATGACGAGAAAACTTGAGGGATTTAGCCTGTCTCTTACATCCCGGATATACGCAATAAAATCTTTTCGGGCGATTAGCCGCGTCAAATCGTTAAACAATAAAACTGACGTTTAAGAGACCGTCTCTGTCCCTATCACAGGGTTCTGATCAGCTTCCCGGATATAACTTAGAAAACCGAAAACACATGGAAAGGTACACAACATTACAGCACCTCACAAGTGACTCTCACTATACGCGGAGTCTGCGTTAATGAATTACGAAATCACGGAACGTAATGGGAAGAAATTAATTTATTTTCGATCCCAAACACCGAATATTTCAGGCGTTCAAGATTACATTAACCTTTAATGTGCTTACTCTTCAAGTAGATCAAGACGCAAGACCAGTAAGTAATACACACCACATCATACGTAAACTAAACAGAAACATTAAAGCAGTTTATTGATTAAAAATTAAGAAATAAAAGTAAGGACAGTGCTAATTCATGCTTAACGCAGCCGATTGGGGGAGTTTAAAGGGAGCTGTAGGAGAGCGTAGTCGTGATTTCACCTGTGGTTTTTGGTGTTTGACAGGCGCTACACGTGCCAAACACAAACCTACCAAAAAGATAACTACGGGCGGGGTCCTGTGCAAGCGCAAGACTTCGTCCCTTGCCAGGTTACACTATTCCTGCGTACGAAAGGCATTGCTAGAAATGGTAAACTGGAATACTGGGAACGACCCGTTCTTCAAGTGCCTGAGCACTGCGGGTCCCAATTTTTCGTTGGCTTGATCGGTAGGACTCCTTGGACGAGAGATCGGCCCGTCGCAAGGCCTCTACCTGTACACAGGACAGCACAACACTGAAAATCGCAGACAAACATCCATGACTTGAGTGGGATTCGAACCCACGGTCCCAGCGACCAAGCGGCACAAGGCCCACGCCTCAGACCGCGCGGCCACTGCGGACCCCGGAAATGGTCAACAGAGCTTAAAACTAACATTTACTTACGCTACCATTCAAACTGGGTCTGTTGCTGCTAATGAAAGATTATCCCGTCAGGCAACTTGTCCTTCGTGCAAAGTAGTTTGGGTAGATGTTCTATGGGATTTGAACCCAAAGGGTGTGGGATCGCTTTGGCTGAAGGCCTCAGTGATTGAGGACAGCGGGCTGTGCCCCTTTTGAATTATACCCTGCCATTCGCCTTACATCTGAGGAAAAGCACGGAAAACCTCAGTCAGTGTAGCGGAATGGTTAGACCACTCGTTGTGCCGACTTGGCTGTCTTTTAAGGGGCGCCTTCGGCAGGCGTGCTGATCTTTAGTCCCCCTCGGTTGCTCGTGAATGACCTCTGTCAGCTCTCGATCGGCACATGTGCCTCCAGAGTTGCCGGACTAAGGCGTTCCCCACAGAAGCCAACTTTGAGTCGAAGCTCTCGGTCAGTGCTCTGATATGTCAGGAGTAATTGGGGGGGGGGGGGGAGGTCGCACAGCCTCAGCTGCGGTGACGCACCGAACTAAACACAGCTAGAGCTACAAACCAACTGAAACTGACACCCTTCTAGCGTGTGCTTCGGACGAATTCATCTCATACGATCAAAATCAGTTCTTCTTACTCGGCCTCTACCAACGTACCAAGGCGCGTTAGTCCTAATCTTTATGTCCCTTCTGGTATAATTGGTTTTCTGTGCAATGTTGCTTCTCTGATCTATTTGACTTCTTAGGCTCAGTCACTTAGTATCTACTGTCCACAGACCAGGAGAAAAGCCCTGCGGAGGGAAGTCGTTTCTGGGGCGGTGCAGGGGTGATGTTTACTATAAAGTGGACTAAAGGGCTGCTATTGGTGGGAAGTGTGATACGTCAGAGTTTTACTCTACAGCACAGACTGAAAACATCAATCAGTTAAGAGTAGCGTGTAGTGAGTGCACCCCTAATGTGTTCTGTGGGTGTTGCGATAATATTCTAGATTAAATCGCTGTGCCACTGTGAGGTAATCTTAAAGCTGTACCCATTTGAACACATGAAAGCCTGTCGTCTGTTGTTCGTTCAGTGGTTGTGGAACGAATGTTTTTAGGATGGATCGTCACTCACCGTGAAATCTTGCGCATGCGCGTATATCGAATTCCTAGCAGGGATTTTCTCCTGATCTGTGAACTGTAGATTGGGTGCTTTTAGATATAAATGTGAAAGAAAATTGTTTGCTGTGGTTTCATATTTCACTTACTTTCAAATAGTTCTCAAGTTCCGTCCGAATTTTGTGTATTCTATCTGTATGGCCTTTCCCTTAAAAATTTATTTTAGAGTGTCTGTAACGAACGTTTCCTCTCCTTTTCCTTTCTCATCGTTAAATTATCCTGACTGAATGTTTGTTCAAACCGCTTAGTAATGATGTACTTTGCCTACGTAATTCATTCCACATTCTTCTCATATTTTGGGTTTTATTAAACCACATATATCAAGCTTCTTTGTTCCTAATTTCAATGGCCTCGACTGACTCAGGATAACTTCGGAGGACATTGATTCCTATGCGAAAGTTGTTCTCACTAAGTCCCTCTATACACTCCTTTAGTTTGGCCTTTGAATTACTCTGTACATAATCGTATGCTATTTTGTTTCTGTAATTTAATTTTTCGTGTGGCAATGCGTAAGTTCTTTTCATAATCCGCATTTCTTTCTTTCAGTAACAATACCTGTAGTTCTTCACATTTTGTATGTGAAATATTTTTTGATTGAGATTTCTTGTTTTGTCTTCATTAGGTGTTGTCCTTACATTTGTCGTAGTATTAATTATTTAACACGATTCTTTAAATTAGCTCCATTATTAACCATTGTAAAAGTAAAAAGGTAAAGTTTGTCCCACTATACGCCATGTAGGCGTTTGGGGTGAGTGGAGGTATAGCTCATCTCTTTCTTGACCTCGGCACTAGATGTGGGTGAGTGGTCGGCATCACGCCCCGGCCGGCTTTACCCCCAGTACCCATTGTAGAGGAGGCTGGGTGGGCCCCAGAGCCGGTCTGGACGCAGAGGCTAGAGGAAAAATCCTCTGCCCCCGTCGGGGATCGAACACCGGTAGTCCAGCCCGTAGCTAGTCATTATACTAACTGAGCTATCCCGACTCATATTAACCATTGTAAAAGTTATTATTATGATAAATTGTTAATTATTTTCTTTAAATTTGATTAAATACTTTTTAATTTCCGTTCTAATTTTAATCCTATGGAAGCAAGACGTCTTTATCCAAAGGGCAAATGGGATGTTTCCCACGGACACTTAATTTTATGGGCCCCCTCCACGTGGCCGTCGTTGTGTGGTTGAACCTTTTCAAAACACTTCCGAACTTCTGAAGAATCCATTTGTGGGCGCGTTAGAAGTCAGTTTCCATTACCTAGAACGGCCAGAACGAGTGTGCAGATGGTAAACTACCCCGCGTACTTTGGTTTTTCTACTTTTATATGTGAGAAGCATATATAGTATAGCAAAAGTATTTTATGGTTAGTTCACCGTTAAGTTTTATTCATGAATCAGTACAGTAGAAATACAAAGAAGCATTCAACTTTTCTCTTCGTGTCGGTAATTTGAAGTTTCGTACTTCTAGTTTCAGTGTATACAATTTTAACTTTTTCCTTCTGTTATTGTTTAGTCTTACACAGGCATATTTCGATTAAGTAAAAATATTATGTTTGAATGTTCAGAGTGAATGTCCAATATCCCCAATCTACACTCTTAATTTATAGTCTGTCATTAATGTCCTTATATTTCACAGTAATTTGAACTTCAGACCTACGATCAGCTGTCTTTATTTTAAACGTATATCCTATTCTTCAACTTTAAGAAAATATTCGCCATTCATTATTCAGAATATGTTGTATAACCATAGAGAAGTAAACAATATAAATACACGTTGGTCTGAATGTTCTCTCTTTTTAGAAACGTGCACTCTATGTTTATAAGTATCACGTAATTAACTTCTTGACAAGGAAATTCTTGGTCAGTAGTCTATGCTGATAGTGTCTATGTAAACTGTGGTATGTTGTGATTCTGGATTCCGAGATATTATTACAATAAATTAAGGATATACGTGTGATCGAATGTGGTTTGTGCCTTGTTTTGGATATGGAAATGAAGTAAAGTAGTTTGATGGAAAATGTACAGCATAAACGAGGAATGAGTGGATATGAATCTTATCCTTGAAGAATTTCTCAGAGTTCACTCAACCTCCGTAAACACAGTCGTAATTTTGGACATTGTTTCTGAATTAATAGGTTTTGCAATTATTTCTTTCTTCCGTCGTAAGATATAAAATGTTTCTTTCATCATTTGTTTTGTATGATACGTGTGTTCTTAAAACGTCAAAAGCCTTTACAACAGAACAGGCTGGCAGACGGCTCAAGAACGCGGTTATATAGTAATTACTTATAGTACTTAAGAATAATCCAGTTTCCAATGTCGTATTAATGTACAGCGACGATGGTTATGTCGGAATAACTTTCTATGCATAGTTGAGTAACCTCGTATCAATCCCTACGAGAACACGTCCTTGACTACCTGTGTACGAAAAACAGTTGCATGGAGCGTGGTTATGTTTACGTGATGGAAACGACAGTAGCCAAATGAAGTAGATTACTGATATTTCTTCAAGAACGCTTGTGAATATTTCATTTTTATAGAATGGAAAACAACATGGTGACTGAATTATATACATAATTATTCTTCTTTCTACGCGGTGTTATCTGGAGTGCCGCAAGGCTCTACCTTGGGACCTCTCTTGTTTAATATTTTTATTAACGACCTTTGCGACAAAATTAAGTATTCTAAATTTCTCTTATTTGCTGATGATTTGAAACTATATTGTGATATTAAATCTGTGCATGACTGCAGAGCTCTTCAAGCAGATATCGATTCCGTACATGAGTGGTGTAATGATAACAATATGGAACTTAACATTGAGAAAACCAAAATTATATCGTTCACACGTAAAACCAACAGTATCCATTTTAATTACATTGTTAGTGACTTTTTAATCTTGCGTACTAATTGTATAAATGATCTCGGTGTTTTGTTAGACAGTAAACTGTATTTTCACTGTCATGTAAATTGTGTTCATTCCCAGGCACTAAGGACCTTAGGGCTTATTCGTTTTATTACTTATAATTTTTCCTCTCTAGACAGCCTTGTTGTTTTATATAATGCTTTAATTAGGTCAAAGCTTGAGTATGCCTCGGTCGTTTGGAATAATCTTACACAGACAGATTCTAATAAATTAGAAAATATTCAAAGAAAATTTGCCAGTTTATGCAATTACCGATTTTTCCAGTTTAATATCCCCCGCAAATATGAACTGATCCTATCTACATTACATTTTAGAACACTTTACTCCAGACGACGACATCTCGATGCGTTATTTCTTATTAATGTAGTTAAGGGCAAAATAATTTGCCATTCAATTATGGACACTGTTGGTTTACGTGTGCCGGCGAGGCAAATAAGAGAATTTTCTACTTTTAGTGTGAGCAGTGCACTACGACATAGTCCTTCAGTCAGGTGCGTCATCGCTGCAAATGACGTATGTAAATCTTTGGACGTATTTAGCATAAACATTGTCTTCCTTGAGCGAACGTTCTCAACAAGGGAAATGATCTAGATAGATTGTCTTGTAGATGATCTAGCTTCGTTATCTGTTTTTTATATTTCTTTAACGTTTTACAATTATATTAGTGTTCCCTAGGTGGATTATTTGTTTTTATTTAAGTTTCTTCATTTATTTTGCTCTGTGTTAATGTTGTTTCTATTTTGGGTTTGTCTGTACTTGGCAGTTATATTTAATACTGTACATGTATAAGTTTAGTTAATCCGTTTGTGTAATATTATCCATTATTATTTCACTATTATTGTATATATTATCAGTGTTTGCCTGTTATTGGCTTCTTGCTGTTGGCAAACACGTAAATAAATTAATTGAATTGAATTGAATTAACGCTCTGAAACACGAAACTGAATTTGACATAAACCGGAAAGAGTGGGGGAGGGGTTAGCGAGAGTCACTACCTAACTAGATGGCTTATCGAACCCGAAGGTTCATCACCAAATTAACCAAAGCCGTCCACCGGACCCTGTCCTAGTCCAACAAAACCCAGTCTCCTTCAACTCCTATCTCCCATAGATCCCGCCTGAGATTATCCTCCCATCTACATCTAGGTCTCCCCAGCGGTCTCTTCCCCTCAGGCTTCCCAACCAATAACCGGTGCACACCTCTTGTCCCATCCATGCGCGCTACATGTCCCGCCCATCTCATTCTTCTCGACTTAATCACCCTGACAATACTGGGGGAGGAGTACAGATTTATAAGCTCATCATTATGCAGTTTTCTCCATGCCCCATCGTCTTCCCTCTTAGGCCCAAATATCCTCCTCAACACCCTATTCTCAAACACCTGCAATCTGTGTTCCTCCCTCTGAGTGAGTAGCCATGTTTCGCGCCCATACAAAACAACAGGAAAGATTTTTGTTTGATAAACTTTAATTTTCAGGTTCTTAGAAATCAGACGCGAAGACAAAATAGCAAGCATTTCCAGAATTTAATCTCCTCCTAACTTCCTCATGAGTGTCATTTTCATTTGTTATTGTTGTTCCCAGATATTTGAACTTTATAACCCTTTCAAAGGACTTGTTAGCTACCCTAAGACAATTCTGCGCTCCTGTCTGCTGACGAAATACTAACATGTACTTAGTTTTTTCTGAATTTACTTCTGTCCCACCTCCCTACTAGCCTCTAGTAAAACTTCTGCGTTCCTCTTTATTGTATTCATGTTGTCCCCCAATAAATTAACATCATCAGCATATACTAATAGCTGATGTGTCCCGTTCAATTGCAAACCCTCCTGCCTATCTTGGATTTTCCTGATGGCATATTCTAGCGCAAAGTTAAAGAGCAAGGGAGACAAAGCATCTCCTTGTTTTAGGCCGTTCTTGATGGAGAACGACTCAGATACATATTTACCTACTCGAATTTTACTTCAGGTTTCATTTAAGCACGCTTTTAATAGTCAC
This sequence comes from Zootermopsis nevadensis, assembly GCF_977971745.1. Classification (NCBI taxonomy): domain Eukaryota; kingdom Metazoa; phylum Arthropoda; class Insecta; order Blattodea; family Termopsidae; genus Zootermopsis; species Zootermopsis nevadensis. The sequence continues at coordinate 10,122,820 of NW_028259148.1, read as the reverse complement.
TACAATTACGAAGTATGAGGCTCTTAAATAATATTTAAAAATTATATTTCTACGTTAAATAAAACATAACGAATGTTCATTAGATAGATAAACATCATACACGTTAGGTCTTTCCAGAATATTTTGCTATTAAGAACATGAGTACTAACGGTTCAACACAATTAATTTAAATATTTTGAGTACGCTTCCAGATAGATGAAGACTCCTTGGTTTGACTCTGCAAAGTGTATGTCCCACCTTATTATCAACGTTACTGTACCACCTGTCACGGACGAACGGACACACCGTCTAAACTTACATACGAGACGTGCTCTCATGTTAGATGCATGTAGGGTTTTTCCAAAGTCGTTGTATAAAAACAAGCAAACATAACAATGTCTGAAGCTAATGAACCATGAATCGTGTTCTACATTAGCAATGAACCTCGACGTTCGTGTGTTATGAAAATGTCAGTGTTGTTTTTTCAATCCACATATGAAATTCGTTATTTAATTCTCACATGGTGAAAGCACAGTATCGTGTCCACCTGCTTGCATGGGGTATACCATCTTTCACACGACCTACGCTTGTCGCATGTTATGTCGGAGTTCCGTCGGCCGTTACAAATACACAAGTCAAAGGCCGACCAGCCAATTCACGGGTTGGAAGGAGGGAGGGAGTGAGTCTTTGTGCCCCCATAACCTTGCCCATCTTCCCCTCCTACTGTGATGTATCTCAGGCTTGCAGATATTCTGTATTCAATATACTACTCCTTCTAATGAGGATTAGTGCAGAATCATTTTGTGCAATATCGAGAGAAACAGTTGAAGGTTCCTTTTCACTCTTCCGCTCTAGTCCTCTGTGTTAAATGTCTTCGCCCAAAGGTTGAAGACAGACCAACCTGAGGGATACTTGCGAGATATCGAAAACAAATCTTTACCTTCGTATCCTCAGTCACTCCACGTGGATGGACAGAATATTATTTCAAGACGATGTATCAACTGCAACGGTTATTTGGTGTCAAATTATGCACGAGGATTATACGAGGCGCGTCCCAAAAGTAAGTTTCCCTGGGGCCGTTTACAGAAACAAAACACAATTTCATGGAAATATTTATTGCAACAGATACAGCAAGTGTCCAGATATTTTTCAACATATTCGCCACCGGAATTGAGACATTTGTCATACCGTGGGACCAACTTTTGAATACCTGTGTCGTAGAAGTCTGCCGCCTGGGATTGGAACCACTGTGTGACAACCATCTCCGCCTCTCTGTCATTCTCAAAACGCTGACGCTGACCGGACAGGAATTTCTTGAGGTGTAGGAAAAGATGGAAATCACTGGGAGCGAGGTCCGGGCTGTAGGGTGAATGATTAAACACCTCCCAGCTGAACTCCTGCAGGAGACTCGCTGTCCGTCGAGCCGTGTGCGGCCTAGCGTTATCACTGACCGCACTTCACAGTCGGCGGGAGCTGGAATAAGAACCTCCATCTTCAACAGCTACAACGATGCTACTGTGAGAACGCGGGAAGTACCGTTAGTGCATGCGCCATGCTACGTCATTGCTCTATCACGTACGCACAGTCGCTTCGCGCAATATAAGGTTGCTAGCTGTGGGACGAGTGGGAAACTTACTTTTGGGATTCGCCTCGTATATTGAAAGAATTGGAGAGGAAGTGGTGGCGGACTATTTCTGGGCAGTAATCTGGAATTTGGAAAGACCGAGGAAAACCACGTAAAAGCTGAGACAGGATAGATGATGTCACGTTTGATATTTGAACCAGGATCCACTCGAATGAGAAGAAGTCAGACAGACCAACGTTGGAACCAACATGGTTGGTGTCACTTCATGCGAATACTGGGGCAGTTCATTGAGATAATGTTATTCAATTAACCGCTTTCACCAAAAAACTATCGACATTATGAAGAGATTGTCATGTTTTTATGAGTACTTTTTCTAAGCATTTGCATTACCAAAGCAAAGAAGGTGAAAAGAATTCTTAAGTAGACTGTAATCGCCCTGCACTTAAAGAAATGGCTAGCCATTTTTGGCTACCGCAAATTCATTGCCGTATTCACAATAGTGCGCATATATCACAAATGTTATTGCGATATCTATTTTAATATTATCCCTTCTAACTTGTGTCTCCCCCTATCAGATTTTCCGACCAAATCCCAGTATGCATTTTCGTATTTCGCATTAGTGCACATGCCCTGGCCATCTCACATTTTGGCCAAAAGCAAAAATTACGTAGATCCTTGTTATCATATTTTCCTCATCATCCTGTTACTTTAAATCGTTATTTTAAGAATTGAAGTTTTACGACTCTGAGATTTGAGATTGTGCACTTTATAAGTGGGTACCGACGTTTCGGAGAAACATGCTGCCCAGGCCAGGGAGTACAAGAAGATTGATGTCAATCTTCTTCCCTCCAACTTAACCCGTCCGAATTCTTGACCTTAAAAATCTTCTTCGAATATTGAAGCAGCAGGTTCCAACAATACTTTTTAATAACCTACAAAGTTAAGGTGTAACAATCGAGAAGATCGCAATATGAGTTAAATAATTTGTTCTAGTGTTTTTGAAGCTTAACTTGGAACAAAATGTAAGCCTAATTCTTTATTTACATATGCGGTGATATATTTTCATGGATCTCTACAAAATACATTAAGAAGCATTAACACATTAATATTGATTATTTTCTTGAATATCCTTTATCCGTCCTCACCACAGGACGTTATAGCAAATTCGTACAGTATTTCCTAGAAAGCAGTTCCATACGTATTACCCACCTATTCTTTTCCAAATTACCAGATGGTCGTAGCGTATGGCACGAGTAGGAGACATTAAGGGGCATAAAATGCCTTGATCAAAAAACTAAAAGGAATAGGCTAATTAAAAGACCTAGGCATAGAAGGGAGAATAAAATTACAAAAATAAAGCGGAACGGTGTAGACATCATTCATCATTCTCAGGAAACTGGCTTAGTATACCTCGTCAAAGTTGATGGATGTTAAATTTTTATTGTGTTCAAAACTAACACAGTTTACTACAGCGTTATCTTTTAAAATTTCATTAAAAGCACTACATTTATAAATGTCTTTGTAAAACATCTTGGCGACTGATGCCAGATTTCTGCCAAACGCACGAACACAGAAGAGATCGCCTGACATCAGACTCCCGCCAGGCCTTACCATTGGCGCCACCATATCCGCGTTTTCACTTCTTTAGCCAAAATAACAACCACCACAACTTAATTTAAATTCCTTCCGTGTCACATAAATAACGCACTCGTACAGTCAATAATAACGGACACTGGCTATTATATTATAAGTAAATGGATCAGAGATGAATTTTTGTGAAAACGGTAATGAAATGTTATGTTCTTGAAAGTGTCTTGAGTAATTGATCAACTCTTCGCTTTTTGAATAAGGTCTCCCCATGGAGTTCCAAAACAAGAGAGTCTGGATGATATTTTTCTCGTTTATTTTAAGAATCTAAAATACATACAGTAGTTAACACATTCGTATCCATTGTCAAACTGATATTAAAGCGGATATAGTAATCAGTGGAGCAGAGAATCAATAGAGAAGAAAACCTTTTTCTCAGATTTCCCTGTTGCGTCGTTGCACAATTACACCTCAGCCCCTAAGGTATTTGATACTCCTTCCCTACAAACCAACCTTCAGTCTGTTCTGTCTCTCAGATCCCGTAACATCGCTCCATTATTGAAACGTTGTATACGTGAATACGATTAGTGAGTAAAACTTTCGCAGGCCGCCACCAGGGTCGCATGCAGCCTCAAGCCATATGTTGTGTACCACGGAAAGATCCGGTACATGTTATTGAGATAGACGAAGATGGAAAAATGAGATTTCATTGAAAATAGAAAACACGTAAATAAAGTATTCGATCTTCTCTCAAACTGAAGACAATTTTCTTACATTTTGCCAGAGAATATAAAATTACATTTCATTAAAGGAACCAGAATTGAGAGATAACTTTTAAGGTTATGTGTGCGTAATTAATTTCAATAAATGAAACCATTCATTAGAAGATTATAGTCGTTTAGCTGGTTAACAAACTCCTCGACGTTTATGAAATCTGAAGGCTTATTTCCGTGTTCACAAGGTTCCGCCACTGAAACTTAACCTGAGCCAGATGAAATCTGTCCACATTCTCACACCACATTTATTTAATGCACTTTTACCGTCTGGCTCCATCTATCATTCCAAGGTCTCCAAAGTTGTCTCCATTTTAGGATTTGCAGCTAATATGTACGTAAGCATTTCTCATCTGTCATGCATGCTACATTCATGTCCCAACACATCCTCACTGATAATATTTTAGAATGTAGAATATCGTTCATTTAGCTTATTATTATTCCGATTTTTCTCACTTTTTATACTTCCTCTAATGTATAAATTAAACCGTGAATTCCTTGTTCTCAAACACTCTTATTCATTATCAATGCCATTTATGCTATGCGTCAATGATTGTCATTTTATAATCGAAATCAATTTTTTATCTGAGTTATTGACAGCGTCATTAAGTAAACCATAAATAAACAAACACAACCTAACACTATTAACTGCGTAACAATGTTTAAACAAACATTACTTTCACTCAACTTCCTTCTTTTACTTCAGTGTAGTGAAGTATTTTTCGGCACACAGTGTTTACGTAACGAAAAATAACAGAACCTACAGTTGTCCCAAAACGATGTATAGTCCGCGACTATAATCTTGAGACTTGCGGGGGTGAGGAAGTGGGGTGAAGGAGGAAGGAGAAAAGATAGCTTCTGCCTTTAACGGTTTGGACGTCTTTGCAAGTCTCAAGATTACAGTCGCGAACATTATACACATATTCTATAACTGAAAAACATTTTAACAAACTAAATCATTATATACGTCAGCATTGGCCCTAAATATATTGACGAATCTAGTTTAACTAACTAACCAGATGGCTTACCGAACCCGAAGGTTCATCACCGAATTAACCAAAGCCCTCCACCGGACCCTGTCCTGGACCAACAAAATCCAGTCTCCTTCAACTCCTATCTCCCATAGATCTCGCTTGAGATTATCCTCCCATCTACGTCTAGGTCTCCCCAGCGGACTCTTTCCCTCAGGCTTACCCGCCAATACCCGTTGCAAACTTTTGCCCCATCCATGTGCGCTACATGCCCAGCCCATCTCATTCTTCTCGACTTAATCACCCTGAGGAGTACAGATTTTTAAGCTCATCATTATGCAGTTTTCTCCACGCCCCATCGTCTTCCCTCTTAAGCCCAAATATCCTCCTCAACACCCTGTTCTCAAACACCTGCAATCTGTGTTCCTCCCTCTGAGTGAGAGACCATGTTTCGCACCCATACAAAACAACGGGTAAAATTATTGTTTTGTGTACTTTAATTTTCAGGTTCTTAGAAATCAGACGGGAAGACAAAATATTTTGAACTGAGAAATAGCAAGCATTTCCAGAATTTAATCTCCTCCTAACTTCCTCATGAGTATCATTTTGATTTGTTATTGTTGTTCCCAGATATTTGAACTTTGTAACATTTTCAAAGGACGAATCTAGTTTAGATGTTCAAAATGACCACCTTTCGTGGCGTATTTGACAACGGAGAACAACTGACTGACAAGCGGCTACCAAAATTGCTGTTGGGCCGGCTGCTTTGTGGCTTTGTGCTGCATACGCCGTCCTTCAAGTAAGCCCACAAGAACGAGTCAAGTGGGGTTATTATTTGGCGATCGCGCGGAGGGGGGTGGGTACTAGAATGATCCATTGATCGGGAGAAGCGTTGTCAAGTTAGGACCTGACATAAAGATGGTAATGCGGGTTGCCTCCCTCGTATTGTTGGCACCAAATGCCCTGGTCTCCACACAGCTGATGAAAGGCGGGGATAGTTCCGTGGTCTAATGTGTCTACGTCTTTTTGGGGCATTCTTCATAAGCGTAATTTGCAAAGTGGTGAATACTGTACTCTAATGAACTTGTTCTAGCAAAAAATACTTTCATAATTCCTGCATCAATAATACTCAAGATGGCTGTCTTGTAGGATGTTATGCCATCTAGCCTGGTAGACACTGACGTACGTTTCAAACGAGCTTACTACCCCCATCACAACTCTGATGACAGAGGCAGCAAATTCCCCTGAAACGTTTGTCAGTATGTAACCACACATATTTTAAGAGTATTTATACGACAAGAAAATGAAGGTTTGTATGTCATTTCAAAAGGCTTTCGTTATTTCAAAGAAACAATATTTACAATCGTTAGCATGTATATTTAAACGTTTTTTTTTTGGCATGCGTATTAAAGCTGTTCTGATTCATTCTTTAAATCTTTCGACGAATGTACTTCAGCATAGTAGCCCATTACTTTTAAAATGTTCACTGCTATTAAAAGTTTCACATCGCAGCCTTATAATTAGCTCCAAATGTCACATACATTTACTGTGAACTTTCTCTGCTACTACTTATTATAGTTCTGAAATGTTCTATTCAGTATTTGTCGTAGGGTCTGCTCGTCTGCGTGTATTGCATAATTCAAAAACGACATGAACAAATTTTTCTAACTTCATTTTCCATAAGAAATGTATATTATTCACTTAATAATGATTAATTTGATATTTTTGGGAAACATTTCTGCTAAAATTCGTTTACCAATGAATGAATGAATTAATTTGATAGTTTTCATACGTGTATTTCAATATCAAATTTATTTTATGAACTTTGTACTTAATTTAGGGTATTTTAGATGTCATTAACACATTTTTAAATATGTGTAAGTCTGACACTGGAGTCAACCTCTTCCGTGTTGGGAGTACCGTAAACTTCTTCTTTCCCAGGGGCAAACAAAACTGCGTTATAGGTGTAAATTCAACTAATACCAAATTTAAGTTACATTACTTTAAACGCTTACAGCGCCAGATTTTTTTTCGTCTTCCATTGCAATCCCATGGGACTTGCGTGCGAAGCTTATAATGCCTTCTACCTAAAGCCGAGGTTAAGAGGGTTCAAATTCTCTTCACGTTTCTCATATTTCTTTATGTTAAGTCCTGACTTGAGTGTGAACTTCAACAAAAAACGATAGACTTGCTATTACACTAATCACAACACTATGGAGCCCTGCAGGTCAGTGGAGAAATGGCTCCATGCCATTTTAACCTCGATGCTAGATGCAGAAGAGTGGTCAGCTACACATCCCGGATCTCTTCAGCTCCAGTACCCATAAGATCGGAGTCTGTGATGGGTACGGATTCGGTCTGAATGAGAAAAATTCTGTCTCTTCCGGTTCTCGAACACCAGTCGCCCAGCCCACAGTCCAGTCAGAATATTGACTGAGATACCCTAATCCTCATAGACATCTTTGTTGACCTTAACTTTTGCTATGAACTGCTGGTAGAATAACGATGGGAAGTGGTGGTACTTACCAGAAGTCCGTTCTGCATGCTACGAATTTGTCATAAACCAGAACTGCAGCGCGCAGCGCAAACTGTAGCACTGCCCTGTCTCACCCCTGCAGCTAGGCACAACACTGCACACGTACTCGTCAGTACGGGAACTCGCTGTTACCTTCACTACTCTATAATGTAAACGTTCATCCCAAAACCGGTCTTCAAACGTGACGTCAAGAGGAAGAGAGAAGAGAGGGCAATATAAAGGTTCTTGTTCTTCATCGGTTATTTCTCCCTGTTGTAAGTCTCAGCATGCAAAAATGGTTTAAGTGCACGTGTTTGAAATGCCACCCAGTTCCTCATAGCGAACACCTACCTGGTATCCAGTAATTACGAGATCGTAAATATGAGCAGTATTACCAACTAAGCCAACATGAAAGTTATATAACTTCATGACCTTGCATCAAGTAATGAGGTTATGTAGCGTCGAATAAATGAAGGAAATGTGCAAAGGACAGGTAATTACACGTTACTACCGTGTCTACTGATCGCCGAATGTAAAGACAGACGAAAGCTCGCTGCTGTACGCGAGAAGTGAGCAAGTATTTGACGTAGAAGGTCCGGTAGTTAACTGATATTGCGCGCATACTTAACGCCCCTCCCCAACCCTGAGTGGAGAACATTTAGTCATTGGTACAAAGACATTCGGCTTTGTTGCTTTTCGCTATTCGTAGTATCGTTATTGATTGTTTTACTTTGTCAACAGTGACTATTATATAATTTACAGTGTCATAAAAAGTTACCAGTCAAGTTTAAAACAAATCAAGCATGACGTTTATCGATTCGCTAGTAACGTACCGCTTTACTTCCTAAGCAGCATACGTCAAATGGAGCTCTTAGACACCTTGAGGTTATGTCAGAGGAGGCGAGGTTAGGTTCCATTTAATCCTGAAAGTTTAATGTGAGTTAGGTTAAGTTATGTTGTTTTGTATCATCCTGTTATGTTTCGAGAACGTCACGATTGGATGACACGTAAATCCCGCATACATCAATAGACTATTGGCATCATATCACGCTGGAACCACACTTAGATAACGTTTTGAACACTCTAAAATTCCGCTCATCCGATTAGGTTAGGTTAGAGTTATGTTAGGTTATATTCGGTAAGGTTGGTTAAAAATAATAACATGATTTGGATACACGAGTAGGAGATTTGAACATATATGATTTATGCTTGAATATCTGCACCGAAATCCGAGGAATTGATGTAAAATTTCCACTAACTGAACCCCTTTCAGCACGAAAACTTTATTTGTAGTCGTTACATGCTGAGTGTACTGAACGCAATATATATTTAAGTCTCAGCTACGTCACAGTACGAGAAGCTGGGAAGATGAAAAGGTCAATTGTGGGGAGACCTCGTACGCTATCGTATCACGGCTGGCTGTCCAACAAATTGTGTACAGTACTATGCGTGAATGTGAACGAAGCTCGGAGATATCTTGCGATAAGTATGAGACAAAGAATATCCGGCATTTGTCTCAGTGAACTCTGCTAGCAGGCCTGTATATTCTTGGAATATTTAGCATACAGGATGTTAAAAACTTCGTGACATTTATACTGACCGTGGATACGTTTCATATTGAAGTAAAAATGTTTTATATTAATGTTTCTTGCTGATTTCACAAAACTTTGAGGAAAAGTGCAATGAGTGAATTCTTTAAATTTTAAAGTTTTGCCTTCTTAAAAATCTTTGTATAGCTGAAACTGTACGAAAGCAAGGAAACTCAAGAAAGCCGTCGATCCAATTATCTCATGACATGGTTTGATGTGTGGAAACATCTTGACAACACGTCTTTCAGATGCTTGTTCCAAGCCGTGATGATGATGCTGATAGAAATGTATGATTAAATGCCAAGCACGCATTAAAACCAAATTGTACAATTCTCAACTGACATGTCGTGACTTTAATATTGTGCATTAATAGCGTTGCCCCGCATTGTTACATTGTCGTGATCTCTGTATTTTCAATCGTTCTTCGTACCAAGTGATGCGTCAAATGCCTTAACTCGTTGAAGGCGAACCCCGTCTAAATAATATTTAAAAATTCTCTCCGTGCTACAAAGAAAACACAACAGTTCACTACTACAAAGACCAACTGACTAATGCTTTTTGAGGAAATAATCGTTGTTTATTCTGAGAATTATAGTAAACCCATAAATACTGTGTCGGCAAAATGCTGAGTTGCTGATTGTCAGAGAAGGCGGATTTTGCAGTTGACGTTGGGGTTTGAAGAGTTACAGGGAAGCCATGGCCTTTCGGCTGTTCGTATCATTCAGACAGCAATAGGAATGTTGAAATCGCGATCTAAATTTTGACTTCCCATGCTTGTCTGCAGAATTTTGAACAATATAGGCTTAACGCAAGGAGAATGCAGATTTATTCGTATCACGTGTTTCCATTGCACAACTTAACATGAAACAAACAAATATAATTTTGTTTGTAGTCAAGAAATTCACGTTTCAAAATTAATATGGTTATAAAATTATTTGCAGCTATCTGGGTCCACCACAAAATAGAACACATAAGTGATAACAATAAAATAATATGTAACATAAATATTAATGAATAAAGTGCTGTCACAGATTTTTGGATAATCATTAGGCTTTCCAGAAGAATTTGAGGAAATTCTTCACATTAGTCATGTACAATACGGAGTTAGTTCAATGTCTAATTGGTTATTGTTTCTGCAAATTAATACAACATTTTTACCTGTCATTCGGAAAACGCAAATTTATTACAATTCTGTTATAGAAGCCACACAGTTACATTTTTCGAAATTATAACACCTTCCCAACTTACACGTCTTACTTAATAGTGACTCTGATAATAATCTGTTACAGACGAATCTACTGGATTTCTTTTTAGTTTTAATATCTGTCCAATGATTCATACACAGTGTAACAAGGAAACAATTCTAATTAAGTTTTTCCTAGGTTAAATTGTCGAATTTTTGCATAAATAGCGATGCATGTCTCTGTTTCATTCTTTAACAATTGTTTAATGCATCAAGCGTTCTCTACGCTCCACCACGGCGATAAATAATGAAACATTATATAGCACGAATCGTTGACTTATCATAATAAATAAACACTTTTATTATTTAAGTAGTTTACATTTTTTCTAGTTTATGAGTCATCAACCTCATGAAAACTGTAGGTCAGTAAATGAAGACATCAGAAACACGATCGCCAGTTGAATTGCCTGGCGATGGTTTGCAATTTAAGGATCATAAAAGGAAATATCGTGCGTGCTCTCGATATCAAAATCGATTTGTAGGCGTGATCAATTTATATCGGCCACTACTGCTTATGGTTAAATTCAATGGGAACAGAAAAGAAAAATGAAACACACTGATGTAAGCTGCAATCTTACATTAACATGTCCTTTCGAAATACTGCACAGTCTGCCAGTGTCGTCATGTCATGATTACATGCAAAACAAAATATACAATGCAACGAAGCTGCAGAACTCCCCAGGGTTGAACCTGTGTTCATGCAATACAGTTGAATTATCTTTGTATATCACCGACCACGTACATACAAGTACAAGATTATCTTTAACATGCCTAAAATATAGTCCTTAAAATAATTAAACGTTGTCTATATTAATAATTATAACAGCAATGAGAATTATAATGGTTAGTTTAACCTGCTTCAAAATCACAACTCCATTCAACGGTACAAAGCCTATATTTGATTAACACTACAAGCCCCTTGAATATATTGTATATATAGGCACGAACTCGGTCACTAGGTCGGTACAGCCGCCACTAATCCTAAAAGTAAAAATGAGTCAGTACAATGATAACCAGTCACCTGATGATTAGAGTAGAACCAAATGCTAAAATGCCATGTGTATAAACTGTGGGCCTACCTCAAAAACTAATAAATGCCCGTCATATTGATATTATGAAACAGCGAATGTCTAGAACGGTGTGTCCAGAAGACTTTGGGGCGGTTGTTGTCGGGGACTTTAGAGACACTTGTGGGATTTGACGTTTTTCATAATGTTGTACTTCGGGTTAACACGCCGGCGAGCATGTCTTCCGAGATATTATGCCTTCTAGTCTGGTAGAAGTTTCCGACGTTTCAGCGGTGTTTACGGCCTCCATCATCAGAGAGATCATTGCCCTGAAGATAGAGGCAGCAAGTCTAAGTCGGTGAACCTGACTTCATGAACCAACATCCCAGAAGACTGTAGACGTTTCATTGTGTTATTCCTTCGAAATGCTGGCACAGAATCAAAATGAAATCTCCCCACAACAGCTTTGATCTCTGCCATGTATTTAGGAGAAGTTTGTTATTTAGAGGAAGCATCATATGAATATATTGGGGAAAAGATGTAATTTAAAATTTGTAATTAGATTCAGAATAGGTCTTGCACCTCATGTATTCACATATACACAGCGAGCAAGAAACAATTTTTTAAAAAACTGTAAATTGCGAATACAATTCTCGTCACACGGATTGTAACGAGGTGTCCGCAGGCATATGGCTGACGACCTGCTTCAGACCATTATTCGACATGAGTCCACAAAATTCAGTTTCGAGAAAACTAAAAAAAATTCCAGCAAACACATTGTTTATATTAAGTTTTGTTTATTTTTCCCCAAGAATAATAGGAAAGTATGTCATTTTTAGACAGTTACATTTCATTAAAATCGTTTGTATCTACAAGTACATGCCAAAGTTATTTTTGGATCCGTGTTGTTTTTGCAAGTACTCGCATAATAATGAAGGAACATTGTATGACACAAGTAATTATGTGCCTTTTGTCACTGCTGGATGACCTATATAAGTCGCTGTGGATTTCAGTGGTTTCCTTACGGTAAAAACCAAAATCTTGAAGTTAACAAGAGTCCATTCCTCATGTCATTTTAACGGGAAAGAAGACAGATAGGGCTGTCCAAGCGTAAAATTGGATTGGTCTGATGTGGTTCTCATAGGAAACGATGCATTTAGCCCTGATAATTTCCATGGGGGCAACAACTCAGTCATTACAAACGTTGACTCGTGTGATTTAGAAATGACCCATTCAATTCTTCAGACTCATCACAAAAACATCTCTTTCTTTTGTGATGATCCGATATCAACATTACACACTTCACATGGCATATCGAGAGGTCAGCGACATTTTGCAGCTGCTAATTTTCCACGGTTCCTACTGTCAGTCTGTCTCCAACCTTTGGCAAGCGCTTCTCTCTTCTTGCACAATTAATTTGTTTGACATCCCATACACACGATAGGACTCAGTTACAAACAAAGAATAGATAAAGTATTCGTGAAAAATGCACAGCCAAAGACAGATACTGTTTGTTCTCAAGATCTGTTGATACAGACTGTCCATCAGAATATTCTTGGTACAGTAGAGCATTCTGCATTCATTCGACCTCCTCGGAAAACATCGATAATTTCGGTCACCCCACACATTTTATAGCAAATCTTGCAGTAATAATTTGACTATTAGCTACTGTTCACACTTTCTATGATATTATACGACCACATTTGCATCCAATGATTTTATTTTAATTTTCTGAATTTATTTTTAAATTCCAAACGTTTGTATGTACTTCGGTTCTGATCTAGGATAGTACATTGAGCTACTGAACTTCATTTCAACTGTCTCTGTTTTCCTTTTATCTAATCCATTTAATGTATATTTTTCGATAGTATGAATCATTGCCTTTATTTCTTAAAATCTGAATTGTGCTTTGAAAAGTTTTTTTGTCTGTGATTTTCGTATCGTTCCGCACATTCTCTGAAATTCAATTAGATTTATATCTTCTTTTGTGCTTTGTTGGAAGAGAAATACAGCTACAGGCTTTGTAACCTAATGCTACACGCATTGCTCGAGGAACTTCGAATCCTTTCTTTCACACGCTTGTGGTACGCGCTAGTCGACTGTCTTACCTACATAGCAGCGCAGTAGCTTCTGCGCATCGTCACATGACGCTTCGTGTCACTCTGAACTAGCTGTACTGCACCGTGCATGAACAGTCTGCCGAGTTATGTCAGTACACAAAGTGACCTTGCTCAGGTATGTGGAGTCCGCCCACCGAAATGAGGAAACGTGGTTCAACCCTCAAACAGAGCAAAAATGGCACAATGCGCATTTGATAGAGGAGCGAAAGGGACGTGATTCTTACTGCAAAATAGGAATGTAGGAACGGAGGTCACGTTTATAGCTCGTGTTTTTCGACGTGATACAGTGGACCAGACTGCATGTTCGTGTACACCACGTTGCTTCTTACCCGAAACCCCTAAAATTAAACTTTAGACGTGATTAGAATTACAGAAATTCATTGTCCAAGTAGTTCATAGTCTGTCTTCAACAAAGTAAGTAAAAGTAAAAAGCTGTGAAGATTGTAAGTGGAAAGTGTAGCAGTCCCGCTACACGTCATGTATGAGCTTGGGAGGGGAGACACTAGAGAGCTTCTACTCATTCTTGACCTCGTAACTAGATGGGGGTGAGTGGTCAGCATCATGCCCCGGCTGCGTTTTACCCCCTGGAAAGGTCCCCGGTACCAATTGGATAGGAGGCTGGGTGGGCTCTAAAATTGGTCTGGACGCAGAGGCTAGAAGAAAAACTTCTTCCCCCGTCGGGAATCGAACCCCGGTCGTCCAGTCTGTAGACAGCCACTATACTGACTGTCTTCAACAATGTGTACAAAGTTATTAAAGTATCACTGTTTTCGGGACTTTGAAATACAATAAAAAATTCAGGATTTCTTAATCTCAGTGAAAATCTTAAATATAGGGCTTATACATGTTTACGTGATTTTTATTATGTGTTTAAGTAAAAACACAAAAGACGCAACCCAAGAGAGCTAGTAGTTGCTCAGGTATTCAGGAAATTCTCCGCCTTTTATGAAAGCGGATGTTCATTACCATGTTCACAAGAACCAATCAATGGTAGATGTCCTAAGGCATATGCATGTAAGCACATGTCCTATTTAACATCAAAACGCCGATTTATTGATGTTAATATTTCATTTTGTTTCAGGTAGGAAATATTTAGTTTTTTTACTTCGATCATTTGAACAACCTCTGGGAAATAAAGTACTAACAAATCTGACAACATTTTGAAGCAAGCTGCGATCTCTAAAATTAGTGCACAACGTATAATGTACGAGAGTCATGCAGTCAGCCTTTGAATCCATCACAGAGACTGAATATTATTTAAGTGCTAGCTCAGATGGCCAATTGACATTTGACCTATATTCTGCGCTCTCTTCTTTTCCATTATCGCTTTAATACCATTTCCCCCCTTAGATTCATTTATGAATGCTATCTATGGAGCAACAACTTTAAAATAAATTTTGATATCCACCGTCAATACTGAAAACTTGGTCAATCACGCGTAACATTTTCATATACAGGGTGATTCAAAAAGGACTTTACAACTTTAAAAGTGTATAGAAATTTATTCAGAAGGCTTACAGAATCAGTTGAGGTGTCATTCTGTAGCAAAACAAATCACGTTTTACCTCAAACAGTCATTTTTGTTCGATGTGATTGCCATTGGTGATACTGCAGACATCCCACCTGAAATATTTTTTTTGCCAAACACGATCCAGCATATCCGGTGTCACTTCTGCAACTGCGGCGGTGATTCGAGCTTTGAGCTCAGTGAGATTGGCAGGTAAGGGTGGAACATACACGCGATCTTTAATGAAACCCCATAAGAAAAAATCGAGAGGTGTCAAATCTGGAGAATGAGGTGGCCATGCTATCGACCCTGTTCGACCAATCCACCGACCTGGGAAACGGTTATTGAGGAAATCCCGGACTTCTGTGAGGTAGTGAGGTGGTGCGCCGTCTTGCTGGAAGTGAATGCGTCCTTTTTGGTCATCTTCGTTTAACTGTGGTATGAGAAAATTTTCCAGCATATCCAGATACACAATACCGTTGATGATTCTCTCATGGAAAAAGAACGGGCCGTACACTTTAACTTTGCTAAGGGCACAAAACACATTCACCTTTGAGCTGTCACGAACATGTTCCACAACGGCACTAGAAACACGCGGGCGACCTGGAGTTTGTCATGGCGAACAGAACAACCAGTCTCAACAAAATTCTTGTGCCAAGAGTAAATTGTAGGTCTACTGGGAGGATCCTTGCCATACTGGGTGCGAAAATTTCGTTAAACCATTGTCGCAGATTTCGTTTCTTCAAACCGCAGCACACAGCGAGCGTGCTCCGCACCTGTGAAAGTAGCCGCTTGCGCTCGCGGTGACGGAATTCGGTACCTCAGCACAACGTGAGTCAAACTTGATTTGTTTTGCTACAAAATGACACCTCAACCGATTCTGTAAGCTTTGTGATTAAATTTCTATACACTTTCAAAGTTGTAAAGTCCTTTTTGAATCACCTGGTATAACTACTACTCTTGCTTACTTTCTACATCGGTCAGTCCTTTGACATTGAATTTCTTAATGCTGTATATCTGCCCCACCTGTGTTCTGACCGCCAGTCTTGCCCTCAATTTGGTTATCACTAAATGATGGTCAGTATAACAGTCCGCTCCCCTACAAGATCGCACGTCTACGATGTTTGTTTGTCTCCTCCGATGGATTAGAACGTGATCAATTAGATTAGAGTCATCCCATCAGCGAAGTCCAAGTGTGCTTATGGATATTAAGACGTGGGAATGTTGTGCTTTTGACGATCAGATTTTTGGATGTGGCAAAGTTCACTAATTTCACCCCATTGTCATTACTAAATTCATGCAAACTTTCTCTCCCTATAGTAGGTTTGAAAATATCCTCCCGAACAATTTTGGAATTGAAGTCTCTTAGCAGAATTTTCATGTGATCTGATCTGATCAAATACACGCCCTAATTCTCCATAAAAGCCATCTTTTACCTTATCATCCTTATCTATAGTTGGCGCGTTCACATTTTAAAATAATATCACACCATCGACCACGAATTATAGCCTATAATTAATAAATTCTACTTTTTAACAGCCCGCTGAAGATCTATTTTCACTAAAAAAAACCGTTCCTAGGCAATAGTCCTTATTACTTTTTACGTGGTGAAATGTGTAGTTTCCTTTTGTTAGACCTCCATAGGAGAGATGATTTTATTGTATTGTTTTCATAGAGCGATACTTGATTCTCATCGGGAAAATCTTTGTAATTCTTGGCGGTAGGCCACGCAGTCGGGAGCCGGCAAATGATATTTCCTTACCGGTTTACATAATCAGTAAACGCATTTAAGCAAAAGCATAACTGACAAATCGTGACTTTAACAAATACGTAGGATATTTATTCAAATTTCCCGGCCTAAATCAAATATATATATTCGTCCTTTACCGAACCAGTGACAAACAAATTACGACGACAAAACAGTGTTTGCAACTTTGCTATTTCGTCAGTTTATTTGTATTCCACGCCACACATTCAGTACTGCGCACGCCCAAGATAAATTGGTTATAGTTTATCTTTAATTAATGCAGTCTAGAAATTATAAAATTCTTAAACCAGTGCTCACAATATTTTCTTGGTTACATTAGCGACTGTAACTCATTACCTAGTCTGCCACGACATTACAATAAATTGTTACCAAATTTTGTGAGAGAACTTTTCACAGAATAAGAGTTAACAAACAATACAAAAAAGAAATTATATGTGGGAAATTTATATATAGACTCTGTATTGTTTTATTTTTTAAGTTCTGTGAAATTAATCTTATAATCTAGTAATTAAAATCAAGATTTCTCATGTTTCTGTTTGAAACTTTGTTTCACGTTAACTCGTTTTCATTTCTTTCGTGATTCGTAAAGAATTATCACGAGCCACTATCTCTCTGGAATATTTACAGCGTGTGAAGTACGGTTGTTGGTAAGCAACTGTTAATTAACGTGTGCTCAAGATGTCCTGAGAAATCCCCAAAACGCCACTTTTACATCGGCATCTGCAAGATCTCTTTATTATAATGTCACATCTATAATACATGCATTATAATCCTCTTGTGTGACTAGACGCGTCATTGTAAGTGACAAAAACGTTTTGGAAACTTCCTCTTGTCTCCAACGTTAGGCCTAATTCTCGAAATGCTGGTCGTCTAATAAACGATAATGCGTCTGATGGGCCGAGAAATTTTCAGTGCATTTATTAGCCGCGGAAGCTCGAATTTTATGCCAACAATAAAATTGGAACATTTTACTTTTGAAAGACATGTTTTTAGTTTAGTTATTTTATTCACGCGTTACTGTAACGAAGAAAAATTATATTGGTAAATGAAGATGGACTGTCTTCTAGGTTGTTGCGCCGTGTAGTCTCGTATATATATATATATATACAGAGTGTCCCAGGAGGAGAGGTCAATATTCTTGGAGGTCATAGTATCGGTCATTCTAAGCAAAAAGTCTATATGTACATGTGTCCTATTCCGAATGGTTTCTATTGTTAAAATGATAAAGTTGGTACAGTTTACCTAGTATAATACATTTTCGAAAATTCCACCGTCAACACTAATGCACTTTGCAACTCGTGTGAGGACATGGAGTGTTGTACGTCTGAATGCATCTGGACGTACCTTAATGCGGGCGATAACATCCAATATGTGATCGAGCAGTTCGTCTCGTGTATCCACTTTTCCTTTGTACCCTTCACTCTTCATCTAATCCCAGAAACAAAAATCTGACGGGGTTAGGTCTGTAGAACTTGGTGGCCATGTCTATGACCTCCCAGAATATTGACCTTTCCTCTTGGGACACCTGTATACACACGTTTCAAATGGATTGTTCCGTACATCATCAGGATGATTATATCTCTAATTTCGGGGGGGGGGGGGGGGGGGGGCAAGCAAGTACCTCCGAAATGTCGTTAAAATTTTACAACTTAGAGACTGCCACCGTTAGAACCTAAAATCTCACCTATGTCAGAATAAATTAACTTTAAAATCTCATCAAATTTTCATGTAAAAAATTCAACAATCTCTTTCGTTTGAGGAACATTCTGATTATAACGATTTAATTCTAAAGTTTATTACTAAACTGGCATAATTTTATTAAATTATTTTACACATTTATTAAGGTATATTGTGGGTTACTATTCCATTCTTAGGAACTCACTAAAGTTGAATCTTCATTCAAGAAGTTTATAATTTGTAAGACTTGAGGTTCTCACAGCGGTGAATATGAAGATTTCTGTCTTCTGGGTTATTGCGCTGTGTAGTCTGGTCGATGTTAACCAACGTTTCAGAGGTCATACTGCCTCCGTCATCAGGGCGATAAATATGCCAATAGGGTGTGAGGAGTTGGATTTTATAGGCAGGGACGTGAAAGGTGTAGCCTGCCCCGAGCCAATGGGAGCAGGTATGGGAGTGGACCAATGGTAGCACGTGGGCGAGGGTGGGAGAGGGAGAGAAAGTAGAGAGAGAAAGGTGAGTGTAGTTGTATGGATAAAGGCCCTGAAAGGGGCCGAGTTACTGGTCTGGTTGGTTCTGGCGGCGCACTCTTGCTCGTTCTCGGAGTCCTCGGAGTGTGTGGATCAGAGGCTTCCAGGACCGGCTCAGGTGAAGTCCATCTTCCCTGTTAAAGTTATCAGGATGAAGTTCGATCTCGATGGCTTCCCTGATTAACCGGTCCATGTAGCCAGTATGACAGTATGAGGCAGTATGACCTCTGAAACGTTGGTTAACATCGACCAAACTACACAGCGCAATAACCCAGAAGACAGAAATCTTCAGTTTATAATTTAATTACAGCCTTGGCGTATTTAGTGGTTTAATTATATTAATTTCTTTGAAAATATGATTTATTTTCGTGTTGAGAACAAATAAACAGGTGTACGTGAAAGAACTAATATTTGATACTTTTGGACAGACCTGTACTGTATTCCTTTCACTCCTGATAATCAGTATCCCGGTAACTGGTTTCATCTGTCTGATCTTGTCACAGATTAAATTATCCTATTTTCATTATATTTAAAACAAACCGTTATCTCTGTCACTTTACGTTGTATGTCACTGTAATGTGGCTCGCACAAACGAATATGTTTCCGAAAGTGAAAAACAGTTTCAGAATTTACTTTATATAAAGAGAAATCTAAATTGGAGCGATACATTAAACGTTACAGCGAACAGTGTATTTGTGTGTCCAAGTACGCACATTTCTACATGTTAGCAGATACACCATGTTACTTCAACTGGTGAGGATATAACCTGTTGCACCCTGCGGTCTTATAGCTAAAAGTCAATCTTTGCTTCATGTTCCAGACTGTCTGTAACACACATTATTAATTTGGGAAGCCTATGGATTATGTCCACGTAACCATTACGCTCAAATATTCTCATGTTGATACATCGCATTTCGTGAGCTACATCTCAGCAGTTGTGATTCTCAAAATCTTCGCCCTCATCTCATTATCCTAGAGCTAAATTCGGAATTCTGGAAACTGTCTTATAATGGGATAATAGGAACAGATTGGTGTTCTTATGGCAACAGCGTTGTAACGATTAGCGGGAAAGTGCAGGTATTACAGGAACAATCAAACCACATTGTAAGTGGAGCGGCTTTTAAAAGTTTAACTTACCCCATAGACAGTTTGATTTTGCAGATTTTTGTTACAGAAAGAAACGGAATTACACATCAAAATCCGTCGCAGGAACAAATCAGGTGATTCTCGTTTTCTTGGGGGTTGCGTTCCTGCAAATCGCAGAGTATAACGAAAATGTGTAAAACGGGACACTTAGGACAATTGCCATTTTGATGTTAAGCTGGATACAGAACTATTTGATGCTAAGGTTATCATCTGCAACACATTCCCTGAGGAGCTTAGAGGATGTTCGACGCAGGTAAAATGATTTAAAATTTGGGCATAGATAGGAAATTAATGCTTCACATGATACTGGGAAAAATCCGCGGACATGTGAAACGGAAATCTTAAAATTCCCGCGGTACACCACTTCTAACAAAATTATTATATTTCACTTTCCTGTCGTTATCCAGCTTGAGTTTTTAAAGCTGAAGGCCTCGAAATGCTTATAGCTTGACAATTAATCGGTTGATATTGTTTGGGAAATACGTCTTTAATCTGAAAATAATGCGAAATCCATAAATACACATTGTGAAATAAATTCAAAGTTACTGAATATTGATATAGTTGGCACATACTGTTACTGCTTTGCCTTCAAGTTTTTAATAAACTACGCAAGTTTTATAACCAGCCACAAGTGATGGGACAGTTATAGTAATAACTTATAGTAATCATATTCATTGTATTTAGTTATAAAATATTAATCTTATTCCTTAAAGGGATATATCAGAATTTAGATATGTCTGAAATATTCGCAACCAAAGACTTTACAGACACAGCTTTGATGTTTCCGCTGTAAAAAATAACATTTACTGCCTAGTACAGAGTATTCGGTTACCCAAGAGTTGATGAAACACCCTGTTGGCACTGAGCCGAAAAGATCATTATTATGTTCCCAGACACTAAAATTGGTCTATATTAGGAGTTAGAACTTCATATTTAAGTCAGATTCATTTCAATAATAACTTTTAATTTTCACATGTGTATTGATTTATTACCAAGACATATGCAAATCAGATCTCTGTGTATTTATTTTACCCACATTCATATTTCGCGTTCAGCCTATCACAGATTAATTTAATCACTTGAAGCGTTCTATGTCAGGAGCAAACAAATCATGATTCTCTTGGTCGTAAACTTTCTCCACTCCTATACTCTTTCATAACGTTGAATTTAAACATACCCAAATCAAAGAAGTAAAGGTCACATACACGAATCTTCAATTGCTACATACCAACTACCTCCATGGTGCCAACTTTTTCTTTAAAATTTAGCATTCCCTCAGCTGGTCAAAAAAATTCCCGAGCCTTTTATAGAAAACGAATGTTCATTGCCATACTTCAATAAGATGATAATGGACTTTATCCTAAGCGAAAAAATCCAATCAGAATTTTAAAATTATTCTTACGTCTATTTCTAGGTCTCCCAAGTACTTTCTTCTGTTGCGGATTTTCAACTAAAATTACGTATGCATTTCATGTTTACCGCACTCCCCGCCCAACTGACAGTCATTGATTGCGTCACTCTACCAATATTTTGTAAAGAGTAAAAATTATGAAATTCCTCTTTACATATTTTTCCACCCTTCTGTTACTTCATCCCTGTTAGATTCAAATATCCTTAAAACCCTTTTCTCAAACAGAATCAGTGTTCCTCCCTTAATGTTTGAAGCGAAGTTTCTCACACATATAAACAAGTGGTAAAATGACAGCTTTAAGAAATATATAATAATAACAACATTCAACTGGTATACATTCTTAAACTATATATTATGTATCTAACGAATCATGGAATAAGCCTCGTAAAGTTGATATATTATATCAGTATTTAAATAATTCTCCTAAAGTTATTCTTTCTATCAAAGTATTTGAAAACGTACAGATTACTTTTTAAAGTGTAATAGATTGATTTACATTACACAGTAATTGTTACGAAATTATATATCATGTATACACTGAATAACAATTTTTAGGTTTACAAGGATTAACGCTTTCCCGGAATTCTGATAAATTACTCTTTTCCTTTTGGTTATACTTAAATCTCTTTTCGAATGCTTGTGGGTTTTAATACGGTGTAATAAATCTTGTTCGAGGTTATAGGAAACAAGCTATAAAAGCGGTTAATTGCATTCATAAGCTCTGAGTTTGTTTCAAAGCGTAACTTACCCGTGAGACGTGATCAAATGCGTACGTGCTATATAAACCCATGGGAAAGTAAATTATCATTATCACATCACCACACTCCACACGCGAAGAGTTCAACGAATACAAGCAAACATATTTTATTTGCAACAAAAACTCGGCTGCATGTAGGAGGTAGCTTTCTGGAGTGGGAGAAGGGGAAGATGGTGTCTAGAGGTGTTAGGGAAGGGGTCACCGCGGTCTAAAAAAGCAGTTTCATCAGATGATAAACTCGTTATTGCGGTAATATTCACTTGAAGTCATAAATTGCCACTATATTAATCAAAATTAAGAATCTCTCCCCTAACATTCAAAACCCCTCATCCGATACCCACATTGGAAGCTTACCCACAAAATATTTTCCCTCAATGTCTTCATGCAGTAAAGTTATTCAAAAGCTAATACAACGCTCAACTAGTCAACTAACGCTATAATTTTATGAAATAGAATTATTATTTAGAATCTAATAGTCGTTAAATTAGAAAAAAATCTCCCCGCCTATTATTAAACCAGAAGGTTTATTGCCGTGTTTTCAAAACCAACAACCGGGCCCTATCATGAATGAGTTAAATCCATTCCATATCTTCAAATATTATGTATTCAAGGTCCATTTAAATTCATCTTCCCTTGTATAGTGAAGTCTCACAAGTGGGCTCTAGCAAATTTTCTATCTAAAAATACTGTACATATTTCTAGTTTACGTTCGACCCATCTCAGTCGCTTTGTTTTATTTATCCCGATTGCATTCGGTAAAGCTCCTTGTTATTTATTTCTTCATCCACTTCTAACTTCATGTCTCTCAAATCCAAATACTCTAGTTAGCAATATGTTTCCAAATACCCCGCTCAGACTTTGTTATTCCGTTATAGTGACAAGCACACAGAACAATAGGTAAAGTTGTTAATTCTGAACGTTTTTAGACATCAAGCGGCGAAATGGTTTCTGTTCTACATTATGATCAACATTAAGAACTTTCTTCACGCTTAGTCAATCTTGTTTTATTACCGAAGAATAAACTTTGTAATGATAACATTTATTTTAAATTTTACTAGCCTACAAAACCAGAGAGTACGTGATTTGTTGAAACTTCTCAGCAATCATTCATTCAGATTTGTTAAACTAGCCTTGATATAAATTACTTTGTTATATTTCTTCTGTTTATTATTAATGTAGATTTATTTTAACTGACCTCACACAGAAGTCTCATATAAAATATGGGTTAGTAGGTGAAGCCGCGGTTGCCTTGTTATGTATCACGAAGACAAATAAGAAATGAAACACTTTTTATTAGACTGTGGCTTCACTGATGAGTCACTCCGAGCAGATGACCTCATAAGAATTACTTTGGATGTAAGATGTCCTTATCACTGCAGAATTTGTAAAAAGGATATTAATATTTCGTAACGTAACTTGTGGTAAATTTCTTTCCAAAATTCCTACCGATAACCAATGCTCACCTAGCTACAAAAATGTAACATCTTTAGATATGAACCTATTTGTTTAAAGGATCAGATGTTATTTATCAGCACATTCTCCTCATGTGACAAATAAGATTATATTCAATCTGCACCTGCGCACAAATCCCAAGGCCTCTATACATCATCTTTACTTTCTTTATCAATTAGCGGCTCTTTTGTAAATAGATATTTAAGTAATTTTTATATAGACATAACCAAATCCTAGCGTCTCCGGTTCTCCCCCAAGCACCAACCCTTCCTCTGCTATTTCTCATCACTCATTAATCTTTATGCCCACAGACGAAAAACTCTCCTCACCTTCTCGTCCTCTCACCAGGCTTCCAAAACACTTTTTTTAGCTTCTCAATGTAAATTATTCATGAAATCAACATTCGGCTGTGTCCGTCTCAAATTTCTATTCCTCATCATTCGTCGTGTTAACTTGATTCGCATCTCTACCAGAAGGACGAGAGGGCGAAGCCAGGGATAATTCTAAAAAAGTTATATTGTATCTCTTTCGAAAATATAATGTATCTCACATATGCTCGTTGTTTTATCTTCGCTTTACCTTTCTCTCTATGTGTTCTTTGAAGGTTTAACACGCAATGTAAAAAATACATATAGGAATTGCAATCTAGTGATGTTTTATTCACTGCAGTTCCTGTGAAAGTTATTTTTGGGTAACGCTAAGTTTAAGCAATGACTAAGATTACTGATATTATTCGGTTACTACTGTTACTAGTAGGTTTTTGCGGACTTACGACCGGAATAAATGAGAAATATGACATAAATTTTTACGGTGTGGACTGGATTCATCTGGCTCAAGGACCAGCACCAGTTATGGGCACTTTTGAACGAATTGATGCTATTTGCGGTCTTGTAAAATGCTGCAAAATGTTTGACTGGGGAGGAACAATTATTATCTGAAGACGGAATCTAATCTAAGGAGTTGGTTAGGAATATAAAATTTTATTTCAGCTATCCTGTCTGCCCTTTTAGACGTTCTTCGCGCTCTACTGTGAGCGAAGTACAACTTTAGAGACCGTCGAATTCTAAAGGGTTTTGACGACGGTAGATTACACTTAAAATTATTCATTGTCGTGGCAGAGACTAGCTCTATCTAAGGGACCCAACAGAGTAGGTACCTCTCACCTGAAGACGGAGACAGAACCAGCCTTCGAAACGTCGTGGGTTTTAAAGAACAGACGATGGAATATTTCCTGACAACGAATAGTTTTAAGTTTGGAGACCGCCTTT
Source organism: Zootermopsis nevadensis (assembly GCF_977971745.1). Taxonomy (NCBI): domain Eukaryota; kingdom Metazoa; phylum Arthropoda; class Insecta; order Blattodea; family Termopsidae; genus Zootermopsis; species Zootermopsis nevadensis. Next base: position 10,097,935 of record NW_028259148.1, on the reverse strand, counting down.
TTTATCGTCTTTTTTCTCGTATAACGATGTATGATTGTTGGAACAGAATCGCGTGTACAACACCTTTGAGGTATCAGTATGCTCTTACAATACGATAATGAATTTTAGAGGACCTTCACAAAATTCTCTTCAGGGCAGAGGAAATTTTCAAAGTAAGTACGCCGGAGTCATTAGACTGTATTGCGCGTTTTGCAAAAAGTTCATAGCGAGAATGTATTATGGTCTGGTCATGTCTGTCCGTCCGTCTGGCCAGTCGATGTAAGTGGAGAACTGAACGGATTTGGATTAAATTTCATATGGATGTTGTCGTCTTTTGCATAAACTGAAAAAAGTGGTGATAACAAAATGACGGACGAGGTAGGGGAAACGGCCGTTGTTCGTATTCTCGACCAAACTCCTTCCCCCCACTGTGACCTCGCCGAGAAAGTGTTCAGCCACCGTGGGATGACTTGGGGTCTACCACAAGTCCCAGCACTATTCTGCCACTTCAGTGCAATAATTTATTTACTTCAATAGAAAAGTACAATTGCTGGTAACTGTTCATTACAAAAACAAGAAAGATTTTATCGCACTGTTTCATGACTTTACCTTCTACACAAAGGGGCACGAGACTGGAATACCTGTAATGTGAAATAGTGTGTGTATGTACTCCACTCAACCATAAACAGGTTAATGTCCAGCCTAGAATAATTTCACGGGACTTTTTTATAAATTGCGACCGATTGGCTTACTATATAATTTCTCAGTTTTGTGATTAATTCTCAAAATATTCTTGTTGTTATTATGGAGGAAATGGGGTAGATACCCATTCTGCATGCCCTTATCCCTATGAACTTCTGTAAATCTGTTCCACAAATTACCATATATAGCCTTAATACGTTGACTTCCATGAGGGTCATCGGTTTATGAGAATGAAGCAGCACGAGACCCATCGGTGGGTTACAGGACTGCATCGTTTATTGGCTGAATTTTAAATTATAAGTGGCTCTACAACTAAGTTTGGCCTCCTCCCATATGATAGCTTACTTGGCCTATTTGGACATTTAGATGCGTGATCATCCCGTTGCAAGTTGGCTGAATAGTCGTGAAATAAAATAATTTTACTCTACAGCTGGGCAGGAAAGGTGCATGAGGACTGTGAGAGATATAGGATTGACATGTGATTTATACAGTAAGAGTTCCAAATTTTTCTTTTATCAATGTACGCTGACGTTCGCCTTTGGGTCAAGGGAATAATGTGTGCCTTTCAAAAGTCGCTTGGGAGCCAACGCGTTAAAATATACCAAAACCTTTTCGTTTCTCTCTCTTACTATTTTATAATTTATAATCATACTTTTCTTTCACACGATATTAAATATGTTGTTGATGATACATTATAAGAAGCAGCTGTGTACCACAATAGTAGGTCAACAGAATGAAAAGAGGTTTTGTGTTCTGTGTAACATTCGTTTTAATTTTGATGACAGTAAACATTTCATATACACACTCACACACACACGGAGCATCCGCTAATGCAGAGGGTTTCAACAAGCTACCATTCGATGTGTTTTGTGCAGTTTGAGTTAACTTTGTAATACTGAATCAAGCCGTATAATACAATAGTTAAATTCTAAGTAACTAATTAATAAATACCAAATAAAACTGTACTGAATACAATTATTGAGAAATACATATTTGTTTGCAAAAGTAATAGGATTTTTAAGAACTTGTCAAAGTTTTAATAACTTGTCTCATTTAAAACTCGATACTCGATATGGAAGGGTGAATGTGGCCGCAGGTTATGGAAAGTTGTGAACACAAGCTTTAATGTTAAATCTTCCCATGGCCGTCTGCTGAGAAAACATATTTGTTACTGTTGTTATTACTATTGGCAGGTTCATGGTCCTTGTTTTCCATTGGATATTCTTTCCGCCTTGTAAGACGTATTTTGTATGGTTGCCTGACTATAACTTACAATTTACAACCTTTTTTATCTCGAGGACAGTCTGCAATAGAGCGCATAATGATTTCTACATAATCAGATATTTTGGTCTAACAGCATAAAACAGGTGATTATGTCATGTAAATCTGATGTTACTTTACACTGAGACATGTTTTGGCGTATGAGCGCTAATATTGCACATATGTAAAAACAAATAATCTTAAGAATTCAGTCTCCTGTATATCAGAAGTTTTCTTGACACGCCCTTCTGGCATCATGCCCTCGACATGGCCAATTCAACATTTACAACAGCGTACAAACACGTTACTATGCTGTGCGCCATATGATACCTTGGCGTTGGTATGAAGCTAAAGCTCTGTTGGTTTATAGCAATGGCTTGTTATTGAGTCATCGCATTGGGCAGTGTTCGTTTGAAGACGTTTCTGGAGTTAGTTCTGCTCTCGTATTAAACAGATTGATTAACAAGACCGACATGCCTAGTGATAAGGTAATTAAAATATTTCATTATTACTTAAAGCTACAACAAACAAGAAAGAAGGATATAGGAAGATCAAGAAGTCGATGGAAGGGCCTATTTTAATCTTCTGAACTCGTAACGGACTTGATAAGACACAATTCATCTCGCCACTTGTATAGAAAATAAGAAAAACAGGCTTGTCAGTATGAAAACATGTAATGACATGAAGATGACAGCAGGGCAAGTACATGATACTTAATCTGAAACACGCCTCTATAAATGGGCGGTAGCCAGAATAGTTTATTGTTAGAAACCTTTAACAAATCATTAGAAATTTAACGAGTTATTGTTTATAATGACCGATCTCAGTGGTCATGCGGTCTGGGGAGTGGTCCTTGATCTCTCGGACACTGAGAATGTGGGTTTGAACCCAGCTCAATGCATGGATATTTGTCCGCTTCGTTCTGCGTTTTGCTGTTCTGTACAAGCACAGATGCCTTACGACGGGCTGGTCAGTAGCCCAAGGAGTCCTAACAAATGTCAAAATAGCTTAAGAAACCTCCCATATGTCAGGTGGCCAAGGTCTTACAAGGACTATAGAGCCACAGGTCGAATAATATTTACAGTTATATTTTATTTATCTTTAACTCTATAGGAAGAATTTGAGTACTGGAGAACAGAGTGCTGAGGGGAGTATTTAGTTGGGCCTGGCACGGATTAAATAAAAACCGCAGGAGAAATTTGTTCGATGAGTTGTTTAATAATTCGTAGTTTTCACTAATTATAATTAGGATGCTAAAAATGAGTGAGAATTGGTTGGACATATGTCACGCAACACAAATGAAAACTAATGTAACATTTCAGAAAATTTAAATTAAATATCATTTGAGAGACATTATATTGGAAATAATTTAGAGATACAAGGTGTAATAATTAATTCGACTCAGCGTAGAGGTAAGGACATGGGTCTTAAAAATATGGTAATAAATTAAGATGGCTGTCTTCTGAGTTGTAGTGCCGTGAAGTCTGGTAGACGTTTACCAGAGTTTCAGAGGCCCTTGGCTGCCTCCATCATGAGATCACCCTGATAATGAAGGCAGCAATGACCTCTGAAATGTTGGTAAACTTCTACTAAGACTATACGCAGCTGCAACCAAGAATACATCCATCTTCGTACTCATCGCCGTGAAAACTACAAAACCAACATGGTAATAAACTATCAGGTTTCATAAGAGGGGGAAATTTTTTTACCTGAGTGAAACCTTAAATACTCTGCTCCATCGAGGTAGTAAATATTCCACATAATTCTAATTATAATATTTTAAGTAATTTTAAAATTTCGCTTATAAACGTGAAATTTCTTGTATACAGCCATGCTAGCATAATCCATCTCCTGTAATGCACAATTTAGTACAGTCGCACTATGCAACAATTCCGGCTGTTTATAACTACTATAATGATTACTATTGTTTATGAATCATTACAAAGTAGCTTTCATTTTCAATGCTGTTTGGTGTACGTACATCAAGCACGACACTGATTTATAGCTCTTGCTTCGCAATACTGCAAATAGTTGTTAACAATTTGTTTCGACCTTTAGGTTGAACGTCTTCAACAACCTTGAACTCTTTCTAAACCATCTGTTTATTTCAGCTGAATGTTAATGTTTAGTAACATTCATATTCCTCATATGACATAATAAATTCATTCACAAATTTCATGCTCAGACGTACCAAGGTTAGAAAAGAAGTGTTGTGTGATGAATCTTGTAAAGTGCAGGATGTAAATAGATTACTTTAACCTTACCTAATATAATATCCTAACTTAACTTAACCTAACCTAACTAATCCAGTATGAAGCGACTCGAGCTATGAAGAACAACGTAAAACGTCGAGCGGATTCACGCACGAACACTTGAGCAGGAAGAACTGAAGATTGGCTCACACAACACTGAATGTTAAAGCCGATATATTCATCTCGATCTAACAACAGAGATCCATATGCGACTAGTTTAGCTATCGCCAGTTGAAAACAAATCAATATTATCAGAATGCCCTTAGCTTGTTATTTTTGGCCAAAGCCCTGAGTAAAACGACATACTTCCATCATTCCCATGAACTTATGTTATGTTTACCAGTAAAAAATACAAAAAATGTAAATTTATCGTGTTTATAACATGTTACGCACAGTGTAACTAAACTGAAAGAATCAGTACAACACCGAAAAAGTAACACCTTTCTATTATCAATAAACTAGAAGCATATTTTGAAATAATTTAGTTAAAATATATTAAATGTTAACTTCTTTAAAATAAAGTTTAAAAAGAACTAAATCGAGTAATAGCAAGTAAATATACCGATTGACAAAGAAAATACTCAGTGCTATTATAAAAAAAATGTTAGTCACAGAGTAACTAAAAAGAAACGAGGAATATAATAAAGTGAAAGCAACACATTACTGTTGATAATAAAGTAGAAGTATATTCAAATAATCAAGTTAAAATTATAGTAAAAGTTAACTTCTGTATAATAAAGTGAAAAGTCGATCATTAGGAAGTATATATACCAACTGACAAAGAAGATAATCTATATTAGTTTTACGTAAAAAGTCACACATAAATCTAGTGTGTCATTTATCCAAAGTTGGCTGCACCTGATTTCCAAACCATAATCTAAAAACATAAGAAAGACTTATACAAGCAGTTAGTATTAATTGTGACTTACCTAAAACTATTTGTTGTATACCAGTGTCAGTAAGCTGATTGATTACACATCTTACGCTGCCAGTGTGAGGCTGTAGAACCGTAATAGAAACGCCAGAAAACATACTCCTGAACATTAACCTTGACAACCGAGCTCCCTCAACACGCCATATTTTACTGGAGCTGACTACCAACACGACTAATCTGACGGTGCGATATATGAAACTATTCGATGAATAAATTTGTCACTAACACAGGTGTGACATTTTATCCGATACGTAATTTTTGTATAGTTTCCTTTAAATAACATATATTACATAACCTATATGAAATAATATATTTAAGACAGGATAAAGTATCACTAGAGTGTTGTAGAAAAATTGAGGATCGAAAAGACAGAGAAACCCCAGTTATGACTTCCTCTCTGTTGACAAAAACTAAAGAAAGAATCACCAACAACTGAGTGTATTAAATATCTAAAAATAATATTGATTTACTACACACATTGAATTAAATTAAATGCATTTAACTAAAATACGATGTTGACGTAAATACCAACTCTCAACATAAAGCTGTAAGATAATACACAGCTTTTTCTTTTACTGTCAGCGTAATTAGTATTAATATTTTAATATTTTCCGTCTAATCACAATTTTAATAAGATAATAAAATATAAAATATTTAAAATATCATTTCACGTTCCGCATCGAATGATCGATTTACAAATTGGAACGTCTCTTATATTAAATTAATTTTATTTTATTTTACTTATACATTCTACTATTTATTTACTTCCATCATTTTGTTTTCTATATTACTCCATATTTATTAATGTTTTATTTATTTAAACCATTGCTTTACAGACTAATATTGAACATCAGATGAACCACGCCATATAAAAAACAATACCTTCGTTCTAATATATAAGAGTAATCTGATAAGAACATTTCAATAAACTGCATAACATTGTAAATGATTGTAATTCGAGTTTTAAATTTACCAATCTAATTTATACCTGAGGACGGTTAAATATAACCGAAACATGTCGTAAGAGACGTTCCAATTTGTAAATCGATCATTCGATGCGGAACGTGAAATGATATTTTAAATATTTTATATTTTATTATCTTATTAAAATTGTGATTTGACGGAAAATATTAAAATATTAACCTAATTCACAATATGACGCAAATATACTACCTTATGTAATTAGCATTTTTGTACATGCACACTCTTTCTTAACATTCTTAATAACTGCAAAGAATCAAATACTCTGACGTGTTGTAATGTCCACATTTTCATCTCATCGTTGTCCTACAGATAAAATTCCTAATTCTCAAAAATGCGAAATGTCCTTTCCGCTGGTTAAAGAGAAACGATTACGTATACGATAATTTTTATTGTACTACAAAGGTGCTTTGGTCTCTCCTAAAGAACAGATTATTTGTGACTTTGCAACTTCATCTCTGGTTCGACATTATGTTTCACGTTGTGATGCTGACTAACTGTTCTAGCCTTGCACGAACGCTAACAACTGATTTATCTGAGGGTTTACATCAAAGTAGGAACACTAACTGCTATAGTCACCGAATGGCAGCGCCCTGGTACTTCTGTTAGGTACTTTTGTGCTATGTCTGAATGTTGGCAGCGCTTGCATTTTGCATGCTAGCCATTACGCGTGTTTAGTTTTCGCTTTGGAAAGGCGTGTGAATGAGGAAGCTCGTTTTGTGGTTGTCATTATTTTGTGTACCGGTCTTTCATTATTGTGTGTGTTGTGTACTGCTGATGTTTGGGCATCATGCTGAATCACGAGGTAAGTTCAAGTCTTAAAAGCTCTTATTATTGCTTTCATAAAGTATGGTTCGTGACGGTGACGCTATAAACCTGGCCCTTGTTTCGCACTTCAGCTTACAGTTAGGTCTATGTTTAACTTCGGACTTGTAGCGTCGACATGCTTTTAAACTTATTTTTATGTTTTGACTGTACGAATTAATGTAGCTTTGTCGACGTGTTAAGTTTAAATATTTTAGCGATGTATTAATATTTTAACAGAATTTGTTGCTGTAATTGTCTGATTTATTATTCCGTACTTAGGCGCTACTTGTTCAATTTAGTTTATTGCATGTCCACAAGGTAGTACTGGGTGACCGCTTCAACAGGCAACTCTCGGTTTACGAACGAGTTCCGTTCCAAGACGTTGTTCGTTACGTGTATCTCGCATTCCTGATCGTTTACGATAAGTATCGTATACGTTAGCAGCAATTTTAAGGCATTAAAACGATGCACTAAACATCGAATGGTTTGCACAATAAGTTTTATTATAATGTATATATTGTAATAAATACATTTTTAAAAGTTCATTTATTTAAATCTTACAATTATGTTCACTAAACGTTTGGCATTTCGTTTTATAAGGAACTCTGTCTATTGGCGACTTTAGGACATTTTGAATTAATTGTGACGTTCGTTATAGCGAATGTTCGTAAACCGAGTCTTGCCTGGTAAATGGTACGTGACGGCATAGTACGTATAACAGCACGGGACTGGGAGCTGACATTACTTTCGTGTCGTGTCACAGCTCAGTCGGTTATTCGCCAGGTTCTCGCAGCGACTGTCCTTGTTCGTATCCAGAGCACTCTATGTGGGATTTCTGGTGGACAAAGTGGCACTGGGACGGGTTTCCTCCGAGTTCTTCGATTTCCCCTGTCAGTATCATTACAGCGCTTCTTAGCATTCACTCGTATACCATCTGGGGAAAGGATACTGCGTCACAATTAAAAAGAGATATAGTGTCACCCCATGATAGAAATAAACAAGTATGAAAATGCATAATCTGCATCGGAAGACAGTTTCCACGTTCGTCCTTTCCTAAATGCGCCCAGCTGTAAGAAATATATACATTTTTAGAACGTTACCAGGTTAATCATAGTAACCATGATAATGAAACAAACCCGGATGAAAATGGTAACCATAGTAACCGGCATACTAATAGTACATAGACATTATTTAATGGTAAACAAGATGAACATGATAACGAAAGAAAATATGGTAACCAAGTGGTTCCCAAATTGGATCATATTTACAGACAGACTGACGGACAGGTATACATTCTGTCAGCACACGGTAACGGACGTACCTGCTGTACAAAGGCATGGTAATATTTGTAACCATGGTTAACATGCTAAAGATAGTAAAGATTATAAAAGTGGTAAGGCAATCATGGTAGCACGTTTTAAGATTTATTTTTTGCCTTTCGTGCTAATAATATGCATTTAAAAACTGGCATCCCCCGCTGCACCACACTGCATGTAAAGTTGCCTCTTCTGAAGAACTCGAAAACAAACAAAGTGTGACTTACCTTACACAGGCCTGGAGAATGTTATCTGTTGGGGAGATTGTGATTAAATTTATATTTTCGTTGAATAAGTGTTCTTAATGTAGAATGTAACAATGAAGGAGGCAAAATGAGTTACACATCACTGAATATTCATACACAGGACCTGATCCACACAACTCCGTTTAACATGTCTCTTAATTCGGATTTCGTCCATTGCTTAATACAGGCTTTCATCAAGCTCAATAATCCTAGACCCTGACACAACTTATCTCAACCCACATAATGTGTCGCTCTCATACGGACTGTGTGTTCTGTTGTAGTAATGGTGGTTCAATCGGGCATTCACCGTTTGTAGTAGGATCGTTTCATCTTTCATTCTGTCTGAAGTAGTCACAAAATTTTCTTGTTCGCGTACCCCCAGATATAATTTTTCTTCAACTTTGTACCCCCAAAGTTGTTGGTTTATAATTCAAGTTATACATAGTATATAATCTACATCTAAAATAAATTAAATAAATTACATTACCGATTATTCAGTGTTTATCATAAAATAATATATATATATATTTTTTAAATTTCACGTACCCCCTAAGATGTCTTCGCTTACCCCCGGGGGTACGCGTACCCGAGGTTGATTACCACTGATCTAGACAGTTTAATTTAGCGTCATATTGCCTCATTTATCCTGTCGAGCAAGTTACTTTAGTTACAGTTTAATTAATAATCTGTATTTTATTATTGTGAGGCACCTGGTTTGAATCTCGACAGGGTTGCTAAATACAGTGGTGAGGGTATCTTGGTTTCAACTTATCTGTAGAAACATATTGTGGAAGTACACCTTCAAATTTAATTATCCTACAACCAACTAATCATCCAAAAAGTACGAAACGCAATGCTGGAATGGTAAACGGTGTCTTACAAACTATAACCGGGGGTGAACTTAGCTAAAGGGATTGTTATCTTTGCTTAAGGCCTTGAAATGTTCTAACTAGGAGCTATTGTTACTGGTGGGAGGATGATCACATCAGGCAAGTTGTCCTTTCGCGATGATAACTTTGCTGCATGGATGTCTGGGAGAAATGTTGGGCGGAGAACAATTTTGGCTGAAGGAATCCATGATTAGGGTAGGCGAGCTGTGCCCTGGCATTTACATGCTCACAATTCCGTCCGCTGGCCCTAAGAATTGCCGTGGGAAGTAGGAGACGGCGTGATCTCACTGCGCATGTGAACTCCGTGTATTCCCATTCCAAATATATTGTATTCCAATAGTCTCCACTGCTGTTGTGCATTGTGTGTATGAATAGTGTTGCAGGGGTGGACATGTTATGTGAAAGAATACAGAGTAGCCGTTGAAAGTCCACCACACTCGCAGCGGTCTTGTCCATCTCTTTCGAAGCTGTGTAACTTCTGCAGTTCATTTAGTGTCGTTAAATAACAAGGGTGTAATTCTTATTAAACTTAACATTGAACCATCACGATTAGCGAAGGTTTCCTCAAAAGAATGGCGTGGTAGAATCTTAAAGACAAAATTAACGTCTAAATACAATTGTAGGGCATGTGTTCCCATTTGAAGGTAATATATCGATGTTTGAACTGCCAAATGAAAGGCCACCTATAATTCCAATAATGTACTCATTAAATTTGGACTGAATCAGATAAAATATTAATATTATATAGGTTTTAAAATAACACATATTGGGCAATATACTTGTATACATGTACTTCATATACATATGTATGACCATTTTATATGTTTAAGAAACAACTAAGAATGTCCCTAAAACGAATGATTCACTGGAATAAAACAAGTAATCGGAGACTCAAATTTTTTTGTTCTATCTGCGCTTATACAGGCAATTACGGCAGGACAGTAAATTAAAAAATAATGCTTCGTGCCACATCTCTTTAAAATTCGTCATTTATAACCATAGTTGCCAAGTAATATATGAAATGTACAAAAAGGGCGTTGCAGTAGCAAACAATTAAAATAAACGCTTTAAAACGACCATAAATATTTCTTCACATCACACTACAAAACTAATCACTTGATAAAGAGTTCTTAAATTACTTATAGCCTACGTACATAAATTAGATACTCCTCTATACATCATCGCATCGTCGAATGTCGCCGTGAAGCAAGGCGGTTTATCATACAGACATTTGAAACGTGTAGTCAGTAGCGCAGTGCATGAAAACCCATAATACGGTATTTGCTGTAGGTATGTCCATTAGTTTCTGCTCCAAAACTAGCAACCTGACCACGCTTCGATGTATCGGTAAAATTTATGACGTACGAATCGAAAATTTTAGATGTTCATACAAACAGCATGCAGCATAGTTCATACTATACGTATGTAACATATATATCGATTGGGACCCCATTTTACGAAATAAGTAAAGATAATTGCAGATTCTAATTGCTATTGATGTTCATTTGCATTCTTTCCAGTCCATAAATAAATTGAATCATTAGAACTGCTTACTAAACCAGTTTTGATTTTAATAATCTTAAAAGGTTTATTGAAAATATAATGAAATTTAATTTTCAATTTCGATATAGTACTTATCATAAATCAGAGAAGCTCAGTCAGTGTAGTCTTACTGCAGACTGGACTTCGGGGTTCTATCTCCAGCAGTGGAGAGTATTTGTCTGCTAATCTTTTCGTCCAGACCGGTCTGCGGTCTACCCAAGCTCTTTTCAATTGGCTACCGGAATCCTTTCTCCGGAGTAAATAGAGACCGTGTCGTAACGCTGACCGCTTACCCCATCTAGTGCCTATGTCAAGAATGAACAGGAGCTAACCTTACCTCCCCCGAGCGCCTTTATAGCTCGTAATGGGACGTTGCCTTGTCGTATTAATTAAGAAAGCATATTGCCTCGCACTGATGGTAATAGTAAAACAAACAAGAATGTAAATTAAGAATAATTTTAAAGTAAGGAAATGCATTTTTCTTCCAAAGAAAGGTTTTAGTGAAGATTTAAGTCATTCAGACTGCACATTAAATAAGAAACAGTATATCTTTTGTTTTTCTACTAACAGATTTTTCTCAAAATGTAATTGTAAAGGTCACTGGATGCTGTAAAACTACACGGAAGTTTTTAATGCTTTCTAATTATTCACATCGGTTAAGACTTCACTCACATAATTTGTGACATAATTTGAATCAAATTAAGTAATTAGATACTTCTATTTAACATTATTGAGATAACTTAAATTCGAAAGTCTCAGTCCGGTGGTTAAAACTTTGGAAAGCCTTGGGATCAAATCTGTGACCAAAGACCTCGCTATCCTGGTTTCTTTCGCAAGGTAGATGTAGGGATCCTCTGTTTTGTCTCTTTCTGTATTTGGAGTCAACTATTATCCATTTACTTGGAAAAAGTCGAGTTGTATGTGATATCACGTGTATTTCTCTGACTCAAGAGTTCATAACACACAGCATTTATGGTGTCTTCATCACACTCGGTAAAATCTAAGTTGAGAGTCTTCTGGAATGTTGTGCCGTGTAGTCTGGTAAAACTTTAGTGGCATTTCAAAACGTTTTGCTGAATCCATCATCAGAACCATCCGATCATTCATCACCCTGATGATGGAAGCAGCAAGAAATTCAGAAACATTGATCAACGTCATTAATTTATGTAACTAATTTGAATTAAATAATATTAGAGACCTGTTTTTGACGCAGAAGTTAATGAATCCGAATATCAAATTTCGTACTTGGGATCCGACTTGGTTAATAATATTTTGACTATATATTATGTCACAATGGAAGGATGGCTTAATTTAAATCAGTTACTTGAAATTTTTTCTGGCCACATAGTTCACAGTAATTTCATGACAAATTATCTTTCGTTCAATAATCACTTTTCCGAAAAGCACGCTCCAATTCCGTCACTAGATTTCTGGACTGTAGACCTAACTGAAGTGTTTAAAGAAACATACAAATGTTTACAGGCGAACATTAATTCTTATTTTACTTTTTAAACTAAATGAAACACGTAGGATGTTATAATGCAGAGTGTCCACATGAAATCTCCCTCTTTAACAAATCAATCAAAGCGATAGAAACACGCGGTTTGCTGCACTCCGTAGAGCAACTCAAAAAGTCTATTTCCCTTTTTTTTTTACAGAGGTCATATGGTAATCATTGGCGGCGCTGCGGTCGACAATACACAAAATGGCGTCTCCACAACAGGTAGCTCAATGTTCAGTTTGGTTTTCAGAAACGAAATCTCCGATTACAGTTCAAAAAAATTACAGACTTTTTATGGAATGATTGATCACACAAGAGGACCATAAAGGCCTGGTATGACAAGTTTCTGACTACAGAGGTTGTTTTGCGGCAGTTAGGTTCAGGCAAAAAACACACGTCATGGAGTCGTTAAGAGAAGTCCAACAAAGTCGATTCGTAGGGTGTCACTTGAGATCAACATCCAGCGAAAAGGTCAGTCTTTGGTGTGTGACGATGAAAAACAGAATTATCGGGCATACCGGACCTTTCTTTATCATTGAGTCAACTGTAACTGGGAACAATTTGTCCTTCCTCACCTTCCCCCTAGCAATTCTGAAACTAAACATTGAGCTACCTGTTGTGGAGACGCCATTTTGTGTATTGTCGACTGCAGCGCCGCCACTGATCACCTACAAGAGCTCTGTATAAGAGAGAAATAAACTTTTTGAGTTGCTCTACAGAGTGCCTGAAACCGTGTGTTTCTGTCTGCCGTAGGTTTCGCTTCGATTGGTTTATTAATGGGGGATATTTCGCGTGGACACTAATTTACTGAGTTTCTAATGTTGGTTTCTTAACTGTTGATGTCATTCTTCCCTTCTGTAAAGCCGTGTAGACTTGTAGATAGACATCAACGTTTCGGAGAAACATTTTTTCCTTCTTCAGGGATGACATTTTCAATATGGAGATAACATGTTTCTCCAAAACTTTGGTATCTACCCACAAATTCACACGGCATTACAACCCAAAAGACTAACATCGACATCTTCACCCCCGTGAGAACTTAACATTTTAACATTTGTTTCTTGACTGTTAATAGAATGACTTTTATTAGGGCCATATCGTTTTCATGAGAGAAATGCCATTAAACTAAATACATAATAATTACTTAATAACCCTACATAATGTACAACAGTATACACAAAATAAGATAAACAAATATTCAGTCTTTATATAATACAACACAGGATTTTCCATCGCCACGTTAAGACGATGTGGTACAGTATACACACAGAATATTTTCTGAAAATTTGCCAAGTCGTAAGATGTTTCTCTTCCTTCCTTATGTAGGAGGACGAGGTCAGTAGGCGTACTTGTAACTGGGCTGTATTTGCTGAAACAAAATTTTAAGGCAGTTTTATTAATACCACCAAAATGAATACACTTAAGTCCATCCGGAAAAATGCAGAAGAATCCAGTTCTAATATTTTTACGCGGATATCCGTCTGCCATATGCACATAGTTATATGAAATTAGGAATAAAAACTAAATGCATTTCACTACGTTATACGATAAAGTATTTTTGTGTTCTGTACTTCAGAGATGTTTAGTAAGGGTACAGTGAGTGGCTCGGCAGATATATCTTTATTCAATTTTAGTCCACGCGTTGTTAAGAAAGTCGAAGTTAACTCTAACCATTGCATCTCTTATTCTTCCAGCGCATTTAGGCAAAGTGGTAGCCAATGGTGGTACGTACACACAGCATCCTTGATATACCCCCTAAAGAAAAATCAGGGAAGTGATATCAGGCGAACGAGATGGCCAAGTGATAAGCTCGGCCCTGCAATTTATTTCTATGGAAAAGTGTGATTTAAGAAGTCCTTCAATTCGTTGTTACAATGTGAAGGCGCCTCGTGTCGGAACAAAATGTCGTTGGGCCATCTCGTTCAGAAATAGATATAAGAAATTCTTCTACTTATGAAGTTATTTTAACAACTGCGAGTGTAGTGCTTAAGATGGAAAACTGGAAACTCAAGTAGCATGAATTATAAAATTGATCGGAAAACCAACTCAAATGCGGTTATTTTTCATTGTTTTACCCGTCGGCTTGCGAACATACAGCGTTTCATGTCTACAGCTTGTATTTCATGAAGAATATGAAATATCGACTAACAGGCTTAACTGTAATTATATTGTTGCTACCTGTATTGACTAATCGAGCCACTCTCTAATATTTATAAATACTTTCATCAAGATTCATCTAGTCAAACCAATAAGTATGTGAGTATTTGCATTAAATTGTTCAAACATTCCTAAACCTTCATAAACTACAAGCGAGAAACTGTCCAAATATATAATGCGATTATTTTAATACACAGCATCTAGAGATTTGTGAAATTTCTGAAGATTACTATTTTAGTAGAAATTTTTAGACTTCATGAAAATAAATAGACACACTTTGAGAGTCATCTGCGAGAGAAATCCTTAACGTTTTGATTTTAGGTTTTGTTCTGAACATTACACGCATCCAACATTTGTCACACATGCAGTGTCCAATAGCTGCAATGTTGTCCTTCGTATTGTTTATGTCTGTCTCCGGGTTTTAACACAGTCTTTCACGTGCTTACAGCCACAGGAAAAATAAAAGGTTGTAATATCCTGTAATCTGGCCAGTGAAGGGATGGGACCAGCGCGGCCAATCCATCGGTTTGGAATTTGCTGATAAAGAGATACACATTCAGATAACTTCCAGTCTGGTGACGTGGCATACTGCTGGAAGGCATGGTATGTTGCAGTTCTTGAAACTACGGGTAAGTAATGTTTTCCGGCACATCTCGGTATCTACTGGATGTCACAGTCGCTTCGGCAAACAAAAAGGTTCCGATCAAACCATCGTGACGCAGACCACTCCACACATTAACTTTGGGGTTGTTCGTTAATGTGCTCCGCTCTGGCATGAGATTCCTCTTATCTCTAGATGCGCACTTTCTGTTTACCTTCCCCGAAGCGTGGAATGTAGTTTTGTCATACAAAAAGATTTTACTCAGGAATTCTTTGTCTTCGTCCACTTTCTCGGTAATATTCATTGCAAATTCCTTACTGGCTGCCATATCATGTGGCGTAATTCCCTGCACAATTTTTAACGTGTAAGCATACAGACACGGAAGTTTTATTAATACCCGATGCACTATCAAGTGGAACGTACCTGCTCCAGCTCAAGTAAGTGGACTGCGGGCAAAGAGTTTGCGTGTCCTTGCGATATTTTTTTCATCAGACTCGTGGGAGTATGCAAAACACTATTCTCTCCTTAAAAACTGTTTGTACCAGGCATTTGTCGAGGATCTTGGTGATGGCGACTTGTAAAACGTTGTTCTGAAACGTCTTTGGACCTGCGAATACGATTTCATTTCCTTAAACTACTCTAAGCACTGTGCCGTATCCTGCGGGTTCATGGCTACTGACCTGATTCACGAAAAAGGGTACAGTGTAGTGGAAAATAACGGGATTCGGTTAAACTTTTGAGAGATTTTCATGCAGATGAAGCTGAAACACTGTGCCTATGTATCCGCATAAAGTTTTTAAAGCAAAGTTGTAAATATGATTTATGTACATCCTGTAATTTATAAGCGGTCTCTGAATAATGGTGTTAAATTATAATAATGTATCATCCGTAAACATTATTAATATAAATATTATTTTAATTTATAACTTTATGTGATTTCATGTCCTATGTTCTGTTGTTATGACGGTAATACGGTAAATATATAAAGGTCGAACAAAAATATACAAGAATGCTTTACATTCCTATATGAATTATAAATGGCACACATTACTCTGTAGTTTCGAGTAGAACTCTATACTAGTATTTCATTACACACATTGATATTATTTAATATTTATCTTGCTTTGAAACTTTTAACGTGGTTTATTATTAAATGTCACTTAGTATTTGATATCATTATTTTGAAGTCAAACGAGAAACTGTTTATTTTGTCCTACTTTCTTCGTATTTCAGTTTTTTTCAATTTTTTAGAAAACATAAAGTCATATCTTTTGTTTATTTACATTAATTCTACCATTTCTGGTGTTAACTTAGTCGTAATTTCATTGAATTTAGATTAATTGACGTACGCTTTGTCCTCTACAGAGGTTTCTAAAATACGAGTGAAATGAGAAAAGCTGTGACAAATGAAAATGGAAGGAAAGAGAAGAAGAAGAAACAACTTCAAAAATCGATCAGAGTCGCAGAATAATCGATCCTCCATATGTAGTAAAGCGAACTTACGAAGAAATTTATTATTTATTTCTCAACGCGCAACTTAAAAAGATTGCTGTCTTCTGGGTTGTTGCGCCGTGTAGTCTGGTAGAAGTTTACAGACGTTTCAGAGGTCCTTGCTAGCTTGCGTCGTCAGGGATTATCGCCGTGATAAATTTCTGCCGGACTGGCTACACGTCGCGAAAGCCCAAAAAACAGCCATTTTCTTAATCACAGCCATGACAACCTGAAATTAGCCTAAAAAGTCCCACAGAAAGGAAATAAGGTTATAAGGTTTTTACTCTCGGATTCTAAGGAGGGTAGCAGCTTATAGAAACATTGTTAAATTCTGCGTGCATTTGTCACCCATAAGAATTTGTACAGGTTGAATAATGGCAGAGAACTCTTAATGCCAAGAATATAGGTATTTCTTCTTACGTGAGAACTTCGTAGCGGTTTACAGAGTTCGCATACACAATACCGATATTTTATTCCGAATGCAACTCAGCGATACGTGATTTCGTGATATGACATTATAATACGTGACATAGCAAGACGTGACGTATGTGACGTGACGTGACAAAGCGTGATAGCCCACAAATAAATTCTGTTTTAACGTGCTTCGTTGTAAGTTAAATTGTGTCAAGATACTTAAAAATGAAAGAAACGTCAATTCGAAATTTATGAGACTTATAAGTAAATTAGCTAAGCGCTTAATAATCTGATTAGCATTAATGTGTATATAACGAGTCCTAATATATCTTAATTCCATGGAGACTATCTCTTCTTAAGAAGATCTTTTGGCTAGTTAAAACCTTCCACGAATTGTATACAACCCTGATATTTATTACCGTTTTCAGAAAATTCTTATCCTGAGCCGAATGCATCCAATCCACACTCTATTTCCTTAAGATCTAGTACAATATTATCATTTCTAGTAGACGTTTACCGACGTTTTCGTGGCACTAACTGCTTCCATTATCATCGCGATCAGAAATTATCCTGTGTTGCAACCAAGAAGGCAGCCATCTTAAATGTATTGTCTTTATAGTTTGTTAATATCCAAAAAGTTTTACTTCAACATTGTAGATTATTACTTTTCTGTTTTATGCTTTATAAAGTTTCTTTAGTCAGTCCGGTTTGTATCCTGAGCTTCATACTTACGTATGGTTTAGCTAGAGGTTTGATTCTGAAGCCGAATTTGATTGGGACCGTGTAGACTGAGTTCTCTGGTTCCTGCTCTTCGTAAACTGGAGCTGGGGGTATGGGTGGGTACGGGGCCAGCAATCTGGGTTCTGGTGTGGGGGGCGTTATGGGTAACATCCTGGTTCCGGAGTACACCATGATTGGACTGCCTCTTGCGCACACTAGCACTGCAGTCAGAACGAGACACACCTGAAACATTAAAAAGAGTCATTTATTTCACGAACAAGTCCATCACAGAAACTATAAAATCATATCTCTGAAACCAACTGATCCCCTAACAAACCAAGATCGTACGTTCTTTGTCTTTTTCACGAAATATTGAGTCTCTAACGTGTTGTTTATTTATTTATTTATGTTTATTTACTTGTCACATTTCACAATGTCACAATGTAATTTTTTGTTTTGAACAGTAATACAATTTACAATTTAAACATCGCACTAAAATTACAAAATATAGAAAAGTCTTTATAAAATAAATTAAATTCATAACATGTTCACTGTAACTGAAGCTAGATTGCTGTCAAACGCACCAACAAAAACTCGATAGCCTGACTCCAAACTCAGACTCCGCCGGATCCTACCATAGGAGCCACCATCGTCAGTCATCTAGTTCTTGCTAACAGAGGCGTTATCGTCGCAATTTAATTTAAAAATTTCCCGGATCGTACAAACGGCGCACTCGTCCAGATAGCAGTTACAGTTCGCGACTGTAATCTTGAGATGGGGGTGAAGGAGCCTTTAAGGTTTCGGACTTCCTGCATTCCTTGCAAGTCTCAAGATTACAGTCGCGGACTGTATTGACAATGGTAATTGTATTATTAGATTTGTTTATTTGTAATTTATTTAATGACGCTGTCAGTAGTTTACGCTATACGTCTTCGAATTATGGAATGATTAATAAGTTACAGAGGATGCTAAAAAAGTAATTGTAGTTTAATTTAAAGGTAATGTATTTTCCTAGATGGACTGGGGAGAGAATATCAGTCATGTCAGCTGGTACCTCCCGAAAAAGAAGCAGAAATACCACTCGGTCACGATGTTTGGTTTGAGCCTTTTATATATAATAGCAAAGAATCTGCCGTATGGGTTTATAATCGTGTAATTCAGATTGTACCTAATACCCTCTATTGGCTTTTCCTTCTTCAGTCTTCAAAGTACCTTTAAGTAGTTGCTGAGTATTGGGCACATAGTATATGATTATTTCCTGAGACCTTCCACACCAAATCATCCTTATCTCTTACTGTGTTTAATTTTTAATTCTTTATCAAAATATGGGGTCGCAGTGGCCTCGCGGTCTGAGGCGTGGGGCTTATGCCGCGTGATCGCTGGGACCGTGGGTTCGAATCTCACTCAAGCCATGGAAGTTTGTCCGCGTTTTTCTGTGTTTTGCTGTCCTGTGTACAAGTAGAGGCCTTGCGACGGGCCGATCTCTCGTCCAAGGAGTCCTACCGATGAAGCGAACGAAAAGTTGGGACCCGCAGTGCTCAGGCACTTGAAGAACCGGTCGTTCCCAGTATCCCAGTTATCAAAATATAGGCCACGGCCTTATCGCATTAACACTTTAACCTCTGTACCAGTTGCTTTAATAATCAGTAACTGTGCATTTTGTATTTGTAGATCATTATCACTGTTAATATAGATTATATCCTTAAACAGCGTTAATCAGTTTATTTTTGAAGTGGTGAATTATTGTGTTTCTTTACGGTACGAACATAATTCTTTATATTATTAAGACAAGCTTCGGCTTCAAATAATTAAACAAGATAACACCAATAATAATAAAATTATATTCTGAGATGTTGTTCCGTTTCGTTTGGTAAAAATTAACAGAATCGTAGTTACTTACTGCCTACGTCATCAGGGCGATAAAAGTTCTGAAATTTGTCAGTTTCAACTACAAAACACGGCGCAAGATCTCAGAAGACTTACATCTTTATTCTCGCTCTCTGAGGATATATTACTTCCTCCTGTGTGCAGATTGTTAAACCAATTCATAAATGAAGTATTATAAAAGTGCGAAATATGTCGTTAAATTACCCTGTTAAGATTTAAATATGACTGCGGGCTGTTTAACGGTTTTCTAAGCTGAAAGAGAAAATAGAACTTCAAGGTTGCAGCGATGCGACTTCACCAGCGTAAACTTGAATATTAAGTATTGTAATACGAAAGTCAGTGGTCTGCATTCTGGTATTTCGCAACGCCGTACACATAGATCAAATTTAGGTCCGATGCCGACTATTCCGGTAGGATATTTGTGTTTTTCCTGTGTTTTCCCAAGTATTTTCCAAGATAGTGGTTTAAATTAATGCGCAACCGTTTCATTCAACAATATTTGTAATTCTCTATTTACTGATAGTCCTATAATTCTATTATGTATAACACTGTTAAACAGCCAAAATATATCGGATATATAATATAAATTAACCAATTTTTATTAATTTTGAGCTGCTAAACACGAAAATGACATTCATTTTGCATGACTGGTTCGCATTTCGAAGATATTCATACCAAGCTTTTTCGTTAAATTTTCGTAATTTTCAGAATTGTAATGGACTACTTACTTCAGAAACAGCCTGTACAAGGGTGGAGAAGGTCTAATTGCTTCCTGCAGGTCTAGTCAACATCCCTAAGGGATGTTTAATAAATTGGTTCAGTTGTCCTTGTGGTTCTGTTTGGCAAACAAGTGTTTTGTTGTGTGCGGATTTTGTGTTTCACTTCGTCTTAGAATGCTTATGTAGTGAACAGCAAAAACGTCGTTGTGAGTACTTACATGAGATATTTGTAACACTAAAATATACAAAATGTCGCGTAGATTTGTCAATAATCCTAACAACGTTTTGTTATATCTGTGGAGAAGTGACTTTTAAATCACAAAACCGAAACTTGGCCCCCATCGTTAAGAAAGCTTACCACCTTTATTTTGGTGACAAGTTGGGTGACATGGACAGGGCATTCCATATTAGCTGTCTGAAGTGTTTTACAAATCTACGTGAGTGGCTAAAAGGAAAAATGCAATACAAGCCCTTCGCTGTGCCCAAGTGTGGCGGGAACCGCATAACCATGTAAACGACTGCTACTTCTGTATGATTCCTCCTGTCATCGGCATAAACAATAAGAAAGAACATGCTTTGATCTATCCAAACATCCCCTCAGCCATTCGTCCTATACCCCACAATCATGAACTACCTGTACCTAACCCTCGTATCTCCTGCACACCTGAAGAATGCTCACCATCAGATGACGCCATTCCAAGATCATCGGCATCTCAAGATAAAGAGTTTGTGCCAAAACGTTACCTTCTACATCTCACAGAGTAACTCAAAGTAAACTGAATAATCTAGTGAGAGATTTAGACTTGCCTAAGTATAAGGCAGAGTTGCTAGGATCGCGACTTAGGCAATGAAATGTACTTGAAGAAAATGTTAAAATATCCTGTTATCGCGTTCGTCAGTTTTCTTTACAAAAAAATTTTTTCCATACAAGATGATCTCGTACTTTGTGATGACGTTGATAGTCTTATGGATGCCCTGCATATAGAACATAATCCAAATGAGTGGCGGCTTTAAAACAGTATTATTGCACAATGGGAAAAAAATACCCAGTATTCCTATAGCTCATGCGGTTCATATGAACGAGACATACGACAACATTAAACAATTAATTAACAGGGTGAATTATGACAAATATAAGTGGTGTATGTGCAGATTTAAAAGTGGTGGCTATCATACTAGACTTTCAGGCAGGGTTACACAAAATATTGTTGCTTCCTCTGTGAGTGGGACAGTCGTGCATGGAATATACATTATGAAACTAAACAGTGGCCCCTTCGACAGAACTTGGAACAAGATACTAAAAATATTGTTCGTGAACCACTGGTAGATCAAAGCAAAATAATACTGCCAGCATTGCACATTAAATTGGATCTGATGAAAAATTTTGTAAAAGGAATGGACCGAAATGGAAGCCTTTAGGTACCTCTTTCACAAATTTCCCCGACTTAGTGAAGCTAAAATCAAATAAGGAGTTTTCGTAGGTCACCAAATAAGAAACCTGATTGTTGATGAACATTTTGATGGGAGAGGAGAAAATTTCATGGGAATCCTTCAAGTCAGTTGTTAGGAATTTTCTTGGAAACAACAGGGCGCCAAACTATAGGGAATTAGTAGACAAATTCTTGACAGCATACAGTAAAATGGGGTGCAATATGTCTCCACTCTCACTTAGAATTTTTCCCTGATAATCTTGGATCGGTTAGTGATGAACATGGCGAAAGATTTCACCAAGATATTTCTACTCTTGAAAGACGTTATCAGGGGAAATTGAGCGCATCAATGATAGCTGATTACTGCTGATCGATGGTAAGAGATGCCCCTGAGGTAAAATACAGAAGAAAGGCCAAAAGACAACGTCTATAAGGTAGGTGAAAAATTGTAAACATTTGCATATCATATGGACAAATTTATTGGTGATATTCTACAAAGTACAAAATATATTCAAAACGCGAACTAACTACGCTTTATTATTGTTATTTGGGAATTTAGAGGTCGAAAATATATAAGAATTGATTAATTTCATTTCCGATATATACAACTCATTAAAATTTGTTGTCTAGTGTAATCGATCAATTCACAAAGTCATATAAAAAGGTAGGAATAAATAAATAAGGGCAGAAAACAGACCCGCTGTTGCCCTCTTTACTGTACAAACGATTAAACGTCCTAAATACGAAGTTTCGTGCTTGTCTGCACAAATCTGACTCTGTTTCTAGTTCTTGATTTTTAAGAAACAAAGTAAATCGTCATTAAAAGGAAACAGCTGCTTTGAAAGCCCTTTACATTTTCACAAAGGGAATTTCGTAAAGTTTGAAAGACACGAGAGAAAATTTATATCTTAGTTGTCATTCGGACTATTATCGCATCGAACAGCTGACTCTTCAGTTACCTAACGATCCTGATTCAACTGCAAAGAAGACAGTGTAGAACTAAAAGGGGAATATTATCACGAATGTGTATGTAAATCGGCGTTAGTGAAGTATAGAACGTTCCGTAAATGACCTTCTTTTGGGATGTTGTAGTTAGTAAGTGTCTCTGAAACGTAGACCAGTGTTACATTGATAATATCATCTCGGCTCGTTCAACCAAATTGTTTTTTAATAATAGTGACCATAGGAAGTAGGAAGAAGTTATCTTCCAGATTTGGCCTTTATATTAGCGTATCACAAGTCATACCTCACGTGTTATTTGCGACTTTGTAGTAAAAATATTTTTTGTGCATAATTTACGTCAAACCGCAATTTACAGAAATCCTAAAAGAGATTACGGTAAAAGAAATTTTCTGTTTGTCAACGATGACCGTACAAACACATAGCGGTTTTTGCCTGAAGATTAACAGAGGTTCTACAAAAACAATTGAGACAGGTCGGACATGCGTGACACGTGTGAGAGATGACAAATGCAACCTCAGTATTTGTTCTGAAACAGTAAATAAAAGACAAATTTTGGTGATCTATACGCAGTTGGTGATGATATCGGTGATTATGTATTTTATTGTAAGAAAATATATTCGTACTAAAAACTGTGTCCATGAATCTCTCCGGGCTGGAAGTAATGCGAGAGGAAACGTGTAATTTATTGAAGAATGTTTATCAACAAAAGTGGATCACATGTGTTAAAATAACCTGTCCAAGAATAAATAATTCTCAACATATTTGTTCTTATAGTACGGCTATATTCATGGCAGCGTGACGTCCTTGAAACTTTTACAGTTACTAAAATTGTCAAGATATATTTTGCTTTTACGTAACGGGAAT
The DNA here is from genome assembly GCF_977971745.1 of Zootermopsis nevadensis. Classification (NCBI taxonomy): domain Eukaryota; kingdom Metazoa; phylum Arthropoda; class Insecta; order Blattodea; family Termopsidae; genus Zootermopsis; species Zootermopsis nevadensis. The sequence continues at coordinate 10,074,280 of NW_028259148.1, read as the reverse complement.
ATTTATGATTATTTTCACAAAATGACACTATTGTGCCCCACTATTGACAGTCAACCGTGTCCATTCTGTATTAATATTAGTGAACTCCGTGGAGCAGAATAATTATTGAGAGGCTGATAGACGTTCAGCTTGTCAGAATTTCTCTGCACTGTATAGTACCAAAGCTTAACAACCTAAATCCTGTTCACATTATGACGAAGTTCCTCGTATTTAAATTCTCGATCCTGTTCTTCCATATCTGTCTTATGGATCAAAATATTCTTTTCAGCCTTTTTATTTTTAGGGCCTTTCGGTTTGTATTCTTCGCTTTTTATCAACGCCGAATTTCATACACGTACAAAATAGCAGATAAAATTATTGTACTGTACACACTATATACATTTGTAAACTTTAGGAAATAATGGGATGCGAAAAATAAAGATTTAGAATTTATTGATAGTAAGCATTTTCAAAATACAATCTGCTATTTACATCTTTCTGGTTATAAGTTTTAAATTATACTGCCGTCCCCGAAAATCGTAACTTTTTCTCTTCAGACGGAATAACTAAGTTCTTTCTCGTGACGAGACACAAATGCGTTTCTTCGGCGTTTTTTTCAAAATCCCTGTCGTTACTATAACACAAGAGTTTCTGTATTTTTATTTATGACATTTAAATTTTAAATAAAGTTAACATCATCGGAATAATTTCATTATTGGAGATGTTGCTCTTCTGGGTTTTGAATGTCCCGCAGACTCGTAAGTAGATACTAATGTTTCGGAGGAACAATAGATTATCTTCAGGGCTGTATTAAATATGAAGACAGTATGTTTCTCCTAATTCTTCCATCTACCTACGAGTCCGCATGGCGTAGCAGACTAGAAGAACATCTTCAACGCCTTGAGAACCTGAAGTATCATATTTCAATATTATTCTCCCATCTGTGTCGAAGTCTGTCTAATTTACTCTTTCCTTGAGGTTTTCTAACCAATCTTTGTACGTGTTTCTTAGTTGCTCTAATTTATGAGCAGTGGTGCCTCATTAAAGTAACTATGTCCTGGACAACAGTTGTTCGATTCCCGGCAGAAATTTATTTATGATTTGAGGTTTTCACACCGGTGAGTATTCGATTTCTGTCTTCTGGGTTGTTGCGCTGTGTAATCTGGTCGATGTTTACCAACGTTTCAGAGGTCATACTGCCTCAGTCATCAAATTTCTGGACCGGCTCTGGGGTCCATCCAACCGACGGGGGAAATTGACCACACACGACCACCTAGTTTCGAGGCTAAGAATTCATGGAGCCAAACCTCCACTCTCTATATGTCTGAATGGCGCGGTGGTTTTTTACTTCTAGCTTAGCCTTTGCGTGACAAATTGTATCAAGAAACCGGTTCTTGGCATTTATTTGAATTTAAGTGAAGTAATGAGTCCATATTCGGTAAAATAAAACCGCCATACAAACTAACGAAAATAACAGGTTAAATTATAGAAACTACTGTTCTTGAATGTGCAATCTCTTTTATAGAATTTTATTCACATTCTACAACGGAATCCAGAAATATTAAGATAATTATGGGGTTTTATGTTTATTATAAGATGTTGTGACACCTCATGGGGCCAAAACGCATTTTTATATATTTAATTAAAAGTGATTTCTTGAGGCCATGGTTTTGTAAGAAAGCTATACATGAATTGTGCTCTATTTTAATAAGTACGTATACAAAACAGCGTATGCAAGAAGAACTGCAAATAAGCAGGATAGAGGAATTTGCGTGACCTTGAAGCGATCTTTGGACCACTTCCACTATCCCTGCCGGCTGACAGCACTGGCCAATCGTTCTGCACTAGACCTGTTGACCCTGAACTTAGCGAAGTGCTTTGTCAGTGGCGGTGATTTGCATGACGGTTATCGTTTTCATCTGCTGTATAAAGGAGAGAGAAGTCGTGACGAAGATGAAGACGGATAGGAACGAGAAGTCTGCAGACCTATCGTTCTTAAATTACGATTTAGTCCTGAAGTTAAATATATCATCAACGTCACTGATTAATATCTTAGCACGTTTCTGTCATCATCATCATCACAAGTATTAATATCTTCGTTTGATCTGGTTATAATAATTAAAACTTTACTCTCACCTTGTAGTCGGATAGTCTTGACTTCATCTGTACTCTGATTTTTATTGGTTGCTTTCATGTTCGCTTTCATGTAATCTTTCCTAATTGTTTGCCATTGTTACTTGCTCAAGACTGTCGTCGATTTTTATCTGGCCCATTTAAACGTATTCTAGGCCATTTATCATCTTTACTGCCTTAAGGCTTTGTTCTTGACGTTAGTATTCTATTCATAGTCAACCCAAGTCGCCTTATTCCAAGTTTTCAGATGATAAAATTTTATACATGGGGATACCTCCGTGATACGTAACTCGACGTCTGTAAATCTACTATTTAATCGCACCAAGTAACACAAGATTTAAATTAACAATTTCCTGAGTCTAATTAAGATATATTCTGTGTGTCGCCTCTTACATTACTTAAATTTTCACACCTTATAACTAATACAATTCCCCAGGGATCGCTTTATCCCCTGGGGAACCCCTTGAGTGTTCTCTGTTTACTAAGAGACGTTGACGGCCTCATAAGGTATTCTCGTGTCCGCTTACTCTAAAGCATTGGTATTCAACCTTTTTTGTTCGCGTACCCTCAGATATAATTTCTTTCAACTTTGTACCCCCAAAGTTGTTGGTATATAATTCAAGTTATACATAGCATATAATCTACATCTAAAATAAATTAAATAAATTACATTACTGATTATTCAGTGTTTATCATAAAATAATATATTTTTTTTAAATTTCACGTACCCCCTAAGATGTCTTCGCGAACCCCCGGGGGTACGCGTACCCCAGGTTTAATATCACTGCTCTAAAGCACAAAGAACATCTTGAAACTGATTTTAATAAACAGGGCTTTCATGTATGAAATGAATTCATTTGGCTCCCCTACAGATACTGTTGACGGTCTCTTATAAAAATATTAATGGACATTTGTAATCTATAAAAGAGGATGAATTCTTCACTAGCTGATTGACTATCAGCTCCTCAAGGACTCTATTCAATGTAGTGCGTGAAGGGAGCACATAAGATACATATTACAACTGACCATAATTTTTTTACTACTTGTATTTTAGCATGGGATAAATGAGAAAAAATTAACATATCTAGAGTTATCTGACTGGAACGTACATTTAACGTCACTGCATCATCTGCATATGCTCTTTAATTATACATAGTTAAATGAAGAGAAGATGGTGTCCTGTTTGAATTGATCCTCATTATCCGGGCTATACCTGGATTTTCCGATGGAAACCCACGTATTGTCCAGTCTATTACACGGCTTCCCCTCTCCAATACCTGACTGGATTCAGAAAACAAATTAAACTTAGGTTCTATATTTTCTTTCGTAATTTCAGGCAAGCTTAGTATTTTGTGTCCGTAAGACCAAAATAGCAGGTTAGCTTGGCGATTGAAGTGAGACTCTGAGTCGTGGATGACTGGGTTTGATTCCCGGCATGCAAGCTTTTCTTCCCCTTTCCATTAAATCCATTGCGGCTTTGTAACCTACTCAGTTTTCCAATGGATCATTAAGCTAACCACTTATCTGGTTATAATTCGAAGGTTCGAAGTGCTTATACCTCCAAATCTTCACACATCGTTGTAGCATCTTGTTTAATTAATTACTTGAACATAATAACAATTTTTATTTTATTGTACCATTATTATTTAATATATGAATCACTAGAAGATACTGACTTTATAGACATATGATTTCTCCGTTCATTTTCATAACACTAGTCATCAAGATTTTGTTAAAACTACTGAAAACTAAATGTTTACATTAACTCTGTCACGCTCATTACAAATCTAGACTTAAAATTTTTTTATCACGTCACAGTACAGGGAAAAGCATTTATAATTATATCTCGTAAGAAAAAATAACTTCCTGTGTAATGAATTTGAAGTCAGAATGGCATGGCTTACTTACTTTTGTATTTTTCTGAGTGTGTTTGTTATATTTATCAACTATAATATAAGATTATTATTTATTAGTTGATTAAAATTATAGTTTTTCTCTGCCTGTTGAAGTCTACGACGTTTTAATAGGGATTTAACTTTAATCTAATTTAAAAAGTGCACATTCTATATATTGCATTATAATTTATATATAAATTTATATATTTCTAATACAAATAAAGGTCAGGCAAAACAAATTTCAGAATGCGATTTTTATGATCAGTGTACCCGATTTATTAAAAACAGCTGATTTATTCCATTTTAAATGCAGAATTTTAGGGCGTGTTTTGCTGAAACATCATCCGCCACTGCGAGGTAAACAGGTATTTCTTGTGATGATGTATAGTTACTGAGAGGTCCAGATTTGACAACAGGCGTGCAAGCTACTACATTAGCACAGTCAGCAGTTCGTGTTATGAGGATCATGGCCACACGGGCAACGGGCTGAGACGGACAAGGTTACTGGAAGCACGGTGCCAAATGCTTACAGGCCCGTAGACGACATTCTGCAGTCTGCCTGTGTTTTGGTTTGCATGCTTTCAAAGTAACTGAGTACAGAAATCCATGTTTATCAGCTCTTACGGATTTGACATTGTGGCCTGTATAATTTCAGAAATACTTCTGAAATTATGTCTTCGTTTAGACTACTTGGATGAGTGATCAGATGTTGAAAGGGTTCTACCTATACAGAAGGGCAAAATCACAGAAAGACGTGGACAAACATCCACGCCTTGATAAGCGTTCGAATTATTGATCCCAATATTTGAGCGGTCAAGACCCACATCCAAGACCTCTTGGTCACTGAGATTGGTCATAAATTTTAGTTGTTTTCTAAAATATTGTAAAATTGAGGGGTTTCAGAAATTGAACACGAAAGCAGTTATTATTAGACTCCTCAAATGAAAGACTATAAAAGAAGAGCATAATAAATTCAGAATTGCATTACACATGGTTCTATAAGATTTTGTTTAAAAGCTGGAAAAAAGCAGAAGACATGCGTGATCATGAAGAAAATCTAAAAGCAGAAAAGGCAATGGAGACAAATTAATTGTCTTAATAAGTATGGTACTTTAAACTCATTGCAAAAGAAGTAAGTGTTTATGGAAGGGTCTTAAAAAGTCTAACGCCGAACTAGTTGAAGAAATTAAAAAATACGTTAATAAGTTTCTGTTTTGCATGTGTGGTAAAAATTATGTCTATGGAAATTTTGTTTTTGGAAATTGTTTTAGTGACCATTGTCAGATATGTTGTAGGAAAAGGCTTTAGAATCACAGTTTTTGTTAGTAAGTATTGAACTTTCGGTTGTTGCAAAATTACTTTTATTTTAATCTTATTTCAGTAAATCCTCACAACATATGAAATTAAATTTCCAAGAACGCCTTTTCCTTTACACATTCTCTATAACATCACGGAATTAATATCAACTGTGAATTGCCGTAATTCCGTCGTGTTGACAAGTTACAACTGTTATAATTTGAATTAATTACCTTATAGGCGCTGTTCATAGTTGCTTCTGCTCCCTAGTAGTTTCTATTGGCGACTGATGTTCCTAATATTACAACACCCAGAAGTCTGCAAATCACGGCTTGTACAATGGCGACAAGCAATTGCAACACCACACACACATCCACACACACTGCTGCCACTATTACTGTCTGCTCTTGTCCCCTTGCGTCTTCTTAGTATCGTATCGACGTAAACAGCTCGCAGGGAATTATATTATCCTTGAAGTCACTCGCCAGTTCGTGTACTGTAAATCCTTTGTATATTGTAAATGGTTTCGATATTATACACACCTGGCTTCTTTCTTTATTACTTCTAAACCATGTGTTTGTGTCTTTGCAAAGTATATAAAGCCGATGAGTGATTTTATTTTATTTAATATCAATTATTTATAGCGCGTGAGTAGGCGGCAAGGAGGGGCTTCGTTTACTATTGTTTGTGCCTCCGCGATGAACTCCTTGCTAAGCAATGCCAACAAACACGTTCCTCACCAAACGCTAATTCTGTTGATGGGAAAATACAGTTCTTAGAGATGAATTGCTGTCGTATTTAAGAAAGTATCAGATTAACACGCAAATTAGTACCGAAATCTGGGAAATATTATAAAAGAGATGCGGGAAGAAACAGAGAGTTGATACAGAAGAAACATGCAGTGATTAGCCTCGATTTTTATATTAATTTCACGAAGACACGTCCCTTTTATGACGCTGTGTCTAAACTGGAATTTTCATGTAATTACTACATTGAAAATAATTTTAAAATGCTTTGAAGTTACGAAAGAGACCCCACTCCCGCAGTTATTTGTTTATAAGTGTAATTTAAATGTTGATAAGCCTTTAAAACTGTTGCTATTTTTTTTACTTTTGTTATTAATATTTGTTATTTTACATATCTACGTACAATTATTTCACGTTAATAGTTTAAATATTCGTTTGGAACGTAAGCAAGATTTTAAAATTTTCAAGAAACAGTTAAATATTATTGCGTATATATTATGAAGTTTCGACAGAAAATCGCTCACAAATTGGGCAGTAACAAATGGAACGTATTACTCAACTAATTCCCAATTATTTACTATGCATCAACCTCGTATGTGTTCCGCTTCTCACAAACCTTCCTCTCACTTCGAACTGACTTCGTATCGATGTCTCGCAAGTTGTGAAGGAACCTTGTGACTGGCGTAATTGAAAGCTGGGAGTCCATTTATACGCCACTCCGTGGGCTGAGCTGGGATAGAATGACGGTTATAAACACAACCGTAACGCCACGCACAAATTCATCATGTTATGAGTGGATTCGGCGACTACGTTTCTTAAAACTAAGGCCAACAGCACATGACCTTGAAAATAAATTTTTGTCTAGTAGGACAACTGATTGTGTCAGGGATTTGTGAGAGAGGAGAAGTGGCACAAACTTCTAGCTTTCGTGTAGGACAGAAGAAATGCACTTGAAACTGTAATAAACTCAGACGGCCTCGGTTTCATTTCCGCGGGGAACCCAAATAGAAATGTAAGCCAGCTATGCACCGCTAATCTAGTCAATGACTTCAAATGCATTCAGCGGAAGTGTTTTATATATGAACAATATTATGTATTTTTTAGTTGCGAGTATTGGAGCGGTACTCTTTCCACTTTCACACGAATTGTCCTTTAATGTCTTCAGTAATATGAAAGGCCATTCCGCTACTGACTCAGCATGAAACTGGTCCTTTCGCCTATACCACCACCCATTTTTAATTAATTAAAAAAGTTAGTGCAGTATTCGTTTTCTGTTCGACTCTCTGTTGGCTGCCAGATTTTGCTTTGACGGTACTTTGAATATAGTGTTCTGTAGGAATCACAAGGCATACTTTTTCGAAAACTAACCTCGTTTTTAAATAAATGGATGCACTCTGATATAACAGAGGGAGAAACGTTTCAGAAAGGGAGCAGAACAAGCATTTTTAAAATTGTTAACATTTCTGAAAATATCTATTAATATTCTATAAATCTTACTTCCGTATTTTTGTGCGTTGGAACACTCTCCATGGTGTAGTCTTTGCTCAACCAGCCAAGAAATTCCTAGTCTTTCACTATCGTCTACAAAATATCTTATACTGGTTCGTATTCTAATCCAGATGATTTCAATACAGGCCTTTAAGCACTATATAAGATCCATTATAATATTTCATTGCCGTCTCTTTCAAGTAATGGTTTTACCCTCCAGGATTTCCTCATAAATTTCCGTATTTAATTATAATTTATTATTAGCTCTACATTTCTTACTCATCTCACCCTTCTTAATTTTATCAGCTGGTAGTATATATCTTGTAGGCGTACGTTCAGTTTTAAAAAAATATTCATTTATTTCTGTATGTTTATTTCTTATTCCAATTCTTTTTAACTTTGTTCAAATTTGAAATTTTAGATCTTTATTGTTTATAACAACAAAGAATAAATTTTATGCGTAAATATCAGTGTAGAATCCTTTCTATTCGAACACCTAAATTAACTGCTGCTTGTGTCTTGTTAAATGTCCATCGATTACATATTCTTTATACGATGTAAAATTTCCTTTGAGGTACAAGGTAATGATCACAATGAAGCTTGTTGATGCCGTGAGCATGCAACTGTCGACTCTGAATAAATTACATTATATTATGGATAAAATGTAAAGCTGGGTCACTGTTTCTCCTCTCGATATGGCACAGTATGGTAATACAACACAAAGATACCGAACCAACAAAGCTTCATATAATTATAAAATTCCTCCTCTCATAACGGTTCCGTAATGAATGTGTATAGGGCATAATATTCACTCATAGATTTCACACCCCCGTCCAAAATTATCTTCATGCTGTAGAATTACAATAACACATCTGGCAATAGAGTCGATACTTTTGAAACAACCGTTATGTTACCTGACCGTTCCGTTCTCCGACCGGGCCGTACCGAGTGTACCTAGAGAATTCAGCTAGCAAGTAATATGGTCCAACAATATTATCCTGTAGAGAAATATTTCTTATCCTTTATCGTATTTATATCCGTATATTTTCCTGATTTTTGCTGGATAAATGTAGGTTGTAATATCATACACATAAACAGAAGGAACTCATGAAGTAAATTTTTACCATAATTCATTTACAGTTTCTAAATGTAAGCCACATAACTCATTGTGGAAGTCGTTGTAACTACAGGAATAATTATCAAGAATGCAGACGGAGGACACAAAATAAATCACACGTGTGACCTCGGTACATTTTATTGCTGAAAGTATGTAGTTAATCAATCGCCTTTGTTTCATCATCTGGTACATACGTTTGGGATTTCTTGTTCTCAAGGCAACGAGTATGAAGATGACTGTCTTCTGGGAGAAACTGACTGACGTTTCACAGATGTTTACTCCCTCCATTGTCAGGGCGATGGAAGGTCGGTTAACAAGACCACATAGTGCAACGTTTCAGAAGTGTCAGCTTTAAGTACTTGAAGTATTTCGATACAGTTTCTATTGGTGATTAACACTGAAGCTAGTCGATCTAATTTGTTTTTTGTTCATATCAGTATAATGTAAACCCTATTGTAAATTAAACTGAAGTCGAACATCGTGATTTTCTCAGAAATGTATCATTGCACAAATCATTTGTACGCTTAAAACCTTTGTGATATTATATTTATATTTAATTTATGTCTTTAACCAGAGGTTAACTCATTTCACATAAAAACATGTCTGCTAGATAGTCTCTTTACAAGATAAACAGCCCTTGAACACCGGCCGGCAAGTAATGAAAACTCTCCTGTACGTTGTAGGGTGAGAATACGATTGGCTATTCTTTGCATCTCACTTTTTCGAAACGGTAGTAGTGAAACAAAGCGAGGATCATTCAAACAGCAATGAATAAATAGAAACAGCAAATAGTATTTCGTTCTAATATTTTTTCCTATATCTCGAAATTGAAATCGATCAAAGTCGCGTCAAAGAAGGTCATCATACCCATTCCATTTTACGCTTTACTTTTCCATATCAGTGGAGCAGTAAAACAGAACGGCAGATATTATTAACAAATAATGAACCAAATATCAAAACCGGAACATGAACCCAGAACAGCTTACGTAGCTGTAAACATTGTTTCTGCAAACTCCGTGTCGAAACAAACAACGTTGGTCTCCGCGTTGTTCTAATGCGCTTATTTTCCGATCTACATAAATTATCTTCACTAGGGCTCGAAACCAGGACAGTTTTTTGGGGGCGATTTTGGCCTTTTGTTCCTGTAACATTCTTGTAGAAACAAACAATTTTGGTCTTGGCGCCGTTCTTATATTGAGCTTAGTTCCCGAACTGCAGAAAAAGTCCTCAACGGGACTCGAACTAAGGACATTTTTTCCAGAGATGTGACCTTTTAATGTGTTCTTTCTCTTCTCAAGGAATAAGGATACCAGTGTTAATGCAAGTCGGTTCATTTGTTCTCGAGCTAGAAGTAAACACACAGAAAATTTCAGTTTTAAACATGAGAGATTATAAAAGTGAAAACGTTTTCCTCGCCGACTTTCGATTTTCATTCTTTAGGGACGAGCAGATAAATTCTGTTTGTGATTCTCATTTAAAATGTTCTTGTTGAAGCAAATATGTACCAAATTAGAAACAAAATTCTTGCTCTCACTTAAACATCTTGCCAGTAATTCGTTTGTGTTAGCAGTTGACCGTGACTATTGACAATAGTCTTGACATTATTATTTCTGTTATTGCAGAAAATTCATCTTTAAAGATTTAAATAGTAGTAAAATCTAAGATGGCTGTCGTGTGGGATGTTTCTCCTTCTAGTCTAGCATAAGTTTATGTATATCCTATTGATCGCCCTGAAACGTCGGTAAGTCTCAATTATCTCACTGATGATAAAGGAAGAAAGCATATCGGTGAACCTGTAACAGGCTACATGACCCAGAATTCCAGAACATTCATCTCCATACTCGTCTACACGAACATGAAAACCAATAAGATAAACTTCAACATTTCCTTCCAGTTATTTTACTTTTATCATATATGAGTTTTTTCCGTATAAACGCATTCAGCTTGTCAAAATATTTCAGCAGTCCATCTTCTTACTTAGGACGTGACCATGTTTTGTTATATCCTACTTTCAGTAATCGCACATTCTGGGAAATCTGAGAAAGACTATAATCGGTCGCTACTAAAGAAATAAACGTCTAATCAGCGTGTTAAATGCATGAGTTAGATCCCTACCTCGGATACTAACCATGTAAAGCCCAATGGTAACTATGTGTCTCACCCCACACGTTTGAAATTTTTATTTTTCAGTTAGGGGTTTATACGATTCTGTCTGTGAACAGCTATTATCCTCTTAGTCAGCTGTAATAAGTTCATATTCGTGTTAATGAAGAGCCGTGTTTTGTTTGAGATCTGGACAACGGAATAAATACGAAACCCAAAGATTTGTTTGCTAGTTATTCAAAACAATGTATTAATTGTCCCTATTCTGAGGCAGATGAATCTAGTTCATATCCCCATAACCTATATAAGGCATTAATTCATTATTGTGTGTATATTTCAATCTGCTACTAGGTTTCTCAAACATTATCTTCAGGGCGTTATAAAAGTTATTCTGATTTGTTTCATAATCATAGTTAATGATTTTTACTGATTTTGAAACCATGACATTCTCTTTATAACGAATCAGTTCACCGTGTGGTAAATCAATTGTTAAAAATTATCTTTGCAAATAATACCCTCTGGAAATAGTACTGCACTAACACAATTAATAGACTTAAACTTGTCAGTAGTCGATTTATATTCCTAGCGAAGCGATTTTATCATTCTCATAACCGAAGCAAAAGGTTAGAAGAACACTTTCATTACAGTGTCACTGCGCTACCGAATGGAAAAAGTTCTCCACGCTTGTCTCGACTGCTACTACGTCTGACTACAAACAGTGTTTCTGCGCAGTAGGTCTGCAGAACTAAAGGAGGTTGAACCAGTAAAATCGACATCGGTTTTGTATAAATACAATCTCCTTTACGTTAACGTTCGTCCGTGATATCACGATTAGATTCATGTTAGAACAGACAATAGATTATGTTCCACTTTTATATTGGAATAGTGTAGGTATTTAGGACTTGCATAAAGTCACGTTAGAAGGGATTTGTTTCGAACAAAACTTCCAATTAGGAATGTGGAGGTCTCGAACTCTTTAACCGCTTTTTTAATGAAAGGACAACAGCCTGACGCCTTTCAAATTCAACGACATACTGGTTCAATTCGAGGCTAATGCACAACAAACAATCCAGAGAGCTGCCAAGTCAGACAGAGATAATGATCATCAGCCAACTGTCTGCGAGTTCAGATGTTTTAATCAATTGCAAGGAATAGAATCCTTCTTAGGAAGCTAATAGTCGGTCAGCCAGTCAAGAAATTCTTTACCCATCACGCACACCAGTCACGGTGCTAAAGTAGCTGAATCCATATCATGTTTTGTAACGTTATTTCCCAGAAGATTCATTTTAATATTATCCTCTCATCTCTGCCTGGGTCGTCTCTGCTGCTCTTGAATCTCTTCAGACGAAAGAAAACCGACCACATAGAGTTGAACCGGCTCCACTATCTGTTAAATATGCGGAGGCATTAGGCTTTAAGGAAAACTATAAACACGTTTTATCTTGGCCCAAATGAGTATCTATGTCGATTAAGAATAATTATAGGGAAATATTTTAAGAGATTTTCTGATTGTAAGAGAAGTTTAGGGGTTGTTCAGCGCCCCCTGAAGTCGTTCAGTGTGTGCCCCAGTCCTAGGGCATCCACTTAGTTGGCGCTTATGCACCTTGACTCAGGCAGAACGTTAATACAAATTGTTACATAAAGATGTATACATATTATAATACGGAATATTATCCTTGTTATCTATCTCCGTATGATGTGTTTACGAGGAGAGCCTATTGTGATCTATTCTTAACAGCTGGAACCGCTACATCTTTTCCCATGATTCTTATACGCAAAATGGCGGAGGATCGATTAAGTTTATTGAATGTGTGTATACAACAAGATGTGGCACTCTGTACTGATAAGGATCTTAAAGAAACAGGGTAAATCGTGGACTGTTTTATATGGCCAATGGCCGCGATGCGTGACGGGCTCTTTTCGACTCGGTAATGAACCTTCGGGCTCTTGAAATGGCTGAGACGTTTGTGACTAGCTGAGTGAATGCAAGGTTCTCAAGTGGTGCTGTGCTATATAAATATAGTACCATAAAATAAGTTAATAGTTAGAAACACTACCTGATTCATATACGTGAAAAAAAACAGGTCTACCCAAGTATTAAATAACCTGTAAATTTCATTCAATTTTTTATAGTTTTAAGACGGGATATGAAGGTAATTACTTTATTGATTGGAACTGTCTTGTGTTGACAAGGAACGAATTTTATATAACTCCTCCTTGACATGTGGTAAAACTGTGTATGTAACAAGTTCCGTTAAGGGACAACAGAAAAAATATATATTCAGTTGTCTGCCTATTATTAGAAATATAGGGCCCTGACTTTCGTTCTTCGCATAATTTTACACTACTGTTTAAGGTTTTGGAGGAAAATGTTACATTATTTGTTGTGCTGAATGTAAAAGAGAAAAAGTAATACAGAATATGAGTGAACTCAGTTATACGTGCAGTACATTCAAGTTTTTGTCTGCTGACTAGTGTAAAATGACTCGTACAAAGCTTTTAAAGTATTTATTATGTAATCTGGAAACAATTTCTCTAGGCGTGAACAAGTTAAATATTGCGTGACCGCGGTTATGTTGTTTGCCTAGTCCGTAGGAAAACGTGACAGACAGACAGACATATACATCGACGTTCCCATAAGGTGTTCTTGGCTTCTGCTAGGGATTGAATAATGTCTACAATAATAGATATTAAAGCTATATAAAATTCAAGGCGTAATTAGTGAATCGTGTAAAAAGTAAAGTAAAGTAAAGTAAAGTAAAGTTTGTCCCACTATACGCCATGTAGGCGCTTGGGGTGAGTGGAGGTATAGCTCCTCTCTTTCTTGTCCTCGGCACTAGATGGGGGTGAGTGGTCAGCATCACGCCCCGGCCGGCTTTACCCCCGGGAAAGGACCCCGGTACCCATTTTAGAGGAGGCTGGCTGGGCCCCAGAGCCGGTCTGGACGCAGAGGCCAGAGGAAAAATCCTCTGCCCCCGTCAGGGATCGAATCCCGGTCGTCCAGCCCATAGCTAGTCACTATACTGACTGAGCTATCCTAGTGAATCGTGTCGAAAATAAAATTAATGTGATGAAGTACTATTACATTTTTCAGTGTACTAAAATGTCACTTATATAAAACAAGAAAGCATTCATGTCATCACAAAATCCGTCGTGTCAGTGTTATGGACAGATGTTCCAGAAGCAAGGATGTCGAATAAGCAGTGGCGAAGTTCGGGAAAGAAGTACATTAATTTATTATTAGGTTTAATTCTGTACGCAGAAATTTATACCCGACTAACAGCGGTATTTTGTATATCTCTAGTGGCGTCACACATGTTCACAAACATTATTCTTTTGCTAGGAACCTGCCATTTCTTTCCCTGTTACCATTTATATCATAAGTAATTTTGTTCTCACGTTTATATCCGAAGTCTGTACATGTTCCTTAATTTTATAACCGTAGTATTTTTTAGCATTCTCTTATATGCTACTTCATCGTTTATACGACTTATTTTAAAGCAGTTTATTAAAAATAATATCTTTCTCTCTTAGCAGAGGGCGTCTGCGTTGCTCAAATCACATGTTCGCCCCTCAGCTTGCAAGAGGGCCTACCAACCGACTTCTCCCAATTTACACAGAGCAACATGGGTTGATGGTGCATGGACAATCCTGGGTTATTACTGAATACGAATTTTGAAATTTGTACAGTTTAAAACTCTCCCACTACGCGCCACGTAGGCGCTTGAGGGGAGAAGATGTAAAGCTCCTACTAATTCTTGACCTCGGCAGTAGATGGGGGTGAGTGGTCAGTATCACGCCCCGGCCTCGCTTTATCCCCGGGAAAGAACCCCAGTATCCATTGGATGGGAGGCTGGTTGGGCCACAGAAATGTTACGATTGTGTAGACGTATTTCAGATTTCTTTGTTACATTCGTATTTCGTATTATGACCTGTGATTGTGCAACGACGTGTATAATGCAGTATACTGCATTTCTAAAATATTCACATGCGCACTTTTGAACAAGTTATACTCCGCCATTAGCAGTGTTAATGTTGTGTTACACTAGCTCAAAATAATGTCCGGAAGCTACTTCAGAGATTGCCATGACAAACCTTCTAAATTTTTCAGAATAGAGACTTTCTAAGTTTGTCCACATTTAAATATTTTATGACCGCTGATCTGGTTTTAATTAAGTTAAATACTGTCTCTATCTTCAGGGCTGAAAATTAAGTATGTCTCTCCAAAACGTTCGTTTCTACCGACGAGTATACGTGGCTCTGAAACCCAGAAGAACAACATTTCTGGAGGAAGATAATTTGTAATCTGTCCTCGTATTGTTATTCAGTGGTTTAAACTTTACACACAAGTTCACACAGTTCATGATTTCTATATGTATTGTAACGTACACGCGGACACAGCCAGACAAATATGCAAGTACTGTGTACAAAACTGATGTATAAGTGATATTAAATTATCACAGAAATGTCAAATGCTGTTTATCATGACGACATAGGGACCAAATGGGACACTCAGAGGAGATGACGGGACACCATACAATGGACAATCAGTCCCAATAGACAGACTTTCAATGTAACTCATATTACGTAGCTGTAGGCTTTTTCAAAACACATTTCAAATATTTTTTTCTTAATTCTGTAGACGAATTTATCTTGTGTGTAAAATAGGAAAGATTTATGACTAGATCCTGAATGCTATACACCCTCATACAATAAGGACAACGATTTTAAACACAGACAAGCTATTAGTTATCAGGTGTCACCCAAACTTTTATAACCACTAAATAAGTGAATGACAACTTTCGCTGCAGTTCGATTTCATAGAAACAAAAGCGAAAACCCGCACAGCATTTAGAATTGTGGCGTATTTCACACTGACGTGACTGCACTGTCATTTTGTAGAGTAAGAGTTAAAATGTGATAATCATAAATAAGTACATAAAAATTGTTTAATATAAGGACCATAGTGGAGTCGAAGCATCATTGGGGGAGGGGCCAGGAATTAACTATCGAAAATTTACTTTTTTTTAAATTTAATGCCAAAGTGAAAAGCCTAGAGTGTGTTTCGCTTCTAACAATTATAGATAATTAAGCACTTTTAGGAAAAAGAATAATAAATTTATAAAAATGTAGAATTATTACTGAGTTTATAAGGTGTAGTCTGTTACCCTAACTTCCTATTTCATGACGTTGTTTGAAATGGTTTGGAATTTACGGCCCTCAATATGAAAATATGAACAGAAATTGTAGACGCTTGTAGGCCAAAGAAATTTAATGATATATCGGTACCCGTGAATTTTAGCATTAAACCACGGCGGCTTAATGTAGCTGTCACATCAGTTAGTTCAGAAGGTTAGTCTAAGTTTAGTATGTAGTACGCATGTCAGTAACAGAATTAGAATTCAATAATTGTTTTCTTTGGGGGGGGGGGGGATTTGACATTCTAGAAGACAAAGACATAGACATAAGATGAACATTTAAGTACATCTCAAGGAAATTGACATAATTAGTATACCAAATAAGTTTTATTGCAATTGTAATGAATGTTAGAATTCCACAGCGTGGCAATGACGAAGCACAAACAAAGATTGTAATCGTCTTTAAGAAGTAAAGAAATGTGACGATGTAAAATTCTCTTTACTGCATGCGTTGCATACACATTTTCTAGTAAGGCAAACTCACTCGAAAAGAATTTGATATTTCCGACAAATGTTTTATTTGAATACGCACAAAGTGAATTAAATATCGTAAAGTCCGCAATTCCTCAAAGCAAGTGTCACTGGTCTTTGAATCCAAAGTTCGTCTAAATAATATTTCAGCATTCAGTTCATACCTGAAAGAAAACAGTCTATAATTATTACAAGGATCAATTGGTTATCGCTGTCTAAGAATGTAATTACTTCGTACTTTGGGTATTATATGTAACACTTTATGAGCAAAACTCTGAATTACGCGTGTTGCAGCAGGTGCTATATATAGTTACCGCCAGACTTTAAAGTGTTAACTGACTTCCGGTATAAAATCTTCCTGACGAACTGGTGCTATTCAAATTCTTAAGAAATATTCATGTTAAAACCAAACCGAAGAATTCACATGCATTAAACGTAAAGACTCGCCATTTGAGCTCGTGCTGAGCATCAACTTAAGTAAGGTGCAAAGCGAATTATTAATAAGATATATTCTCTGAATGGTGGAGAATGACAGCGAATTATTTTGCTTCTAAGAACATAAACTAGTATTACCCATAAGCAGTTAGTATTACAGGTAGGACTCGGTTTACGCCAGGGTAAGGTTCCTGAGATTTCCGTCGTAAAATAAAGCGGCGTAAATTGAAGCAAAATATAATGGGAACATATGTAAATACATTAGGTTCAGTTCCAAGATTTTCAGTAATCAACACAAAATACTTTAAAAATGTTTTATTTTATGAAATTTACGTATTGAAAATTGTGTAAAATTTAAGATAAAAATGTTTAAGAAAAGAAAAGAAAATTTACTGCTTTAAAAACGATAGAATAGATGTATGTTTGGTTTTCTTATTTTCTGATAATAAGTTGTAGTATGGCTGTAGAACTGTATCAATTCCTCTCTTAACGGTTGAGCTCCGCTCCCAGTTAGGATCGTTCTACAGAAGATCTCACATCCCTTATTAATAAGAGCAGTAGCCTCTTGTAATGATTTCACTGTCAGAGTCCTAACCGGCATTGCAGAGTCAGCTTCACTTTCCTCTGTTTCTTCTTTGGATAGTTGTTCAGCTAACTCTTCTAAATCTTCCGTTGATAGTTCCGTGGTTAATGTAATTTACTTTTTCTCGTCGAATTTTATATTCCATTTTTTGATTAATTATCTAAATTTTAGGCCATAGTTTATCATTTAATATTATAGTTTTATTACAATGTCAGGACCATTTGTGTCTAGGAAGTCGGGCAGAGTCATGACTCATCACCCCCTCCAATCGTGATCTACGAGAGGCGCAAAATTGAAGCGGCGTAAACCGAGTCCTACCTGTATTATCTTCTGTCATAGAATAGTACATTGTCAGTGAACAAAAGTTTAAGATTCTTTGTTTGTTTTCTGTACGACGCTGTACCGACTGTAGAAGCTAGATCCTATCAACAGTATGATGATTGTGAATTATTATTAGAGAGTGAAGTGTAAGGAAATAGTCGTCACGACTAGTCTGGAGGGACTGAATAAAATCTTGGTCTCCTGTTGAAACTCCTATACAACAGTAATGAAATTAAGATTTATTGTCGCTGAGCTAGCCTTCTTAATGATTTATTTGGTGATTTAAACACACTTGGAACAGAAATAACTTTTAATATTAAAAATTTTGACGAAGAAAATATGTTAGGATTACGAAGCATGTTTTATTCCAGTCATTGAGGAATACGATGATGTGGTACGTGTGATTTTGGGTTGTGACGACGTGTAGTGTTGTAGGTGGGAACAACCTACAAGGACGAAATCCACATTTTCACCACCGTCGTAACCTCAGATCTCATGATATTACATCACGCCATTCTCTAGCGTCAACTGAAAGTAATATTTGATTGGCGCGTGGCATGACATCCAGACAAAGCTGCAGCAGTCTCAACGAATGGGAGCAGTGTTCGCCCTTGAACTGAGGTTGAGACAGAATTAATCGAGAGATCGGATCGATTTACATTCTAACAGACAGTGAAACTCACGATCAAGAAGACTATTTCTTATTTGGAAGTTCTACATTTCCCAACTATTCTACTCACGTTTGTGCCATCCCACTCATCGCTGGATTGGTATGATACCATCAGCTTGTAAACATTGTCTTGTGGAACACGATATGACTCTCGCGTCCGTTCAACCGAGTTTGATGGGACCCTCTCCCACGAGATCGTCAGCTGTTCTCTCTCTCCATGTCTTCATTTACTCTCTATTGTGGTTACAGTATTTTAGCTGTTGCCAGTATCCTATCCCCATCAGGTTAATGTAACAGTAACTCTATCCTTGTATTTGGAAAGTACTAGGTTCGAATTTCGGCCAGTTTACGGTTGACTAAACACCGTTGATGGATGTTTCTAAAGCTGTAGCGAACACCTTGTGGGTCCGTACATGTCTGTCCGTCTGTAGCGTTTTCCTGGGAGATAGACAATCAACATGACCCATTTCATTGTCGCTCAGTAACAATAACTTCGTACGATAGTGTAGTATTTTTGTATGTAATTTGACGTAAGAACACGTTTGGAGTGAGAGTGTACACTAAAGAGTACACCTTTCCAATCTTGAAAATATCGATAGCCTTTCGAGGCGGACGACTACCTGCAAATGCGTCACGACATTTCATTTCAATAATGTAATGCGTTAAAAATCTCTTTAACCATAGAACTTCTGGTTATATTTATATTTCAGAAGAACTCGACTTATTTGAACCATCATGGATTTCATAACCTTTTTCGAGACAGAAGATGGTTATCTTCTGAAATGTTGCAACGTGTAGTCTAGTAAAAATTGGCCGACGTTTACTGTGATAAGTAACTTATCGCCCTGACGATGGTGGAAGTTTGCACCTCTGAAATGTCTGTCAATTTCTACCAGACCATACGGAACAAAATTCCAGAAGACAATCAGCCACCTTTCATAGTCTTCGCCGTGAGAACCTGAAATCTCACTATCTTCGAGATTGCTTGACAGCAGAGCAGAACAACTTCACTCATTAACGAGGCTATAAATTTCCCACTACTATCGGGTTTGTAACTGTGGTTGTTGGCTTGTTGCAAAAATAAAAACTTTACATTCACTGGCACTGCGTGTTGTAATTAATGGAGAATCGATTGCTACTTGTTTTAAAGACGGCAGGACATGTAGCTTCCGCATAACGTAACAAATCTGTCGCATTTGCCTCTTGATTTTCGATTAGAGAATTCTATCTTGTCGTGTTCTTATAAATATCGTGAAACAGGTGGGGCGGACAAGCTAGAAAACGCATTGCAAATAGTTTCATCAAAATCAGCCTAGCGGTTCTCGAGTGACACAGCTTCAAATTCCCTAATTATCTTAAAAGACCTCAAGATTTTTTAATTCACTTTATTGGTTATTCAATATCTGTTTTTTGTCTAATTTAGTATGTTAGGAATTTAACTTTAATAAAATTCCTTACTTCATAATCTGTGAAAGACTTTTTTTTATTCTCGAGTTACATTCTGAGGGACTGCGGGCCTAAATAGGCACATTTATTGAACATTTCTTTGAGAATATCTTACATTTCTAACAATATGTGACACTCAAAGTAGGGACACAATATGAAATTAGGTCAACAATTATTTTTAATGAAGTTTATTAAGTATTATCCCAAACAGTTTAAGTTATAAACCTTACCAAATATAATTAATTTTAAATTTTAAATTTAAATTTAGACACTTAATAGCTTTTCCTTTGGCGTGCCCCACAAATATAAGTTACAAGGATTTAGATGAGGTGAGTGGTCAGGTTAAAGTCCTTCAGCTAAAGCGTTCATAGTCTTGTTTGTGAGGGCCGTAGCATTGCCACGCATTAAACGTCCGTAATTTCTTAGTATTCAGTCAGTTACTGGAAAAATAATCAAACTTATATAACATCCGGAATTTATTGGTTCTTCAACAAAACGCCCCAGTAATTTTCTAAGCATAAATTCCACACCGTACTCCGAAATCCGACGGGTGTACAGGCACTTAAAAAGCATGAGAATTTTCTGTGAATCAGTGTAAATTTCTTTGACTGTTAGGTAAACTGCCAGGAAGTTGTGGTAAGTGTTCTAGAAATAAACAGATAGCTTGTTGACATTAGTTTCTGAAGTCGCCAGTCTCATGATAAATTAGCGTCTCCGTATTTCTGTACTAAAAAGTAACAAATACATTTTTATACCTGAATTCAAACAAGTTTAACTTCCTTTTTTGGCATTTATAAACTGTTTATCTAATTGATATGTGTCGCATTTATTTGTAAAAATTAGAGTGAATTATTGAAAATACACGCAACGGACTTGTTAGCTTTCTAAAAGGTTTGTCAATGAAATACAGTGAAAGTATAAGTTAGCACTTGACGTGGGACAACGATAAATTTAGGTTGACAGTTAAGTACATGGATTAACTTGTGTAATAGTCTATCTTCGGAATTTGCAGTGCACAAAACGCAGGTCGATTGTGTTCAAAGGGTGTGCCGGAGTGGAGTCAGAGATCAATAAACTAAGATACGCACGTATAAATTATAACATTTTTAAATTTAAAACGGAACCTGGTGCATGGTCATAAACTCCTTCACTGAAACGGGAAGTTTATTACCGTTAAATTGTTCGGAAGATACTTAAAACATAACAAGGTATTTCTTTCTTCCCGCGTGGCTGTGTTGTTCTAAGCAAACACATTCCATCTCCTTATATGCGTTTTCAAAACAGTGTTCTTTTGACAGTTGTTAGAATTACTTGAGTGGGGGGGTCAGCCGATCGCAAGGCCTCTACCTACACAGGATAGTACAACATAGAAAAACGAGGACAAACATCTGTCTCGAGTGGGATTCGAACCCACGATCTCAATATACACGAGATTAAAACCCACAATCCACGCCTTCAAACTCTTAACCGCTGTGATCGACAGAAACTAAAACATAAAACATGATTATTATCTCATTTTTTGTATGAGTATTATGATTATGAAACTTGATGTCTTACATTAAAGTTGCTTCAGAAGAGGCTATTGAAGAGACAATTTAGACCTAATAGGGAGGTAGTAACTGGACGTTGGCGAAATTGAAACTATTGCGACGTACACAATTTGAGATTTTTAGAAATTTTAATAAGGAGGATGCAATGGGAGTGGCATGTATCAGTCATCTGTGAAATGCAAATTAGTACATTTTCGTTTGAAATACATTAGGAAGGGTAGCATTAAAATGAACATTACGGAAATATGGTGTGAGGATTTGGACTGGATTCATCTGGCTTAGGATAGGGTCCATTGGCGGGTTCTTTTAAATACTATAATGCAAATTTAGTTTCCATGATAGACGAAGATGAGTGATATCAGTTTCTCAAAAATTATTTTGCTTCATGAAGCTAGATAAGGTTGGTATCCCACGCTGAAGACCTTTTGGAATAAGGTTCTGAGGAGAACATTTGAATCAAACAGACAAAACCTATTGAACAGGTTTGTAATTTGTGCTCTTATTATGTTGATTGAAAGAGGATTAGGTATTCAGGGTGTGTACCGCGATGGTGGAAAAGAGAATGTATAAAAAATCTGAATCGATAAACCTGAAGGAAAGATACTGCTTGGAAGAGAGACGCGAATAATAAAATATATTATGAACAAATAGGCTATGATATGAGGAAAAAGACACGATTAACTAGCTCAGGACAGAGATCTTTACCTGGACCTGCTAAACACGGTAATGAGCGTTTCATGTTAAGAAAGAAACGGCGAATACTTTGACTGGCTGATTAACTATTTCTTTTGACAGACGGACTTTTAATGGGTCTAGTTTTAGGAGTAAAATGTTAATATTTATTAATGACTATAACCAGCCTATAACCTGTTAATTTCATGTTACCCTCAAGGAGGTTGCAAGAAATAACAGCAAAATTTCTCAGTACCTAAGATGGCTTTCCTCTGGGTTGTAGCGCCGCTGCCTTCATCAGGACGATGATGGAGGCAGCAAGGACCTCTGAAACGTTAGTAAACTTCTGTCACACTACACGGTGTTACAACCCAGAAGACATCCATCTTCTGGGTAGCCGCCGTGAGAATCTCAAATCCTGTTCTTAATACCTAAATTGGGATGTAATCCAACATGAAAAAGGAGTGCGTGTTCCGACAGGACTATATTGTCCCTTTTCATTCTCCCTGTAGATTTGGAGCCCACAAGCCTTTGTATGTTTAAGATAAAGACTTGTGTGTGATTGGTGAATTGAGCTGACGCAACTCTTGAGTTTAATAGCATCAGATTTGCACTGAAGTGACCTTGACGAACACAGATTGCAAGAATAAATATTATGATCTAGGGCTCTTACGTAGCGTGCTTTGGACAATGGTTCTTCACTTTTTATTTTATTTGATTTAAGATAAGCATACATTATTATCAAGTAAACACTATAATTAATACCCAATTAAAATACAGAGTAGCCCAAAACGTTTTATGCACACATTCATTTAATGAACTATAGATATTTTGTTAACCCCGTAACATATTAAAACCGTTATTTACGTCAGTATTAGCACTTAGTGATGTAGCGAATCTAGCATATAGTTAAAAATGAAAACCTTTAGATTACCCCGTAACCACAACACACCGAGATGGTAACAAGATTAATATCCCGTGTTATAATGTGTATATTTCTTTTTGGGGCATTCTGAATTTATTCAAACACTAGTTATCAATGTAAAATGGTTTTGCAAAAACATAAAAATCATAACAACACAAAATTTGTAAAGTACAGATATGTTAATCTGAATCTTAATTTTACACAAGTTTTGATAATTTTTCAAATAGTGGTCACATAATTGAAGGGCTGTATCTTAGGTCATTCTCTGCTTGCAGCCGGCCCCAATCGCTGAAGAAATCTGCCTCACTCAACGTTAACGTGTACTTTGTACAGTTGCAGCCACCTGCCATCCATCCATTACATCACATGCTAAAAATCTCTTGTGTATGAAATTTCAGCTTTTGAACAGAATCGCCAGCTAAACCAGTACAGCGACCCAGTTATGGACCGCGACCCATTGTTTAAAAAGTTAGACTTAGCAGGTGGATAGAAGCCAACGTTCCACATCGTAGGCTTGCCTTGAAATCTGTGGAACTTACGGTGGATAAATTGGCAATGAGATAAAGTTTTATCCCATTAATTATGTTTTCCCCTACCAGCGTCCCGTCTACGAATCAATCTCTGACAGCATCCATCTTAAACGTTTTTATGTGTTGATTACGTGCATGTGTTTATGACAAATTGGGGAAAGTGTCCCACATCCTACAAGAACAGTGTTAATGTGTAACATATATGATAATTAAATGGAACGGTCTACGTACATTTGCAAGTGTTTTCAGTTATTAATCGATAGTCGTCCTTAATCGTTTACACGAAAAAAAATTAGGGCGATAAGCTCAATTAGGTGTCTTTAGAAGGTCACGTTAACCTGTATAATGAATTCGCTACCATGCCACAAAAACAAAAGTGTTACAGTGACAATAAAAGTACTGTAACGTGGATTTGAAAGTTGTTTTCATCTCAAAGATTTTTTTATAATCAATCAAATCGTTTACAACATGTGACCTATTGCGTTTAAATTTAATTCTGCCTTCGGAAATATTTTAAAATGTGTTTTGACGAATCAAGAAACCCTGCGGAGCAGAATCCTTCTTGAAAAACCAATAATCGCTCGGCCTGTCAAGAAATTCCCTCCCCTCATGGAACCTGAGGGTTCATTACCGTTTTCACAAAACCGATTAAAATTCCTCATCAAAGGTTTGAGTTCCACGTGCCCACTCCCACCATATAATACATTTTTGTCAACCTAATAATATTAAGGGAAGAATAAAAGTTACAAATCTTTTGTCTGATATGTATATTCCAGCCTCTGTCACTTTCTCTGCCTTAGATCCAAATATTCTCCTCAACACCCTGTTCATAAACACGCTTAATCTTTGTCCTTTCCTTAACGCTACAGCCAAAGTTTCACACAAAACAACAGGTACAATTATATATTTTTTTAAATTTTAAATGACACATTTTAGATTAGAGTCTAAGTAACAAAGTAAAATATTTTGCAGTGCGTGCACTGATAAAGTTAACCGCAACTGACACTACCCTGGTCCCGGCTAGAACTCCTTGTCTCACTGCCAAGTGCTACGAGGTTTTCTCAATATGATTCAAGTATCGCTCCATGAAAATAATAAAATAATCTTGCCTATGTAATAGCAATTCTTGTCGGAAGTCGGGATATGACAGTTGCGTTCAACTTTATCAGTGAACGCACTGTATATGTGCGTATCAGTTTATTAACGTATATGAGATAATCCTATTCCTAATCGTCATTTTTCTTTGTCCATCCATTGTCTTGCATCTTCTCCTCTGTCTACCATTGAATCTTGAAGAAATGTTGTTAAACTGAAGAGGTTTTTTTTAAATTTGAACTGTTTTAATTTTTTTGTAAATTCTTTCTCAACGTTTGACGAATCTCAATATGGGTAAATGTATTTCGTCGTTGATACAAGCCTACTTAATGAAAAATCAAGTATCTTTGATAGAAATACAGAAGAACTACGAATATATCCTAAGTATAATGAAGATGGTTTTAAATACGCAGAATATGAGGATGTGAACTTTATTCAAGACTTAAAGCGACCGCCAGTTTCTCAAGGAGGAAAAACTACTTACCCCTACAAGTCCTCATTCTTTATATTGCAAACCAAGTTCAATATTTTACGCCAGGGTGGTCCAAATTGTATGTTTCCCTCGGGCCAATAATAATTTTATCGTTTGTCCGAAGGACCAAGAAAGCCCTTCTGGCATTATTCTTAAAGCTATTGGCACATTTTGATATCTTTAAAAATAACTTTATCTAGAAGTGACAAATTGCCACAGAATATGATAAAATATTAATGTAATTGAAATGTCTTCGGTCCTCAAGTTAGATTGTAAGGAACTTCACACGTGTTCGAGTTGACTTCATCATCGAAGTCGCAAATATGATCGATTCTGTTTTGTCAATATAAACAACTGCCATCATCCGTCTTTAATTCTTCTGAAATTACAGCATGGCAAAAGTTGACTTCTTTCAACAATTTTCTGTCAAGGTTATGTTTCGTGATTTTCAGAACAAGATACAGAAGTTTAATGAACCCATTTAAACAGTATGCATTCAAGGTGTGTCTTAGTTTTAATCGTCGGTTAAAATCAGCGAATTTAAATATCTCAGAATAAAAAGTATAAATGACGTAAGTGGCACAAATGCCAACAACTGGAAGGGAATCTGTCCTGCATTCAACTCAAATGTCTATTGGGTAAGAATTTATAATGCTGTAGAAATTGAACATATTACGCTGTTTTATTAATTTACATTTAATTCTGTTCAAGTCGTATTCCTTTTTTCGGCAACTTGATTTTATTATTACCCAATTTCTATACAACCAGTCTGTTCTACAAAGCAATACAGGCATCAATACTTCTTACCACAGTATAAAATCAACGTAGCATCTCAAGGTTAGGATGACTAGACACTTTACAACTCACAGAACTACGTAAGAGACGTAGGCTAAGAGACTGGCTTTTCCTTCGTTGCAAATCCTACAGTCGACCTCCAGTTTCAGAGGCCATAACAGAAGACCGTACCTCGGACCTTCAAACCCGAAACACTTTTGTTGTGACAGTGAAGGTAATGTTGTATGGGCATGCAGCACGCATGAGACAGATTAACAGTGAAAGAGTGAATTTGGAAGTCCTACGCTGATGGTATTAGAATAGGATAGGAGGTCCTGGATTGGTTCCATCTGGCTCAGGTTAAGGACAGGTAGCGCTCTTTCGAACACTGTAATGGGCATTCGGGTTACATAAAAGGAGACGAATTCCTTGTCTGAATGACTGTGAGATACCCAAGAATAAGCAATAAT
Source organism: Zootermopsis nevadensis (assembly GCF_977971745.1). NCBI lineage: Eukaryota > Metazoa > Arthropoda > Insecta > Blattodea > Termopsidae > Zootermopsis > Zootermopsis nevadensis. The sequence continues at coordinate 10,047,911 of NW_028259148.1, read as the reverse complement.
TAATTAATGATGATAGGCAACTGTAACTTAAAAATATACACGTTCTTTCAAGATATCGCAGATGCATCACTTGAAGTAGCGGTAGTGTACTTTTAGTAGAAGAAGTAATTGTGTTTGTTGTACTACTAGTAGAACAATAAAATGCCCCATGTGTTTTATGTGTTATTTGCACGAAGTGCATAGCGAGAACACATTATGGGCTGGTCGTGTCTATCCGCCCATCCAATTAAACTCGAGAAGCACTGGACGGATTTTGATGAAATTTTATGTGGAGGTTGTACTATAGTGCACGACCTAAAAATCGTAGTTTTGAATAACCTACAATTGAGGATAACAAAATGACGGATGAGGAAAATCGTGAGTAAGACAATGAAGTGCTGCGAACTGGTAGACAAAGTGGGAACTATCGAAAAAGGAGGATGTAATACCATCAAATGTGCGTTGCAAAGAACGCATTAAGATATTTTGTTTATTCCATTACGGAATACTTTCTGACCTTGTTTAAGTCGTTACAAGAACTTTGTGTTTATTAAAAAACCTAAGGGCGCCATTTATAACTAATTCGAAAGAATATTAATCATTCTTTAGACTACGTCCAAATAAGTCTATGGAGAAGAATCCATGTAGCTAATAGTCGCCTTCGTGGTCAAATAAATTTCCCCAAAATTTCATTACCATTTACAAAAGAGACATTCACTGATCTATATTTTGAACCAGATGAATCCAGTTCGACTCCGAACACTGTATTTTTATAATGTAATTTCAACATTGATCTGTAAGTTACGCAGCGATCTCCAAGTAGTAACTACTTTTCTTCAGGTTTTCCGACCGAAGAGTTATATGCATTGTTACCTCTCCCATGCGTGCTACGTGTTTTGTCCATCCCATCAACGCAGGTGTGTCCCATTACAAGTTTATTGAAAATATTTTGTTGTGTGGATAAAATATCCTGGTATAGTGTCTTGTAGAACCAAATACACAATGCGTTCTCGAGATAATTGTCTTGATATTTGATGTAATTATTTTCTAAGACTTTAGGATGTATTAAAATTATATTTGAATAGTTGTTACTACTTACTACAAGAAAAGTCCTTATTGGATTGTAGCTTTGTTTACTAGTTCTTTGTATTCTATAGTTGGAAAAGTACGGGAAAAGGTCGTTTAGAAGGCTAAGACGTATTTAAGACTAATGTTAACAGATCTCTTTATTGTAGGTAATTCGTCACGGACTTGACATAAAAAGAGTCTCACCGACTGGAAAGATTTACGCGGATAACTGCAGTTTGTCGTTTCTGGCTGTCTCGTTCTAAGTTGTCTGAAGGAAAATGTTTCACAGCCGTTTGTGGAAAGCTTATGTGTTGTGTTATCTCTGGTAGGGAAACCAGGCCTAACATTGCCAACATCAGAATTCGCCATTTGTCTGAGCCCTGAGTCGCTTAAATGAACTTTCAATTATCAAAACGAACTTTCATAAGATTCTTCTCATTAACTAAATGGAATAGAGAAGAACTAGCCAAGAAATTCCCCGTACTTTGTGTAAGTCGTGCGAAAATTAATTTCTTCACAAGAATCTGTCACTTGTTCACATATCCAACAATTTTAATATTGCTTACTTGTCCATAAACGAAAATAAACGTGATGCAACACATACAACATCTAATGTATTTTAACACTTACAAAGCAACATAGTACATATTGACAGTGTACAAAAATTGTAACAGTGAATCAATTACGTTATTTATTTAATTTAAATACAAATTTGAATCTTTTTAAAGCATAAGAATAAAGAGAGATACAGAGACAGGAACTGAGAACTATTTGTAGAGAACGGTCAAATTGCCAAAAATTGTTTTGAGAATAGTGTGATTACCATAATCCGACATGACTTACAACAAGCGCTTCATACCGTGTTGGATGCCTATAGGAGTTACAACAATTAACATTTTGGAGACCTACTTTTTAGTTTTCTCGGGCATTGGCAAGAAAACGCACGACCTTTGCAATAAATTTAAAATGTCAATTTTTTTGCATTCTCTACATTCGTCCTCAGTTATTACCGATCTGTGGCAGTTACAGAGGAATTCAGATGTTCGGTATCAAATTTCACGGACATTAACCAAATATTTACTAGCAAAAGTTTCAGAAAATCCTAAAAATTATCTTTTTGATTTCCTCGTATCTGAAAAATTCACAAGTTAGCTTTGGAATTTAATAGTAGTCGCCGTAACCACCCTTGTCACCATAACCACCGTAACCATACCCCCCATAACCGCTGTACACTGGCGCGACGGGGTGAACTGCATGGCCGACTCTGTGGACAACAGCGTTGAACCCGTTGTGATCATCAGCGGTGTAGTCCACAGTGCGGATAGTTCCGTCGGGCTCCACCAGGCTGTAGGACCCCTTCACTACGTCACCATCACGTGACTCCCACTGACTCTTCTTGTCTCCAGTGTGGGGATCATGAACGGCGTAGTCGAAAGCGTATCGAGGATAAGCCTGTCAGAAGAAAAACTGTCTCGTAAAAACACCCCAGTCCAGCGATTGCTTACCTCAAAGTTGCTAACACAATAGCTATAAGTCAAAAGCAATACCACTGCGATAACCCGCTTAGTGCAGTGTAAGCAAGCGACAATGACATGGCAGGGGTCTGAGTGTGTTCCAGTTTGTTTCTGGACTCAGTCATATTAAAAGTATTTCAGCCCTGATGATGGGGACAGTTTAAGTCTCCGAAACGCTGGTATCTACCTTAACTCCAAGTGGCTACACAACCCTGAAGACGAACATTGATATGTTAAAAACAATTCATGGAGAATTATTTACCGGCTACAGGAGAGAGATACATTCTTGGCTCCCTGCCCTGTTTTGACTCTGGATCCTATTGGACCACATTTCGTGTTGGACATTAGTACGACTCCATGAACGGAGGATCGCCCCGTTACATGATATTATTTAGGTAATTTCTGCAGGTATTTGGATTTAAAGAGGAAAAACTGCTCTTCCCTGTGGTTTGTGTGATTCAACGAGGATGAGATAGGCGGGGCATGTAGCATGTACGTGTATGGCAGAGATGAGAAATGTATACGTAATTTTACTCGAGGACTGGTGGGAAGGATCAAGTTGGAAGACTTCGTAAGTGGAGAGAATATATTAAAATTGATAAAATCTTCTCAAATCCTATATATTAAAATTAGTTTTAAAGAAACAGGATATCACTGTGGAGAGTGAATTAAGAAGTATAACTTTAAAGTTAATCATTTTAAGATGTGTTAAATTAAGTTCAGATATTAAAGTAGTAAATGATAGTAATAACTTTGAAAATGCCGTTTATAGTATTTTGTCCTTCGTACATACAGTGCCTAGGGAACTCAGCGCATAATAACAATGCAGAAAACCTCAAAACATAAATGTGATAGGAAGAATTTTGTAGGAGTTTTTATACAACCGTCAAATGGGGCAAGTGCATTAATCACGCTGTGGGAGGATCACGGCTCATAGGACGTGACGTACAGCACAAGAAATACGAAGATAAGTTACCTACAGTTTTTTTAGTTTCTTTGTTGTTATTCAAGCCTCTCTCTCTCTTTGTCTTTCTCTGTCTCTCAGTGTCACCGCTAATTTATTTGCTGCTTATGATCTGTGAGACTTTTGCCCCATTTGACGATTTCTTCTTTAATTGATATCTCATTCGTTCTAGAGAGTTCTTCCTCTTATATTTTCGTCTTGTTCTGAAGTTTTCTATCAATTCCTCGTTGTTGTTAAGCGCCATTTTTTCCACACTCATTTTAATATTCTAACCTTAGTCACGTGTTTATACACTGCTAATATATGGGATTAGTGCTACTTAGCTGACACTGCAATAAAATCCCTTATGGCCTCAACATTTGATATTTCAAGGAAGTATAGAACTATAATAAACCTTGCTCTAAATATTGAATGTTGTCGTGGCGTAATTTTTAAGTGATGTTTTCTTTTTTGTGTTTAAAATTTCAATTTGCAGTTAAGTGGAATGCGATTAAAAAACACGAGACCTAATTTTAAGTGGAAGGTGAAACCATTGCAGAACTTATGTAGGGGGACTATTTACATAATCTGCAAGCCGAACATATCCACTCCTCTGCTCGTCTATGACGTGTGAAAATTGTTTTATTTTTTCTTTATTATTATATTCCGCTCTCATATTTTATTTCTTTAATGATATTGAACAGTTAAATTATAACCGGTGGGGGTATGAAAGCCCTCGTTAAAGAAGCACTTAACAAAACACAGGTCCATCAGCTGCTTTCATTCAACACTATGGAATGATCTGTCATTTTGTTTTATTTCCGCTATTTCGATACCTGTAAGATGCTAAGAGTTGGCGATAGTAGTAACTCGAATCTCGTTGTGTGTGTCACGAGTAATCAGTTGTTTAACAGCAACAATTTTTTGTGATTTCTCCTGTGGAGAAAATGTCTGGCGAACAAAACTTTGTCTGATTGATGAACTGAGACAACCTTTGTTGACCTCTAGACACACTTTATGAAAGTAAACATGTATCTTGCTGTAATTCACTACCGAAGTAAAGAACTTGTATGAATAAGTAGGGTTTGAGGTATTCACTGCAGTGAGTCTGAAGATAGCTGTCTTCTGGGTTGTTGTTCTGGTAGACGTTTACCAGACTACACGGCGCAACAACCCAGAAGACAGCTATCTTACAACTTGTATTATTGTATGCAACATTACACACTAAAAATATCACTAATTAGCAGAGTTTACGTGCGTTATGTCTTGAAAGTAGTTCAATTAGCAAATATGGAATTTATTTTCATGTTAATCAAAAATTTTAGGCTGATTTCTTTCATACAATGAGAATTCTCTAACATTTATTTTACTGTGGGTAGTAATTGCTGAATCATATTTTCTTCTAACAGTTTTGGGGCAAGAAATATATTGTCACACTTCGAAGCCGATCTCGTGTGGATTACATTTAAAAGTTAAGTTCCTACAGCAACGAGAACACAACACGTTTACTACAAAGATCAATTGGTTAACGCTTTTTTAAGGAAATAATCGCTGTTTACTCTGAGAATTATACGATACATTTATATACACTCTATGGGTAATATGTAGTGCCACAGGTTGTTGAAGCTGCTGGTACATATAGTTACCAATATGCTTGAAATGTTTAATCAAAATCATCATACTTACGTAATAATCAACTGCGTGTCCGGCTGCTGGCAGGGCCAGGGGATAACTCTCAGGGGCTAGAGGGGCGATGTACCCCGCGTGGATACTCACAGCAAGAATCAGAACAACCTGAAATTAATGTTATCCTGGTAAGTTGATGTTAAAATTGGTGATACCCGATTTTTTGGACAGAAAAATCCCTAGAGGGGTGGAGGGCCCGGGGTTAAGCGAAGTCCCTCCTTAAGATTTATAAATACAAAATAAATAATTAAAATCAAAGAAAAGATAAAGCCGCTAATCTGGAAGTCTAATATTACTTCAGACGAGTTAGATATTTATTAAAGTGTTTATCCGTATATCTCTTCTGGGATTACAATAAAATTAATAGGCTACACGTTAATGTGCCTTATGTTACATTTGTATTAATGTGGCGATGTGCACAAAATATTTCACACATCGTAATGTCATTACATAGGACCCCATTAAGCGCGGTCGGCCCGGCAAAAGAACTGCCCTGAGTTAAGATTTCAGGTTCTCACTGCAATGACTGTGAAGATGACTGTTTTCAGGAATCTTGCGCTATGTAGTCTGATAGAAACTGACCGACGTTTTAGGGGTTCTTATTGCTTGCTACACCAAAGAGGCCATTTCCTATAAGATTACATGGTGTAACATCCCAGAGGACGGTCATCTTCATTATTAATTTATATAAATTTAAGTTGTAGGCCTAAGCAACAAAACGGAATATTAAGAAGGAATTGTGAACTTTGAGATTCACTCAGAGAGCTTCGCCCCACATTTTTTATCTCGGTCAAAAATTATCGAAAAGAGCTTAAATATATTATATTAATAGCCACATCCTTTATTTACAATAACTATTTAAGCAGTCTCCATCTTTCTCTAAAGCTTCCGCCACCTGGTAACAAGGGTTCGTATTCCGTTGTTGGTAAACGTCCTCTGGGTTCTGTCGGAGCCACATTTTCCCCTCATCGTCTCTGACTGACCTTTCGTCCAGGAATGGCATTCTTTATTGGACCAAACAGATTAAAGTCTGGTGGATAAGCAAAGCAGTTTTGTGGTGGCTTCTGTAGTTCGCAAACTTGAGTGCGGTCTTGCGTTATCGTGCAAGAGAAGGACATCTTGCGTCTCCCGCTCTGGTCGAACTCGCTTCATGAGCATCTGTAGTCTTGTCAGGGTAGTAACGAGGAAACTGCTTGAACTTCTTCTGGCGTGGCGAAGTCGAATGATGCCGTTCCATGGATTGCCTTTTCGTATGTGGCTCAAAGTGGTGAATCCATGTCTCAGCCCTAGTCACTGTTCGTGGAAGGTGGTCATCTCCATCCGTCACATATCGAGATGTTTGAAACGCATTTCACTATCAGAAGCCATTTTGAAAACTTACTACACTCATGCTATCTGGCGGAATTTATTAAAACTTCATTATGCAAGGCCGGAAAGTTCAAAATTTATATATACAAACTTTCAGCTTTTTCCAATTATTTTTGGCCGAAATTTTAAAAAAAAATGTGGAGAAAAGCGTTTTGAGTGACACCTGTAGATTACATTTTATTTTGAATAATTTAATTCAATTCAATTCTATATTATTAGTGTGCTGTATCAACAGCCAGAAGGCCAATTACAGATACAGCACAGAGATGATCACACGAACACAATAAAAACATAAAAGGTAAAACAAGCAGAATATGAAATACATTTATACGGGCGACGTAAATACATAAGAAAGTTGCAACTTAATATATTAGCATATTTGTAAAATAATTAAATCAATTAAGTAAATTATACAATTATAGAATGTGAAGAAGTGTGACAATTTTCGTCTCGAATATGTCCAAATCCCTGCAGACAACATTAGCAGCTGATGCGCATCTAGCAGAAGGACTGTTTTTGATCAAAGGGCTAAAACTGAACATAGAAAAATCTCTCAGATTCCGAGCAGGGACGCGGAGACCGACAGCGTCCAGAAGGGAAGGACATCATTACATATTGTTCCCAGTATGACAGTAGAGAAGCAATGATTGTGTTATGAATAAAGTACATAGCATAAATTATTTATTTCTTGATCCCACAGTTTAATTCGAACCGTTTATGCTGCTAGGTAATTAACGAAAAATATTTAGCCGTAAAATTTGTTACTAAACAACAACTTAACTAGAATATCAGGATACAATTTTATTATTTTTGTGCATTAGTAATTATTTCTGCTATCAACCGCCCTTCTTTTGACTTCCAACAGTTATTCTTCCTGAAACATCCAGCTAGTGCTGCAATTATGTAGCACTCAGTCTTGGTTCACCACTGACGTAACACTTAACTGGTTTAAGATTAAAGAAATTTAACTTTAGTTTAATGTATAGAATATATTTTTGAAATCTTCGGTTCGGTAGAAAATTTGGGTTATCTAAGTCGTATGTAAATTGATTCTAAATTCATCACAATTATTTGCCGAAAAGGTAAAGTAAAGTAAAGTTTGTCCTGCTATACGCCATGTAGGCGTTTGGGGGGAGAGGAGGTATAGCTCCTCTCTTCCTTGACCTTGGGGATGAGTGGTCAGCATCACGCCCCGGCCGGCTTTACCCCCGGGAAAGGACCCCGGTACCCATTGTAGAGGAGGCTGGGTGGGCCCCAGAGCCGGTCTGGACGCAGAGGCTAGAGGAAAAATCCTCTGCCCCCGTCGGGAATCGAACCCCGGTCGTCCAGCCCGCTAGTCACTATACTGACTGAGCTATCCCGGCTCATTTGCCGAAAAGGTAATTAATAATAATCTTCATATAAAATAATTCTCAAGCCTGTTTTCATACTAAGACATTACAAATATTTTGAAGGGACTTATACCTTTCTACTACAGCCTACAGCTTTATATTCGCGGACAGAATATTAAATTTAGTGCTAGGAATATTACAGCATGTTGAGTGTTAGACTATTTGGGATTTGTAGGCCTTAACTCTATAATAAAATAGTATATAATATTTATTTCAAACAAATATTTTATACTGAACGGATAAATAGCAGAATTTAGGTTAACCCTTCATCCGTTAAATCCAGGTTCTAAATCTTAATTTGTCATGTTAAAGGAATGACATACAAAATAAAGACTGTAGTTTATAACCTGAAAGAAACAGAGCACTTAACTACTTTTATGTAAGGGTGTCGATTCGACCAGGAATAGGAATCTGTTGCTAATCCTTATAAGAACGGTAACAAATAATCTGACCCCATAAAAGGCGAGGAAACACTTCTTAGTTAATGTGATTATAAAATCGAATAGCTACAACTTACAAACACGGTCTTCATGATGAGGTGGTCCTACGCTTTGGTTTGGTCACTGTGATACTGCAGCTAACCAGGGAGCGGACGTTTTATATATGCGGTCTATGTCCAAAAAATACTACATTATCGACTGGGTCAGTCGTCAAGGGAATTGTAGAGCTTAAAAAATATTTTCACATTTCTGTGCCTGTAACCTCGAGAAATTGTATTCTCTCGCTTTAATGTGGCTTTAAGTCAATTCGCCTTTCTTGTTACATATTAAAGGTCATTAAAATGTTCACGTTTTTAAATCGGTATATTTGTACGTACCACATGCGGTTTATCTGTTACGTGATTGATTCGTTGCCACATTTTCTCATGTTGCGCCAAGAGGTTGATCATGAGGCAGTGTGTCGTACTACAGAATCACGTCTGTCTCAGAATACCAACGAAAACGAAAGTGAAATTTGACACACTTGCTTTATTTAACAGATTAATTAATAACACGATTCCAAAGTCAAAATAGCTCTAACTCTTTGAAGACAAAACTAGTCTAAATAATTTTTAAAAATTCAACCCCTACCTCAAAGAAAACTTACATGTATTACAAAGTTGAGCTTTTTAATTATGTTTAAATAAACAGTCGCTGCTTATTGTGAGAAGCATACCGAACACAAATGTACACTATGTAAGCAAAATGCATAATTTTATTACTAATCAGGTGTACATATAATTACCATTTGGCTTCAATGGTTAATTTTCCAGTCCCGATGTCAGACGGACACTGCTGTTTGGTAAACTCAGCTTAATAATTGACTGGTTGACTTAGTTCGCGATGCGTATAACGTGTCTTATTGTAATTTGAAGGTCATAAGTTCCGATAAATCATAACAAATACCAGATTTAGGGTCACAGGCATGCACTATATACGTAAATTTTGAATTTGGTTTATAATTGTGTGTGTTATTCAGTGCCTGAGGCATAAATATTCTCTACAATGTCGCTAGATGGCAAAATGTTTAATTTTTACAAGCGTTTCTCCGATGAAAAAGCTTTTAGAAATATTTCTAAATTCGGTGAACAGAAAACGTTGATATAAAAGGGATGAAGAAAAATGCGGGAGAATTTAAGGGAGGAAGAATGCAAAGGGTGAAAATCCAAAATAAATCATTTTCCGACAATTTATAGCAGGTTTTTCTCATTAGTATTAATGTATATCATGAAGCAATCTGAGAAGATGTGCAGTTGACTGAATTTTCCCAATATAGGATCTTAGGAACAGTAATAAAATTTCGGTTAAAAGGAAGACAGGGAAATTCCTGGCCGACTGAGCGGTTATCATCTTTTTAAGATGGACTCTACTCAATTTAATTGGCTAAATTTTAAACTTGCTTATGACAGGATCCAGTTTCTCGCTTTCCTATCACCTATGTTGAACCTTCAGGTTCTAATTTTTTTTTAAAAAAAATTCTATAGGCTGAGTTTGACCTATCTTTACTTCACATAGTCGTATTTCCTTATTGCAGGTATAGAACATTTTGTCCCTAAGTTATTTCACATGTATTGAACACCGTATGGTTGGAAATGAACACTGAGACATCAATATCGATTAACTGAATGAACTTCTGTGTAGAACATGACCATATGCTAATGGTTATTGTTATGAGACATACTTTTTGTTGGGATTTTTCACGTTCATCATAAATCTAGATACTGAGTGGGACATAATTTCTTTACGATTAGATTAATTCCTTCTAATTCTTGAACTATTATCAGTCCATAATTTTTCTTATATTTCTCCAGCTCGGTAACAAATGTTTCTCATTTTGCATTCGGTAGAAAGACAATTAATTTTTAACCCCTTAAGGGTTAGTGATTTCTCTCGGAAACCGCATTTCAGTTATTTGGAAAAAGGTTCATACAAGACATAAATTGATTTATTGTCTTATAGTCGAATTTTTGTTTTAAATTCACATATTTTTATATGTGTTTAGTGCTTAATGCATCAAATTCCCTGTCAAAGTAACTTAATTTTCAAAACGAATAAACGTTTCAAAGGAGGCGGTTAGTTATTTGAGTCTTAATTCTTGGCGAGCCGAATAAAAGGAAGATTAAAGGTGGATATCTCCTGGATTGTTGGTTAGTACAGTGTAATGAAAGTTGTTAGACGTTTCAGAGGTGTGATTAATAGAATGAGAAGGAAGCAGCACTACCAAACAATGTTCGTGGTGGTAATGAGACAATACAAGAACTCTCTGTTAAGATAAAAATTTCCTTAGCCTAGAATAAAACCCGAAGCATGAACAGTATTCTTTCTTTACAGCTGTAGAATGAATGGCGTATAGAGTCTTCTTGCGAACCTGTTAATTGCTAAGTTGTCAACAAATTTCCCGCCTTTTAAATGGTACCCGGAGATTCATTGTCGTTTTCACAACAGCCCAACACCGCTCCTTATCCTGAGCCACATGAATTCAGTTTACAACTTCTTTGTGAGACCAGTTTTTAATATTAATATCCTGTCTACGTCATGGTCTCTTAAACACAGGCTTTTCTGAGAAGTGTTGAAATGTCTCGATTCTATACAATCTCAGAATCTGTTATGGCGCCGGTAAATATATTACGGAACTAAGAACACGAGAAAACATTAATTTTTCACGTTTTTATATTTTAATGAATAATTTGATACACATCAGTATAATTACAACATTAACATCTGTATTTGTAGTTCCTAGTGTTTGTATTTCTAAACGAATGCGAGTGACTCAGAGTCGAATGTTAATGTGATAATGACATTTTCAAGTATATCTTCAGAATTATTCTTCGTCCTTGTCCATTCATTTGTGAATTGTAAATTGTATGTCGTAATTTTTCACAGTCACTGGTTCCTACAAGGAAATCTCTTTTGAACACTTGATTTCATTTGTATATTTGAAGGTCAATATTATATACATAGACTGCAGATTTCGTCATTAAAAAGTGTAATTTCATAGTAGGGAAAGTTCTGACATTCCTTGTTGATATGCGGTTTCTCCAAATTCGTTTATTTTCTCTCATTATGTTTGCAGATCATTGCCACCACAGAAATACCAATTCAATAGGTCTGTGTAAGCCCCCTGTATATTAAACAATTGATCGATTAAAATATTTAAATCGAATTGCCATATTTACTCCCAAAATTCCCTCAGAGCTATCCAGTGTCTATGCCATTTACAGTGCTTAGTAACTTGGATGGCTCAAACACTTTTATTGTGGGTTGAATTCCAGTTTGAAGCATAGTTTTGCATCCGTGGTTTCTGTACTTTATCCTTTGAGAGTAGAGATTTTACGATGGTTTAGTCTCGCATCTCGAAAGTTCTACCACTTATTAAACGATACACAATTTCAAATTAATTCTGAATTGTAATGGGACAATGGATCTAATATAAAATTCCTAATTTATTTATTGCTTCCCATATTCCTTTTATATCTCACGTTGAACCGTCTCGTTTCTTTGTGTTCATCAACCTCCAGAGACTAATTTTATCCCTGTGGTCGGCAAGGGTAGATAAGCGGTGACCTGACAGTATAAACATGCCCAATTTGAATCTACGTTCGGGCATCGGTCGCCGCACTCTTTTCTTTAGTAGGTGTTCACAGTTCGTTGCTTCTGAAATATGCTGTACCCGCAGTGGTTTAGACGACAGGTTGTTCTTCTGGACTGTAACGCCGTGTGGACAGCCAACATTTCATTTCGGAGAACCATACCGTTTTACCTTCAATTTTATGGTATCTGAAATGTTTTTATCTTCCTACAGCAACATACAATGTCATAATTATGAAGAACATCGTCTTCTCCTTACATTTTTCCTCAACATTTACCACAAAAGGTTCTTAGTACACCCATCACATCCTAACAATTCACTTGGCGATATTTATTCTTGGTATCTCTATCCTACACACGAACGTTCAGGTTTTGTTTTTGTATTTTTTACTGCATCAGATATTCCTTTAATCCGTCTAGCTCGCTGTTTTTCTGTGTTCTTCCTTCCTGCCGCCATTTGTTCGAACCCTGTTTGAGTCCTCTGCAGTCTTATCATTCTTCAAATGTATTCTAACCACATTATTTTTCTACTTTAACATAATTCGAAATTGGTTTTCCTGGACCTATTTATGTCTAATTACGTGAATAGACACCGAAATGCTAAAAATCTTAATTGATGGTTACTTTAGTTTATACCATTTCTGACTTTTCTCTCTTCAGATCATTCGTTCGGATTATTTTACTTGAATAAACAGATGGTGGTATATGTTTCCAAAACACATCAGGAATTAAATAACATAAATATGATACGTTTGGGAAAATCTAATAGTGTACATTTTATTAGAAATTAAATAGAGATGGGTGTCTCTTTTTTTTGCCCCTCTTCGGAGGTGCTTTTGGTCTCCATCCTCACGTCAATTTGTCATTGCTCTGATTATAGAACCGGCGAGCACCTCTCAAACGTCGGTAAACGTCTATCAGACTACAAGGCGTTGCAACCCAGAAGGCAGCCATCTTCGGACTCAGATCTCAAGTTCTGCAGGTGATAACAACATAGTTTAGTAGGATGACAAATAACTTATTTTCCTTTATTCACAGCATTGCTTTTGTGTTCGTCTCTTTGCTTCAAATTTCCTGAAGTAGAACCGTAACTTTCACCTTCCGCTCGATCTCTCGGTTGGTAGCGCCACACGCAAGGTCTGTTGTAGGTCGTGACGTCCACACTGGATTCCGCAAAGCAGTCACATGCATTTCGTGTACTGAATGCCGTTAAGACATGTGACATTTACTTCCGACAGTCACAGATCGAAAAGGATTTATTTATTGAAGTTAACGTAAAACAACTTGCAGTTTTGCTTCAGTTAAATATTCAGTAAATGATTTAACCTTTCACAGCATTGACGTTTCAATGCAATTATTTGTTTAAATCAGTCCTTAACATGTCAAATACGTACGATAGGACTTCTCAGTTTCGATATGAAATTGTTGTATGTATGGAGGCACTGGATACGTTAGATATGTCTAGTTTCTGTAAAGATTTTTGTCGCGTACTGTACAGTACAGTGAATGGAATATAACTCCGTGCTTGAGCTACATCGTAGTAAGAGGGAAAGGGAAGATGAACGCGGGAACGGGAAGCGAACATGCATGAAAATTTCAATTTAATTCCAATAGATGGCATTCTGATACAGTGGCTTGCAATGCACTGTGTTTTGTGAAACAAATAAACTATGAAACACTAACAATGGAGGCATACGCCTCAACCCGCACGCACTATTTCTACAGCCTAAACGTAATAATTTGACATCCGACAGTAAAGAAAGCCTGGGTTATTTCTCCGTATGTCTTATGTATCACTTCGCTGTCTCTCCCCCCCAAGTGTGCATTTGTAACGATCAACGGAGTTTTAAGTTATTTTTCGTCCATTGTGCACGTGTGATGAGTGGAAACTTGTGAGATTTTTGATTTCCACGATGATCAGAGTTTGAATTATGGTATTCTGGGTTGTAGTTAAAGATATTTTTTCAGCCATGAAGACGAAACATTGGTACCGACCTACATGTCCAAACGGCATTACTAACCAAATGATCAATATTGACACCTTCTCCGCCATTACGACCTGAATGATTACTGTAAACGTTCTGTATATCCCAATGGTTACATAAACGATGTTTCCTTGGTTGCATATGTTTTATGGAGACAGAATGACGCGAGGTGGTTGAGAGAATACCGGATTGGATGGAGATGGCTTTCCTAAATTACTGATGGATTAGTCTTATGTGACAGTTTCTACTCAAACACACCTGTTTAGAATTGATTATCTTCTACTTTACTGTATTGAAAATGTAATTTCGAACGTTCTCAACAATGATGGAAGTAATTTGGTGAGATTTTAGGTTCTCACGGCGACAAGAATTAATATGGCTGTCAGACGTTTAACTAAGTTTCAGAGGTGCTTGCTGACTCTATAATCAGGGCAATGACTCATCGTTGTGATGATGGAGACGGAAAGTACCTCCGAAACGTCAGTAAACTTCTACCACACTAGACGTGGTAGACTTTTGATAGAGGCACTTAGCTTTTCTGAAAGCCGTTAAAATTCAATCTGAATATACATCGCCACAACCGAAAGAGACAGCCATTCTTATGGAATCATTTTATTTTTATTAAACTGTTTAACTCTTTTTGTTTTTAATTATGAATGATAACACTAAATATCTTCATTTCGTATGTGACAATGTGTTTCTCAATTGGTTACAGTCCATCATTCTGTTCCATATAATTATCTGATTTAAAAGAGTCTTTTATTGATGTCCTCAGAACATTCTTATGGCTGTGTCCTACGAGCAATGGACGTTATTTAATTTTACCTTGTAATTTATATTAAGAATGTTCTAGGTATGAACATATTTTACCTGTTGATTTTCAGGGGTATGAAACTTGAACTGTCGCTCTATAGGAAGAATTTAGATTATGGAAATTTAGGAACAGAGTGCTTAGGGAAATTACCCATAGAGAAAGATGGTAACAGGAGGTTGGACATATTACATAGTCAGGAGTTTTATAATCTGCACTCTTCAACAAATGTTGTTACAGTAATAAAATTAAGGAGGTGTATATAAGAGGACCTATATGAATAATATCCTGAATGTTGGTAGCCTGGTTGGGTAGTGATAATTTATTTTTAAGATATTTTGGGCCTTATGGAATAATATTTATGTCTAAGTGATTATTCATCCACCGCCTACTTCTAGATGTACTTCTGTATAACATAGCACAGTTATCGTAACCTTAACGTTATTGACAAACAGGGTCATTTTTGATATTGCACTTCTTAAATTCGGTTACAGTCTTTAATTAACCAGAGATAAGTAACGAGTTTCATTGTTGTGAAAACATTGCACTGAAACAAAAGACTGTTCACTCATCCATTGCCTACTATGAACGTACATTTTTCTTTTCAACAATGCAAAACATATATTTACGTGTTAACGCTTTGCAGTTTTCATAATTAAGGAAATATATGTAATTATTTCAATTTTTGTATGCTGCTTTGAAATATTTTTCAGTGAAATATGTTTTAAGTTAGATTCTTCCGTCATTATTGACAGTAAATTTTCTACTCATGTTACAATACATTTTTAATAAATATACATAGTGAGGATTTTGACTGGATTTAGCTGGTTCCGAATATTGACCATTGGCCAGATTTTGTGACAAATCTTTATTTCCATAAAGGGTGGAATTTCTGGATTAGCTGAGCTGTTGTCAGTTTATCTAGAGGGAAGAGGATCCACTAAGATAGTATAATAATAATATCTGTGATTTCCACAAGCTTGGGATAAAGAGTTAAAACTTAGTGACTTAGTCACGGAAATTATGACGCCGTGAATAACAGCCTGCCTCTATAGCATATAATTTGCCTCACCTATTATTTAGCTGAACACATCGCTTTATTTCAAGGAAACCGTTAAATAGTATATAGGATCTTTTTAATTGTGAAGAATCTAAGTAGAAAGCGCAACGAATGAGCAAGCAGTACCGGTAACCATGTAACTCATGGTTCTCAGATCTGCCGATAGGTATGCTATAGCGCCAACCAACCAACCTACATGTTGCACGAAAATTCGAGCGTGATATAGGAGCTAACTTACTTTTAAGTGTTCCTCACAAATCCACATAATATACTGTGGGTGTAATCATATCCAAAGGGAACAATTGTTATCAAAATATGGTGTTGTCATAATGAAACTAGAGCAAAATCTACTTAGAAAACTTCAAGAAACCTTTTAGCTTGAAAATTCTGAACGTAACAGAAACAAGAATTTCTTGAATTTAATCTACTTTTATTTTCTTTATGAATACAATAATTTTTATTATGTTACCGTCGTTCCCA
This sequence comes from Zootermopsis nevadensis, assembly GCF_977971745.1. NCBI lineage: Eukaryota > Metazoa > Arthropoda > Insecta > Blattodea > Termopsidae > Zootermopsis > Zootermopsis nevadensis. The sequence goes on along the minus strand of NW_028259148.1, from coordinate 10,031,559 downwards.
GATATTTGAAGTTCGCCAATTTTTAGTTACTTGTATGCAAAGATTTTGTCGTGCACACCAGTAAAGCGACATTACATACACCTTAGTTCTAGACCAGCCACCCAGTAACGTCTTTTAAGCCTGCGGTTAACTGGAACGAAAATTTTTGTGTGAGATGTATGTGATGACGGTGAATGCGGTCGTCTGCCCGTCATTTGTCATTTCCCATAGCTGGTTAGAAGACACCTGCACTACCGGCACTGATTCGAGGCATGTTGCCATCTTGCGGTCTTGTCGTACTTAAGTATGTTGATGACGCAGTTAATCAAAATGTTTCCCCTCTGATAAAAACAGGGAGCATGTTCACATGAAAACAACCATATTCGGAGCCAGACAAATTTATTTTACACGCTCACAACCTATTTCTTTAAGATCCATTTCGTATTTGTATAGGGCCGATGCGTTGCTGTTAACCAATCAGCTCGCCAACACCATCAAATGCGCAAATTAAAACAGTCTTCTGTCTTACTTTCGTTGATGAGTGGTACTCAGCATCAACATAGGCCACCCACCCAAGTTGTAACGCCGATGATGATGCTAAGAATATATACACACACACACATACAGGAACACAGATTGTAATAGATTAAATGCATTCTTTGCCATCTCTAGCCAGTCAGACGTTGTTCGTGTTGTTACTTTCTCAGCTGAACCTAATTATTCGTTTACCATAGTTGAGTTGAAACCCAACGCCCTGAATCCTCGATTTCTGATTGATTGTGGTTATATTTAACATATTCGGTTGTATTTTCCAAAGTTTGACATCCTGAACACTACGACCTTTACGTTTCTGTGATGTTTTTACACGAGTAAATGTGTGTTATGGTGCCGGAATCTTTGGAATTTATTTCATCAATTAGTGTTATTTGATTTGAACAGCGAAACCACTGGTGTCAGTGTTACTGCTTCCGACGACAGTACTTCTTCCAACGCTCTCATTTATGCCTGACAGACTAGATTCGCGCTATCTACTGGCATTTACAGTGAATATCCGTCATTTTTAAAGATTTTAACATACCACTAGTGGTTATTATTGTGTATTTTGTCCGTTTTTTATCCGTCTTCACCGGAAATGGAACTCAGAACACTGTTCTGGGAGTTTAAATATGTGAAGCACATAAGAAGTATTATTTGCGTATATAATGTGGCAGTAAGCAACACTGAAGCGTTGGTCAATTTCTACGCAGTGCAACATCCCAAAAGATAACCATCTTCATACTCTTCGTGAGAATCTGAAATCTTATCTAAATTTCGCTCATTTATAGCCACAGCATTCAGGAGTACGTTTGTTTGGAGACACAACAGGCAGCAATAAAAGTATTTTACATAAAAAATTAATGATGGCTGGTGTTAAAATCATTCTCTTATAGAAAATTATTTCGAAACTTTGGTGTACTTCCACTTGCAATTGAATATAAACTCAATTGTGGTGGAAAATTTGGACACATTTCAAAGAAATACAAATATACACAATTTAAATATGACGTAAATGTGACTTACATATACCAAAACCTAACCTTACTAAATATCAAAAACGAGTACTTATATACTGCACAGGTATCAAATTATTCAATTATCTTCCACCAACAATTAAAAGTTTAAATCATGATATACAAGTATTCAAGCCTGCATTAAAAGATTACCTCTTAACTCATACCATCAACTTTGTACATGATTTTACCTCTGTTGATAATTCTTAAGCTTTATGTGTATGCACATATGAAATAATGTTTTCGCCCTGATGACAGAGGCAGTATGACCTCTGAAACGTTGGTTAACATCAACCAGACTACACAGCACAACAACCCAGAAGACAAAAATCTTCGAAATAATACTTATTATGTTGTTTAAGAATTTTCACAGTGTATGAAGTGTGCAAAGGTTTTGAACATTTGATGGATTTTATGGTTCGTATAATTACTTTAATGAAGTTTGACAGTATTTTTTAATTGGCACAGCTTATATAATCTTCTGAAGTCGATGCACTAAGTGGTTAAAGAACACACGTCTGTACTATGGCCCATGAATGTTTTGTTGTATCAGGGGTGCAGGAAACATAAAGGATATCCATCAGTTTAACAAAATGCTTTGTGTTTAGTATTCCTCAAAGTTTACCAGGTTCTTCAATTAAATGTGTGTTTACTTCGGTTGATAGCATAATAAAATGAGCTGCAGTCTACACAAGAATTCACATGTTACCTATTGAACTAGTGATGATGGTCTGCCAACCTTACGCACAGGACAATGTTACTGCTGGATATTTATATTTACTTAAAAGGCGCTAGTGTATATAAACCACATATTTTTATGCTTAATTTTTGCTGGACACTTCTTAATCATTGGGTAGTGTGAGGCCTACACAGTAAGCAAATACATTTTTCTTGACTTCTGTGTAACAAGGTTTGGAAGTTTGTGTGTTGATTTTTATCATTTTCATCTGTTATGTTAAATGTCCTTAAGCTTTCTGTTGTTTGACACTTTGAAGGCAAAAGAGGATGAACTTAGAGGGTGTAAAGAAAGGAGGAGCTTCATTGAGAAGGAGGTGTTGGAGCTGAGATTTTCCATAGCCAAAGGAAGTGACAATTGGTGAACATTAAAAATATCTTGAATGAGAGGATCCATTTCTGGCACAAGAGATGGTGAAAACTCAGCTTCAAAGTTTGGTCAACAAAGTGAAAGGCTTTCTTGAATTTGGTTAGTTAAATACTGAGTTTGAGCTCCTCATTGTGTAATTTTATCAATTAACATGTTAGTCTGTCTCGCTTTAATTCAGATATTCTCTTCAGCACTTTATTTCCAATTACCTTTAGGCCTTATTCTTCTTTTTGAATTAGAGATAAAGTTTTTCATCCAAAGAAGGTAGTGTAAAACTGTAGTATCATTTTAATCGTATTTAAAAAAAGACACTATGATGGATATACAAGCGAAGGATAACATACATTTTCTCAGATACTTTTTTATTCATGGGACCACTAAATTCTTGGACTATGTCCATTGACTGTGTTTTTAAAAAGAGCACTACATTTCAGAAGCTGGATCTGCTTCTGTTGTCAAGTTAAATAATGATTTAGGTTAACGCTTTCTATCAAACCCAACTTTGTAGGTCCTCCTGCCTTTTTAACCTGAAGACAGATTCAGGTCTGGCTTCTGAAATGTAGTTTTCATTTTAGAAACACAAATTATAGACATAGTCCAAGAGTTTAGTGATCCTGATTGTAACACATCATCATCATTACCATTTAAATTGACTTTTTCTTCTGTTTTCAAGCAGCTTCTGAGGTTCAAAAATAAGTGGACCATCAAACATTTTATAGGTTGTTGATAACCTTCTACAAGACTTCACATCGCTACAACCCAGAAGACAACCATTTCCCTTTGTGATTTTGTTTGTGAGCTTACTTCATGGTTCTACACATGAGGTGAAGTTATTATTATTGAAATATTGTGTTAAAAGGTTCTTGAAAGAAGGTACATTACGTGGTTTTATAGTATTGTCCTTCAATAGGTGACTATAATTTTTTCCAAAACAGGTAATAGATTCTAAATATAAAATATGCATACAAACAAAACTGTTTACACTATGAAGGACACTAATGCCAAACACGTTTCGACCTCAAGAGGTCATCATTTGTGGCAAAAAACAAATTAAATCATATAATATAAATCAAAACATTATGGGTTTTTAACAGAGCATAAAGGTAAATTCTTTACAAAACCACATTTAGTAACACTTCACTGGATGTTGGTTGCACAGGAGTTGGTGTATGATATTGGGCACTTGGCTATTAGTTCTCTGATCTGATGGCCGTTGTTGGTCTACTGCCATCAGACATCAGATATCTGTAGCTAGGTTTGTGAGGTTAGGAGTATAGGACTTGAAGTGGAAAGATATTGCGGTTCCTAAATTGGGACTGTTGCTTTGAGAAAATAATTTGTGAAAAATGAAAGTGTAGGATAATATTCACATTGGCTTTTATATCTCTTTAATCTTGAACATTATGGTTCCATAAAACATGAGAAAATTTTGGATAACCTCTTTAAGCTAGAGACACTGTGTATGCTCTTGCAGTACTTGAAACATTTCCATGGGCAGTATTTTTGTAGTATGTCTCAGTCTGCAGTCTCATAGAAAATTTACTATTGTTCTGCCATTTGTTGTTATAAGGACAAATGGATATGATCTTTTACTATCTTGAATTTATATGCATCGTGGAATTCAGTGTGATGCTGCTTAATGCTTGTCATGGTCTAAAACAGTTTTCCACAAATGTTTTCATTCACACCATAACCTCTTTTGTCAAAGACACACAAATTTTCACCTTTCCTTAAACAGAAAGACTTATCATAAATGTATATAACCCAGTAATGTTAAGAATTGTAGTGCATCAGTAAAAATAGAAGGGTGGGAACTATACATTTTCTATAAAATGTAAAAGGCACAGATCAGAACAAATAATAAATATTTACAATTTGATAACTTCATTTGATATTTCGCTTCTTTCTGTAGTTACAATTCTGTGTAAGAATTCAGGGTATACCAAGGTGCAGAACAATGGTCTGAAAACATGATATGTGTTGTATGTTCTGAAACAATCTAGTAGTGATGCAGCAGTGTGTAATTATGACACTGGAAATGAGGTAGATGTTTCTGGTTAAGCACATTTTTATTAGACTCACTAGCTTCTTTGGTACACCAAATTCAATACGAATATTATATAGCACTTTTCTATTCACAGAGTCATAGGCGTTTTTGAAATCTATAAATAATTGATGTACGGTCCCACTGAACTCCCATTTTTTCTCTAGTATCTGACGAATGCAAAAGATCTGATCAATCGTTATGTTTCGTCTGAACCCACACTGATGATCCACAAATTCATCAATAATTAACAGGAATTTGTGTATGTAAATTTTTATTTTAATGGCCTTTTATATGAGTTATATATAACTGATATACTTCATTATGATCAATTGCATTTTTTAACCCAATGAATTTGGTGAAATAGTTTCTAAGATATTATATTATTGTAAAAGTTTGCATATAAAAACTCACCATTCTGCACACTCAAAGCAGCTTCCTCCCACACAGGATAACCACTGCACCAAACTGGAAAGGAAAACAGATATAGGAAGATAATTATTCTAACAAGGTGTTACATTATTTTAATGGTCCCTTATATCAGTCATACAGTAGTAATAAGCAAGTAAAGCAGTTTTTCATTAAAAGAAAACACAGAAATTAACATAAAACAGAAGAAATAATACTGGCTGAAATAAGGATAAACGGTACTTGTGGGTTATCGGGACACATCGCTTTAAAATTAGGTTAGGTTATGTTAGGTTAATGTGTGTGGATAAATGACATATACTTGAAAGTTATTATATAGTAGTATTCCTTCATCTTGCAGAAAAGAGACAGAATCTTCCTCACTGTAAATCCCAAATTTTTAACATGGTACCAAACAGTAATAAATAACTCAACGAACTAACAGATAACAACAACCGAGTATACGGATATACTGATACGCATGTGCAGTTTTCCGTTCCAATCCAACCCCAGATATTCGACTCCCCCGTTTTGTGTCCCGGTAACCAACAAGTACCGGATAAACTTTATGATGTTTCAAAGCTTCAGTTATGGTAAAAAAAAAGCTTAAGAAACGTATGTATTGCTTATCTCCAGCCTTCGTCACATCCGTATGCTGGCATCTTCTTTCTGTAAAGAAAAGTACTGTTGATATCTAACCCGATAGAGTGTATTAACAGACACAAAAAAAGTATTTACTTTCAATTATTCTGAGAACTGTAAACAAAAACAGTATTGACAGACAGAATGATGCACTCATAATCTCTGTGCTGTGAAAAATTAACTCAAGTGATCATAACCTCAAAATTCTAATTGGCCTGATAGTATCTTTCTAAGCACTTTAACATTCAAGTTGCCAGACACCACAAAAATCAGGACTATTGACAAGTGAAACATAACCTAACAGAAGGTTAATATACAACAGTGAAACATCAATACAGGGAAATAAATTATTATTGTGAATGACATGAAGATTATAATGAATTACACCATCTTTATGGGGAATGAACATCAAAAGAATTCCCCATCCTATCCCGAAACTCAGCCTAATTGCCAAAGCTATGGGAATATGTGCTAACTGCTGCATCACATCACCTGCAATAACACATCAGAACTAGAAAATAGTGCAAGAGCATGGGGGGAGGAGGAAGACTGCTGTGTTGAAATTGGGACTTACTATCCTGACTGACATTTTTTGTTATCCTTGGCCTTTCCAAGCAAATGGTGGGAAAATACCTTAAAATATGCTGCAATTCTTTCCTCATACAACAGCTAACAGGGGTATTTTTTAAAATTTCAGTTGTAGATGTGCCTATGATTGATAACTCTGGTATGTACTTATTTCACTGCTGCAAGCTTAATTACATTTCTTATCAAAAGATGTTGCAAATTTTGTTGTGTACTTTAATACAAGAGGTGAAAATCACACTATATTTAACATTTAAATTTCTACATACTCATGGTGGTGAATAATTACCATGCTGTACCCTATCCCCTCATTGCTTCAGGGGATAAGTACCGCAGTGTACAGCAGATGGAGTATGTTAGTTTATCCTGCTGACAAAACAACATTTTACAAGAGTTGTGTGTGACAGGGCTTCAGAAAAAGATGCCACTCACTAACTGTGGTACTGGAAGCAGAACATTGAGGATTGCTAGCACTAAGATTACCACTGGAAGTAGTACAGAGCCAGTTCAGTTCATTACCTAAACTCACAACCTTTTTTTCTAATATCCAGCTTAATATGCATTCCAGTCTCCTTGGTCTTAGTGATTATGTCCTTGAAAGCATCCATGAAGCTGAACAGGGATAACAAAATCTGTCCCTTTTATAATTTTGAATCTGAGTCCACAGATCAGTCATTGTGACAAGTGTTATGTGGCTTTACTTGGTCCTTCAGTAGGTTCACACTATGAAAACTAAAGATCAGATTATGATTAATCACGGATTTGCGCATCCATCATGTTGGGATTACCAGTTAAGGAAATTAAAAATTACATTTGTGGGTTAGCCTCAAGTGGCATTACTCCCATACCAAATTTCATTAAAATTCACCCAGCCAGGCTTGCATTAATACACAATGCATACAGATGGACATCACTGAAGATGTAAAAGAAGGTGATACGTTGCAACCTGTTATGTATTTCTTGTTTTATTTGAGGACAACCTGATAGAAAACATTGCATTTGAAATAAACATGTATGCTACCCACAAGCAATTTAATACTAATAATGCATCCTTTAATTCAAGATAAGAACAGGGATACAAATTTACTTCTTAACCCTTTGGGATGAAAGTCAACTAAATAACCTATAGGAATTCAATCTGTACCACAAAGAATTCACAACTCTTCACCATTATGAAGATCAACTTGTTAATGCTGATTAAGGAAATAATTACTGTATGCAGCTAGAATTATACGAAACCCATTCTATACAAAATGAAGAGTTATTGATTGTCGAAGTAGGTGGAACACATAATTAGCATTGAGCTTCAAAGATTTGATATTGGTCTGCATTTATGTAATTGACGACTAAGAATACTTCTGAAAAAGTTTTCCTCCGTCATTTGAAATGCAGACATTAAATTTAATTGACTTTCAGACATACATAAAATCATATCAGGAAGACAGTTTTTATTGGTACAAAATACATATCTCAAGAAACCTGTATTTATTACTGTGAACTAATATGTTATTTTACATTCCAGTTGGGATAGTCGTCAATTTTGTTGTAGAAGGGACTACAGGTTTGGTGGGTGTCGACAGTGCAAGAACAACTACCTCATCCATTGCAGATGTGGTGATGACTAGCTATTAATCAAAATAGTATCATCACATGATACATTCAGGGAGGGGTGTCTTGAAGTCAGCAATATAGCTCTCTGTTGATGGCTGTCTTTTGTAGCACCGTGTTGTCGTTTTATATTTTATTGACTAGACGATGGATAATATCCAAGAAGATTTTTATTCAAATGACTCATCACCATCGTCAAGAACTTTTAGATTTGAAGTTTACCAACGTTTAAGAGGTCCTTTCTGCCTTTATCTTCAGGACACTTATCGCCCTAATGAAGGAGGCAGCTACAATCCAAAAGACAGCCATCTTTGTATTCACCGCCAGGAAACTCCCAAGTCCTACTTAGCTCTCTGTTGTTAATGATTGATATAAAATCTGTGGAGCACTCCCCCCTAGAATGTTAAGTGATGGAGGTGAATGACTGAAATATTCTTGATATTCTGTCAGGGAAATCAAAGCAATACGAAATGTTAAAAATAAATCACTGATTTTATTTTTGTTGTCTTTAACTAGCTAAAGTGACTCTATGGATCAAAATCCATGTTGAGAATCTAATAATTGTTCAACAACATAAGAAATTACCTGCATTTTACTGAACCCAAAGGTTCATTACAACATTCATAAGAGCCTTTCACAGGCTATTTTTCTCAATCAGATGAATCCAGTCTGCACATTACCAACTGTTTGTCTTAAAATTAATTTTAATATCATCCGTTCATCTAATCCTATATCTTGCGAGTGGTATTTTCTCTTTCCAACTAAAATTTTGTTAAGTATTTTTTATTATCCTATGCTTGCTACATGCCCAATACATATTGTTCTCCTCGGTTTGATTATCCTAATAATATCTGGTGAAGAGTACAAATTGCTATGATCAGATGCTAATATGATATTAGATTTTTATAGCAATTACTATTTTTTTGTATTTATATTATTTGAATTACGATAACTTGATTTTTGGTGAAATCCTTTTCAGAACATACACATAATTTCTTCTACTTCCCCCCCCCCCGTCGACCCATTCGTTTGTGTGGTAAATTCTTCAGTCTTTTTTTGTAAAAACAGGTTTTCATATTTAAATGTTATCCCGCCAGAGTAGAAGTCTAACGGCCAATCAGGATATCGGAAATAACTAGCTGTGTGGATGTACCAGTAGCATCTTCCTTTGTTCTGCGGAATGTGTAGTGAATGATGGACGCATTCGGAATGGTAAAGCATTCTTCTAGAATATTGCTAATATGTAATTGCTGCTGTTGATATATATCGTGGAGGGATTCATTTAGAACCTATTTTAGTAAAACTTGCTGTGTTTGTTATGGAAAATTATGTATTGTGTGTAGCGTTCCATAGATGCTTGTTTCTAATACATAATTATGACGGTAATTTACGGTTATCTGCAGAAATAATTATACAAGGAAGCATCCACACTATTACTCACATGAATTAAATGTAGAATGTATATGAAGACTTATAATGGTTTTGTTGGGTAACATGATTTTTCATTGGTGGTTATTTGAACAAAATATTTTGTCTGTTCTTTGTATTAACATGCATAAAATTCCATGTTCCTGTTAAATCAATGATTAGAGTGTAATGTGATACTGGCCAAATTTACCATCACTGTTCATATTAATTTTCTGCACTTTATTGATTGACCTATTGTGATTAAATTATGATTATCATTGCAGATGAAGGTAAAGAAGTTTCCTAGGTATATTATGGTATTGATATTTTGGTTTTTACAATATATTTTAATTAATTACATTGTTTCCATGTTCATGATTACTGTTATATATTATTATATTTTATTGGTATAGGATTGTCAGTGTTGGTTTTGGGTGTATGTTCTTGTGGCAGTGAAACATTATTCATGTGTTCAAGAAATTCTCCTGTTTTGGAACCAGGAAAGTTGTTCATAAAATCTTACTATTATATAAATGGGTTGAAGGAATTATTTAAGTTTCTGAGAGGTTTTGCTTTGGGAGAGGGAGAGAGCCCAATTTTAACACAAAAACTGGTCACCTTGCACATTCCACACCTGAAAACTAGAAGCAGAACATGTAGCCGGCAGGTGTTCTGCAAGATTTATTTAGATGTTCGACTATAAAAGCTTTGTAATTGCGGCCTCTTCCTAATTCTCAGAAGAAATCAAGTTATGGTAATCGATAGGATTTTCTTAATTTTAGATTTCTCTTGCAATTATATATATAATTATAAATGCCATCTGTCTGACCAGGTTTCAGGAAAACATATGTGTGGCTGTTAACAAAGTAACTGTCTTAAAAGAAGGAGTAATTGTATGCTGCCATAATGAATTATTAATGTCTGCATTCTGGAATTTAAGTTTGATAATGAATTCCTTCTCTTTGCCACAAAGACATGTCCAAAGTAATATCTAGACCCTTTTCTCAACTCTGAAATTGATATCATTCCAGTTTTGTTGAGTTGTTTATGTGCATTGCATGTGAGAAGCTTAATATTATTTGATGTTATGCTAAATTCTAGATGTGCTTTCACATTAAATGTTAGCAGTAATTTATTATTATTTTAGTATAATCATCATGCAAAATGGAACATGTCAGAAGTAGGGTGTGTGTGTGAGAGAGATAGAGAGCGTGTGCGCTGAATGATTTTGTCCATAATATTAAATGACTGCAACAACAAAAAATCTTTGCACAAAGTTCCATTATGCTTGAGACAAGGGCTTGAGCACTGCTGCATGTTATGTATTGATTGTGTGCAATGGACAGGAGGGACAGGTGCAGCGAGTTCGGACAGGAATTCAAGAGAAGATGACTCAGGCGGTGCATGAAATTCAGCAGAAGCTGAATCGGTATTTGCTGTTGGATCAACAGTTTAAGACAGTTTGATGTTGACCTCCAGGATTATGTGAGTATAATGACCTTCTCAGTACACATCCTTTATATCTCTAAGTACTGTAATATTATCATTGACCTTGTTTCTTGTTTCTTTTAATAGAATGGTGGCATTATTGTAACCTGATTTTGATTGAGAATACCCTAGTTTACCTTCCAATGATAGTAACATGAAGTCTTCATTTGATTTGGAATTATTTTGTTTTTTGACTTTTTAAGAAAGCATGTCAAGTTAGAATCCTCATAGATTGACAAGAATGAAGTGTCATCGGCCTTAGTTCAAAATTTGTTTCAAAAATACATTTGATAGTGTGACTGGCTGTGGGCTGAATAGCCAGGGTTAAATTTTCTCTCAGAGAAAACACTTTTTCTCTTTGTAACATTATCGAGACCAGCTATGTTAACACACAGCATCCTATGAAATGGATACTGGTGCTATTCCTCCAGAGATAAAAGTAACGAGTTTGTGAAGCTAGCCATTTATCTCCGCTTTTGATGCAAAGTTCTAGAAATGTATGGAGCCTTTGCTCCTCATTCTCTGAGCACCTTCATGATGTGTTAGCCACAGTGACAACTTTGTTAGTTAAGATAACATTCAATGGCTTGTAAGTAATTACCTGTTTTGTGACACTTTTATGTGTGAAGAACTAGATGTAGATGGAATAATATTAAAATGGATCTTGGGGAAATTGTATTGGAGCGTATGGCTAAGTCCACACATTGTTGCAATCCAGAGGACAGACATTGACATCTTCACCACCAAGACAGTTTCAAATTTCGTAAATGTGCATGATGCTTATGGACCCCTGAATATGCTTGTGGATCACGTGGATCTTTCACATGAAGGAGAAGACTTGTTTTTAAAATAAAAAATACCAATAATTCAGCATTTATATTTTACTTGTCACAACTGTAGATCAATGATCTGCTTCACACTTAGCTGCTTTGATTCTGGGGATAGGATCCCCAACTGTTCATTGGGTATGAGGAGTGGGCCGCAGAGTTGGTCTTTCTTGACGTGGTACTGAAGAGATTCCTTGTCTTCGCCAGGAATTTAATTCCAGCCATTCAGTCTGAATCTGTCACTTGATAGAGCCATGCCAGTTCATTAATTAAATACTTATTAAGATAAAATATGAAGTTGATAAAATACCTTCAAAGAGTTGATGTGCTATACTGATGAATCAAAAATTAAAGATATATATAACTGCTTACTGAATTTCCTTGCTTTGTCTCATATTTTAAGCCTTGGCATTGCTGTAGATTGTGAACTGATTTCCAATACCTGTTACATTGCCGGACTAGAGGAGAAGGAGGAAACATACAACACAGAGTTACTCTATTCCAGTTTTTGTGCCTCTCGCTAAAAGAAATGTGCTATTACCTTGCTGAATGAGTTGGGCTCAGTTTTTACTTGTAATGGGATATTTAGAGCAGGGGTTCTCAACATTTCAGGACCTGGGGCAACATTTTCCTTTTTGTATTGACTTGTATAAATGATGCCAATTTATTGAAACTGCTGTCTGGTTCGTTAAATGTCCTACTACTTTTCATAAACAGGTTCATATATTGCTCAGTAATTTTGTTTAACAGTTTTGTTGATTTGTTACTTTTTTGGAAGACTAAGGGGGTAACATCAAGTTGGGAATAGGATGTGAGGATGGGATGTATATGGAATTGCGAAGGGAAATTTGATTTAGGATTTGCAGATTTGGGTGGGAGGCATATGTATTTCTTCCTTGTATTACAGATGAGTCTGATTAGCTCTCTAATGCTTCTGATTCTTAATTTATGAAATTCTTGGCATTGTCTAACCACTTTGTTTGGTTTCTTGATGCCTTGTTGCTCTTCATAATAGAGCGGCTTCCAGTAAGTTCTGTATTGAATGTCTTAATATTATGCTCTGTCCATCATGAATGACCAACTTTGACCACCATGTTTGAGTTATTAAATGTAACTTTAGAAATTAACATTCCAATTCATATTCACACAAATAAAACCAAATTCTTTGTAGTGACAACAGCTGTTCATTCTGTATTGAACTAAGAATTAGTAATCAGGTCTCCATTATGGTAAGGTGATGGTTTAACCATAATGTTCAAAATAGGTGTAAGATATGAGGTTTTTACAGTTGTGAAAATTTGAATAGTTGTCTAATGTGCTAAGGCACCGTAGAGCTTTTATTCTATGGCATCATAACGCAGATTAACTCTCTAAGTGTCATTTTAGGCTGGTCCTTCAGTGCAGTTAGAGGGACCTGCTTTAAGAGAGACAGAACAGAGTGAACAGATAGGAGTGTTTGATCATTTGGGAGATTCAGAATCAGGCTTTGGTACAACTAGATTTAGACTTGGTATGAATCTGGCATTTGCCGACTGCGTTAAAGAGATTTGTGGGATTGTCTTATTGAGGTGTTTCAAGTTGTAGGACTGTTTGAAAATTAAATCCTGTATCCTTGGAAGATTCTGGCTCTAGTGTCAGTAAAGAGTTGAGTACAGTGTGTCCACCAAGTCCCTCTGGGATTTTGAAAAAATATTCAAGCTCTTGCCATGTTCTGTGGAGCATGTCTGGTGGAATAGCCGATATCGCATAGTTGATACGGGTCATCAAGTCTGTTAACTGGTGTTCAGAACACATTGCTCTTGACATGACCCCACAGGAAAAAATCCAGTGGTGTTATGTCTGGTGAACATGGAGGCTAAGGCATTAGACCGTCTCTGCCGATCGATCTTCCTAGAAATGTCCTGTCTAGGTACGTGCGTACCTGCAGACCCCAATGAGGTGGAGCACCATCTTGCAGAATGACGTGTGGCTGTAAGTGCTTAATTTGTGGTATTGTGTACAGTTCCAGCATGTCCAGGTAGGTGTTCATGTTGATCGTCTGCTCTTGAAAAAAGTAGGGGCCAGTAACCTGTCTTGCATTACACCACACCACACCACACGTTCACTTTCCGACTCGCGTATGTGCTCCCTTACAACATGTGGGTTTTCAGTGCCCCATATGCACACATTATGCCTGTGAACTTTACCCGAGTCATGAAATGTTGCCTCGTCTGTGAACATGATTTTTTTCAAGAAGTCAACATCAAGGTCAATGCGGTTGAACATTTCTGCGAAATGTTGACATGCTATGCCATCACTAGGTTTCAACTGTTGCGCTAACTGAACCTTGTATGCACATAACCTCAACCTCTGATGTGGCACTTTGTGTACCGTTGAATGTGGGAGTAACACATTCACGCGAAGGTCGACGTGTGGATTTTGTAGGGCTTCCTACAAACGATTCACAGATTTTTTCCACACATTCATCGCTTACACCCGGTCTGCCACTTCTCTTGCAATCATGGACGCTACCAGTTTCTAGGATGCGCCGTTGCCATTCTCTTATAGCATTGTCACTGGGAGGTTGCTTATTGAATTGTGTGCGGTAATTTGAGTCTGGGTGACTGATTTTGTCTCAAATAATGTGCGTGTTCCTGTACAGTCGCCATTTCACGAACGACTGAGAAATGTAAAGATGGCCGCTTATGCCATCTGTTATAAAAAAACTTCCAGAGTTTCACTGTAATCTGCTGCAAACTGCATGTAGCTAGCTCAATTTGTGCGCCACAATTTTTCAAAACCTGAAGGAACTTTGTGAACACACTGTATATTATGGTCACATGGCTGTAAAACACATGAACATGACCATAACACAACGCGTGAAAGTTTGCTTCATGATAAATGTAATGTAAATGCAAAGAAAGGCCTTCACAGCTGATTAGTTTTGGAAGTATATGTAAATATCTTAGTTGATGGTGTGATCAAAATTATGTCTTGCTTATCACATCTTTGGGAAAGGAATCATTTGTTGTTGGTTTGGTTTTTGAATTTAATCTATTTTCCATTATTTTTATGCTCTTATTCTGTTTTGTATTTCACTTAACCCACGTGATTTTTCCTTTGTTTACATCTTTCGTATTAACAAGTCTCTTTGGTTTCTTTTGTTTTTTGAATGATTGTTGGTTATTGTATTGTATCTTAAGGTAAGACAGAATTATTGTGCTCAGTAGTTCATATTGTTTATAATTTGTGTTGATATTCATACTTACTCAGTATCAATTGTTAATTGGTACTAAAGAAGTGCGACAGATTAGGAAATGACAGCTATGGAGCAAGATATTGGTATGTTATGACAGTTCATCCCAAGGAAATTATGAACTTGGGCAGTAAATCAATTTTTGAAGTAAAAAAATTGTCAACTAAGACTAATCTTGAGATTGTCAAAAATTTACTTGATCTTCTGCCATAGCAGAATGGAATTTATATTCTTCCCCTTTGCTTTCTGAACAGAAATCCATGACAACAATAACATTACCATTTGCAGCGAAACATGAGTAACAGACTGGGGAGTAGGGCCCACTGTATTGTTTTGTATGGAATCCTCCTTCACATAAAATTTTCAGTCCTGAAAGACACTACATATATTATGGGTACATGGCATGGAAATGTTACCAGAAGTTAATATTAGTGGGAATTTGATATGTTGTCATCCGTGTAACCTTACCAGCAGAAGAGTGAGATGCAATAGTGTGGTACTGCATTCTCTAGTGCCAAGAATAAGAACCAAAAGGTTTTCATATATTGATGGATCTTGCATGAAAAATTAAATTCGCTGTTTGACATCTGCCTAATAGTATACAAAGCTATGCATTTGTATTCTGTTATGCGTGTTTAGATCTTGTTGCACTGGATGTACCATTTTGCCAGAATCGTTTATGGAACATTACTTTTTATTTTGGTTATTCGTGTCTTCCACAGGACTGATTAGTCTTCACATTTTGCCTTTAAGACTGTCTTATCTTGTTTTGTTCTTGCAATGAAACCCTTGTGATTTGCAGTGTACTAAAGCAATTGTTTGTCATTGTAGATTCTCCGGGTTGAGGTGTTGCTACAGAATAGGAACAGCCAGACTGGGGGAGTTGGTCACGAATAGATGAGTCACCGCTGACCCTATCTGCGGTTCGACGTACATATACGTCTGACTGTAAGCCTAATTACTACAGCCCATAAGTATGGAATGAATAACTCCTGCGTGAGGTTTGCACTGGCCTGTTGTGAAAAGAATGAGCTCTCTGACCATCTGGCAACAGCGCTACATTCCATTGAGCTGTGCCTGGGAGTCTAAATATAAATGCGTGACTTCATAGTCATCATGGCTCGCCCTTCAACAAGTCGTGACAGAGGTCCAACAAATGCAAGTTTTAAATGAAGTTTTAGAAGATGAAACTATAAGTGAATGTAGTTCGGACGTTGACAGTGTACGAGGTGCGATCGGAAAGTTTCTAGACTGCGCCTATAAAAACCCGTACACTTATCTCAGGTATTAAATTCATCCATCACCCTCGAAGTAGTTCCCCTGGGAGTGAACACAACGATCCCAGCGCCGCTGCCAAGCCTGGAAGCATCCCTGGAAGTCTTTCTTTGTCAGCCTGTCAAGCACCATCTGCGATTCTGCCTGAATCTCTTCTATCGTCTCAAATCTCCTTCCCTTTAGCTGAATTTTCATCTTTCGGAAGAGGAAGAAGTCACACGGCGAATAAGGAGGGTGCGGGATGACGGCCATATGGTGTTTGAGGCCAAAAACTGCCGAACTTTGAGGGCGATGTGCGCTGGCGCGTTGTCATGATGTGTCGCATGTGGAGTTCTTCCTTTAGAATCAACTGACAGGTCCCATAGCCTATCCCAACAATGTCGCACAAGTCGTTGATGGTACGATGTCGATCTTCGTGAATGGCCTGCCGAATCTTCGTAAAATTTTCGGGCGTTGTGCTCGAAGATGGTCGTCCAGAACGCTCATCATCATCGACAGAGGTTCGGCCATTTTTAAAACGTGAATGCCACACAAAAGTTTGTGCACGACCCATTGCGGACTCCCCAAATGCTTGCTTTAGCATTTCATAGGTTTCCGTAGCCGTTTTGGCGAGTCTTTGGCAAAATTTGATGCACACGCCTTTCTGAAATCGCAGGAGGGTCGGTGTAATGCACTACCAAAACGCCCGTAACTAAGAAACAAATGCTAATTCGATGATGCCCGCTGGCACACTGATTCACTATGAATGTAGGCAGCACCCCCTAGCGGCAGAAGCTCGTACTACATCCGGTTCGCCCGCTATGACACAGTCTGGAAACTTTCCGATCGCACCTCGTATTAGACATTGATTATACACAGTTTGTGACACCTGGAACTGACGTCGATAGTGAGAGTGACAATGGTAGTGACGAAAGACAATAAGGATTGGGAGGGGTGTCCAGTAAGTTTGTGTGGCAAAATATAGACTCATTTCCTGGTTCACGAGAAGAATTTTGTAATGTATATGGTCTCCAGTTCGACACTGCTGGACTAGATGTCGTGAGTTCATTTGAAAACATTGTTGATATAGCTCTTGTACAGTTCATTGTAGATGAAACAAACAGATATGCTCAGCAGGAAATGTCGAAAAGTGCCCACCCTTCACATTTCGCTCTAGGATTAGGAATTGGGAAGATGTTTCAGTGGACGAAATGTACGTGGTTTTAGCTGTATTTATGGTGATGGACATTGTACAAAAGCCTACACTTTGATCTTACTATGCAAAGAACCGGCTGCTGTAAACTCCGTTTTTTTCTAGACTTTACCTCTGGAAAGACTAGAGCTAATTACCAAATTTATGCATTTTGCAGGTAACAGGGAGCAAAATGAATATCAAGGACCTCCCAAACTTTGCAGTGAAGAGTAAGAAATTGACGAAAGGAGAGCACTGGTCAACACTGGAGATGTGGCAGTTCTCGCTTGGCAAGACAAGCAAGTCACCATGATATCTACATACCACAAAGATGATATGTGTGTGACCGTAAACAGAGCCAAGCGAGAAGAAACAAAGCCTGTGGTTGTTCGTGATTATAACAAAAACATGCTGGGAGTGGATCTAAAGGATCAAATGCTACAACCGTACTTGCTGGAACGAAAACGAGGAACAAAGTGGTATATAAAATTGTTCAAGAGACTACTCTATGTTGCAATACATAATGCGATGATCATATACCGCTCTCTCCCAAATAACAAAGTGACCCTGAAATTCAGAATTTCATTAGCACAAGGCCTCGTAGAAAAGCACGGTCCTGGTGTTCCGCGTCCTGTATCCGGCCGTCCGTCAGTTGAGTTGCATACTGTTTTTGAATTTTGCCTGTTTTGACATTTGGTTCAGTTATATTTTGGTGAATTGTGCTTAGTATTGAAGTTTATAAGCCTGAGCATTAGAACTTGTAGTTTCTATTAACAAAATAAAGCTAGTTCATACATAAATTGTGTATTTTTATTTCATGACACAATCAGTGGGTTAATGAGTGACCTGTATTGTAATCTGGTGTATAACAATAATGAAGCATCTGTTTCTGTGAACAGCCTTAATTAATATATAACCAACTCCCATGACCTTGGCACAGGTACAGCGTTTACACGAGATCCACAACAAGTTAGATTTCATTTTATTTTAAGCTAGTAAATGTGTCGTACATTGAAGGGAATAAATTTGTTTTATCACAGATGTAGGAAATATGAAGAATTTACCTACTACTACATGAAGTGAGAAGTGGCTGTAATAGTTCAGGTTGAGGAATTTATGCACTTTGGAGTATAGGTAAAAAGATACGTGACCTTGCTACTCCGTCTCCTTTATTCAGACTGGTTCAAAAGGAGAAGGGCACGTCCCTTCCAAAGAGGGTGATCAGCGACCAAAGATATTACATTTTACAAGGTAATAGTACCGAGATGATAAAGTTTAAACTGATAATAAATGTTCATACAATTTAATATAAACAGAAACAATGTTTAATCCTCCCCGCCCTGGTCAGTCTCGAAGGGGATGACCAGGTGAATCAGACAAGTGATTGTGTCTCCATTGGAGGTGTGGAGTATCGCTGTTCTTATCATTCCGTCCCTTCCCTGCCGTAGCTACTCTATGCGAGCCTTCTTCCATAAGTGTCTCGGTCTGAGGTCTTCCTGCAGAACATTGTCGCCTTCTCGCAGCTTGGCTGTGTTCCTCCGTGGATGACGGACTTCGTGAAAGTTCCGTAACTGCAAAAGGTAATCCTTCGTCCGCCTCCAGAAGTCATCTGCCAGCTTTTGACGCATTCTGAAATCTTTGGCCAGGTTCATCCTTGCCTGTGGTTCTGGCCCACTAGGTATTGTAGTAAACCGCTCTCCAGTGAGGAAATGTGCCAGTGTCAAGGCGTCTGAGTTTTCTCCCTCTTGTCAGATTGGTCGGGAGTTAAGGGTGGTGTTCAGTCCCTCTTCACTGATTTGCAATCGTCCTAATACCTTCCGTAGACATAGTTTGGTGGTACCAACCATCCTCCCAACCCAGCTGCTCTTGGGGGAATGAATTTCCAAGTATAATTCCACGCTGAGACAGGTATTGATGTGTTGTGGTGGCTGTGAGAACTGTCCATAATGTTGCGAGTTTTCGTTTGGCTGGGCGTTGGTGTAGATCGTGTGAGGTAGGCCGCGTCGCCCAACAAATCTGAAATGCTAAGAGGAACTTGTCAGTAGTCATGTCACAGCAAACTTCCAAGTACAAAGCCCGATTTCTGTCGCATGTGAATAGTGCTATGTAACATTTCTTTGGGGTGACCTCGAAAGGTCTGAGTGGTTTCACCCGCTCCGCTGGCAGCGGAGCCACTATTTCCTGTGCAAAGTGGTTGTGTGCCAATTTACAGGGAAGGCACGTATGCAAAATCTTCTTGATCGCCTGCAAAATTCTGAACGTATCTCTGGCAGAACTACACGAACTCATAAGTGGTGCAGTTGAATGTGCGTGTAGCGAATTAGTAGACGAACAAAGGGATGAGATCCGTCAAGGAGTATTGGATGCTGCTGTTCGTTAGTGAGTTCTGCGAATTGTAGACGACCGCCAAGGCGAATAAGTCCATCCTCCGGAAATGGATTGAAACGTGATATTTTCGATTGCGGAGGAAGTAGCACGTTCCTGTGAAGAGCTTGCAGCTCTACAGGAAAGCATTCCCTTTGAACAATTTGTATCCAGTATGTGCGTGAAGCCATGAGCTCTGACGCTGTAAGTTCCTCTGAAGATTACTCTTTCCTTCGAATATTGTGTATGAAATGAAAGATCCAAGCTGTAGTGCGCAGCAGTTTCCAGTAGGAGCTGAATTTTGAAGACTCTAGAAAACATCGAGAAGTTTCGACGTTAAGGGCGGTAACACACTAGGATGCCAACGGGAGGCCATGGCGCAGCTGCCAGCATCTCGGCCAAACTCAAATGTATTAATTTAGTAGTCATATATCGCACCTGGCATCCGTCTGGCAGCGCTTCCAACTCGGCATCGCTGCCAACCACGATGCCAAGTGAAAATGTTACTGGCATCGCTGCCACGTCCAAGGACAATTCAACAGGCCAGTCCATTGACGTCCGTGCATGAATGTGCTTGTGTGTATTTCTGTTTCTTCCAAACATGGATAATTTCGACACGGAAAGATTGATAATTGAAATTCAGTCCCGACCATCATTATGGGATTCATCTTGTATTGAATACGCAAACCGGGACTTGAAAAAAAGAAACTGGGAAGAACTTGGGCAAATATTTGGAGGAGGGGATTTATTTACAGTAGAAAAGAAAGAATTAGGTAAGAAGTGTTTCTATGGCTTTATTTGTGGGGCCGCTTTCCAATATGGCAACTTGATTTTTAATTTTTTGTTTTGTTTAGCAATGTATATATCTATATATCACAAATAATGTGAATTAAGAAGAAACCTGCTTTTATAATGTCTTATTAAATAAAGATTGTTCATGTAATATTACATGTGATTTGCAAGAACTTAAATATTTCAAATTCAATAATGTATAATGTGTATGGAGAATTTTTTACTTAATTTCTTTGTTACAGAATTGAAATTCATTGCAGGTATATAGTTTTGATAAAGGTAAATCTCATTTCCTCAAAAGTGATAAAAGTGGACATTTCTCCTTGCTAATAGCCCTTCATTTCTTGATCTCATAATGTCGATTTGTTGAACAGAGTTGTAGTAATTATTGTTTAATAAATACTGCTTTTTATTTTATAGTTACTAGCTTTCATAAACACAGCATCTGCAATGAAAATCTATAAAAATTACAGGAATATAGTAAAAGACAATACAAACAGCAGCTACTCTTCTGGACTGATGGACTTTCTCAGAATGGTATCTTGTTTTGTAAAATCATTTTCACATATAGTTAATAATTCGTCAAATGATCCTATGGATAAACGCAGATAGCTAAAGAACTTATCAGGATATTTTATTAAATCAGAGTATATTTTGCAAAACATTCCACTTGTAGGACGGTCGGCTACGAAAGGATGCACCCACATTTTCTGTTTCTTTTTTTAACTTTTGTTTCCTACGCTGCTATTACCTCTTCAACATCCATCTGTTCGCTCGACTGGCGTCGAAAGATGGCAGCTTGGCTGGCGTCTTTTTCTGGCAGCTGGACGCCATGGCATCGCTGTTGGTGACGCTGCCATGGCATCCTAGTGCGATACCGCCCTAAGAGCATGGCTAGGCTTTGCCAAAATTTGTTATTTGGAGGGGCCATTGGGACGGATGCTGCGAGAGCCAAGAAGGTCCATGCCACCATACAGCCAGTGACTTCAACTGATCTGCTGGGACTCCTCTCGATAGGTGATCCGCAGGATTGTCCTCTCCGGGGCAGTATTTCCACAGGGAGGGTGTCGTGTATGTCTGTATTTCGGTGACTCTATTGCAAACAAAGGTCTTCCACCTATTTGAGTCGCTTCTTATCCATCCCAAAGCAACAGTGGCATCTGTCCATAAGGTGGCATGCGTGATGTCAAAACCTGTCTCCTTGCAAAAGTAGTGGAGCAACCGTGCCCCCAGTAGTGCAGCTAGAAGCTCTAGTCGGGGCAGAGTTACCCTTTTCACTGGCGCAACTCTGTTCTTGCTGCAGCCTAAATGAATCACGGTGTTGTTGTTTGTCGTAGATCGTACGCATGAATCTGGAAGTTTTTTTTTATGTTGCAATCCATCGGGGTATACGGATTTCTGAGAGGTGTGGCAAGGACGACACCCATGTGCGCCAGCGTACACCAAGATCGTGTGGCAACAGCTCATCCCGCTTTAATCCACGACACCAAGTGTCTTGAAACAGTACCTTGGCACTGATGGAGTTAGGTGACAGCAGGCCGAGTGGGTCGTAAAATCTGGCAGTAGCTTGAAGGAGTTGCCGTTTGCACACGGGTTCTTCTGACAGTTTATCCGTGATGTCCTGATGACAGTAAAAGAACGGTTTCTGTGTCCCAGTACTTGCGGTTTGGTTTTGTGTTCTGTGCCTTCGTCATTCCAAATTTCTTTTAATGGATCAGAATTAGAGGCCCATTTTGCCGTAGGCAGTCGAATTTGTTCCATCAGCGCGGTGAGGTCATAGTAGATGGCAATTACGCCGTTGTCACCTTCTGCGTCGGCTACAAAGTCGTCCATGAATGTCGAATTATCTTGCTGCAGTGGGGAACTGGGACATGTGCATGGCAGGAAGTTCCCGTATTGTAGCCGAGAGTAGAAATGGGCTACAAGTCAGACCAAATGGAAGAGGTGTGAAGCGGTAAGTCATTACGTCGCTCGTTGTGCTGTATCTTCCCTCATCGTCTTGGATCACGTGGTCCCAGAACAATCTAGTCAAGCTCCTATCTTTCCGGTCTAATACCAGCTGCAGGAAAGCCTGGTTGATATCACCCAAGATAGCTATTGGGTAGAGTCTGAACCTCAGTAGTACCGCAAGTGTCTCAGGAAGCAGATTTGGGCCCATTTCTAGCGATTCATTGAGTGACGGTGCGTTGCTTTCGTGGGAGGACGCGTTGAAACAATCCTCCATTTGGTGTTTCCGCGCGGCCTGGTGCGGCAGGTAGAACATGTCCAATGCCTCGTCTGCGGGAGGAGTGACTTCCACTTGCCCCTTCGCAATATAGTCCAACATTTGAGTGTAGTATACTCGTTGAAAGTGTTCGTGTTGTCGCATATGGACCCTCTTGCCATATGTCAACCCTTCGTACATGTAATTGGGTATGACTGTATGTAGTGTTTGTTATTTCTAGTTATTATTAATAGATACCTGTAATTGTCAACATATTGTAAGGGTCAGTAAGCTACAGATGCTACAAGCCAGACTGGAGATAATGAACCATAAAAATGATAAGAAGATTGCTATACAAAAATCCGATTATACTAAGTAAGTGTGTCACCCTACGGTAAACCCCCGCACCTGTTGATGAGTATTTGCCCCTCCGGCACAGGACACACTTTTAATTCCCTTTATAAACCACTGTCTGTAAGCACCACGCGGACTACACCGGAATTCACCACCGAACGTTGCGTTCTACTCTGCATCACGCCTAATAGTTTACTGACCCGAGCTATAAACTGGTGTAACTTTGTTTCAATAAACAACAATATATTGAGCCGGGATAGCTCAGTGAGTATAGTGACTAGCTACGGGCTGGACGGCCGGGGTTCGATCCCCGACGGGGGCAGAGGATTTTTCCTCTAGCCTCTGCGTCCAGACCGGCTCTGGGGCCCACCCAGCCTCCTCTACAATGGATACCGGGATCCTTTCCCGGGGGTAAAGCCGGCCGGGGCGTGATGCTGACCACTCACCCCCATCTAGTGCCGAGGTCAAGGAAGAGAGGAGCTATACCTCCACTCACCCCAAACGCCTACACGGCGTATAGTGGGACAAACTTTACTTTTCTTACTTTATATCTACTGAGTTGCTACAAGTGAGCTTGAATTTCAATTCTTAAGTATCCAACGCACCCAATCAATAGGCTTCCGCTCAGTCTACGCTCCCGTATCCCATCACCATCCTTCGGGATACAACACGCCGTCATAATTCTGGTGTCAGGTGTGGGGTGTGACACAGCTAAGTTAGCAACGACCAGTAAATTAAATCATCTCCAAAAGTTCTACATCTCGACGACTATCATCATAAGGCATCCTGGTGGTTACAAGGAGACTGCCTGTCCAATTCGGGAAGTGTGAAGGTTGGCCCTGCACTCTCGTCTACACGTTGCCTACCGTGTCATCCATCACTGGTTACTCTTGAAAGAATCCTCGAGCTCTGACCGGAGTTTGACTACGAGGCAACATCATTACATTCTCACCCAGTCATCGAGACTAGAACTTCAGAAGAAGCCGACAGCAGATCGACTCCAAGGAACATACCCCTGGGACCGTCTGCAGCACCGCCATCTCTCGCAGGAACTTCGTGGGACGTCCCCTGTGTCTTCCGCAGCCCCGAAGAAGAAGTCCTCGGGTAAGTTGCACTCATAATCTTACTTTCCTTCGAGGTCAGCTTGTTAGGAATATCGTGTGAATGCCTAATGCTATGTATCAGGATTAAATATTATTCTTGATTTATAGCCGTGTTGCAATTGGATAATTAGAAAAGTTTTCCCTTGAGACGAAGGTTTGGCCCAAAGCGCGTACGATAGTACTGTAGGTTGAGGGTTAAGCTCTGATTTTTACTAAACCAAGTAACTAAGTGCATCTGAAATTTAGGAATTAACTGCTGAATATCATGGAGGCAGACAATAGTAGCGACATTGAATCGGTGCCCTACGAAGGCACACGATATTGTAGCATAGCGGAGGCTATGAAGTTAGTCACTTACCCTTTCGACGGTGACAAACGCAAGTTACGGGAATTTGTGGAAAATGTGGACGTAGTATTCGAACTAGTGGACCCTAGCAAACATGACATTCTCCTAAAGTTTGTGAAGGCTAAAATAACAGGAGACGCCCGATCCAAATTAATGGTTAGGGACCTGACTATCAGTTGGGATCTCGTGAAGGCAATACTAGAGGAAAACTACGCAACGAGGCGTACGTTAGATTATTATGCATGCAAAATGTTTAATGCTAGACAGAGCAAAGGTGAGAGTATTGCTTCGTGGGGGAATAAGATAGATGAATTACAAACTGACTTGAGGGAAGATGCCAGGAGGGTTTGCAAACTCGAAGAGATGCAGGGAGCCATAGGCTTAATAAACCATCTAGGAAAGGCCTGTTTCATACAAGGACTCCATAACGAACGGATTCAAACCGTAGTTCGAAGCAGAGGAGAATCAATCCTTCTCTCGCAAGCTATAGAAATTTCACTGGAAGAGGAGAGCGCTATCCTCTCCGTGAAAGAAAGATCGACCTCCGCAGCTAATGGGCCCCCCTTAAGATGTAATAAGTTGGGCCACACGGCCAACAGATGTATGAGCTCATATAGATTCCCCAATGCCGATGTAAAGGCAGTTTCAAGTTGTTTTACTTGCGGTAGTGGATCGCACAACGCAAAAGACTCCGCAAGGTCGGACATGTAGAAAGTGTGGTCGTAAAGGACACTGCTAATGTATGTAGAACCCAGAGTAAGGGCTGGATCGGGGCGGGAAACGATTGGAGGGAGGCGTCGAGCAACCCGACACCTGCCCGGCCAAACAAGTAAGGGGTTGTCCACAGTTCAGGATTAATGAATGTAAGAGGCATATAAAATCAAATCTTGACACCGTAACACTAAGGGCAGACTCAAGTAAAAGCAATCAACTAAGGCTCTTAGTTGATACAGGCGCAGAAATTTCCATTGTCAATAGTTCGACTCTGAAACCCGGATTTGACTACAAACCCGCGGAAGGAATAAAAGTAAAAGGAATTTCAAATACTATTATGAAAACCGAAGGAACCACTGTATTGAGGCTAGGCACAACAACCCATGAAACCACGCACACTTTTCATGTTATGGGAAGCGGTATTCAATTCCCGTATGATGGAATATTAGGACGTGACTTTTGGGAAAACAAGGGAGCCACTATCAGTTATTGTGATAGAGAAATAATTATGGGAGACGTTGTGATTAAATTCGACCCCAAGGAGGTAGGCAATATCACTGGACCTCAGCAAATAACAATAAAATCTAGATCAGAGAACCTTGTACAGTTACCAACCTCATCAAAAGGACAGGGAATTATAACGAAAAGGGAATTATTACCCGGAGTGTATTTAGCAGAGTCGCTTAGTGAGGAAGCTAATGGGACTTGTGTGACGAGCACTATAAACACCTTAGAGGAAGACGTCACAATCGATGCACCCAAAGTTGAATTAGAAGAAATAGATAATGACGAATCGTTTGCCCTAATATTTACAACTGCATTAATTCAGGATAACAACCGCTTGCTAGTTGACAGCTCGGTGCGAGATGAAGTGAGGGGCAGTTCACTGGTACAGCGCGTATGTGGGCTGTAGTCACCACAGCCTTCTTATAGTAAACACGCTTGCCCGGAGCCACGTGTGTTAGGGTGGTTTCTGTATCGCAGTCTGTTTCGTGGTTATTGTTAATGTTTATATTGTTATGTGTTGAAAAACTATTCTGAATTTTCCCCCTTGCTCAGCACTACCACTGCTCAGACACACGAGCCGCCACACTCAGAACAAGTTCAGAGGACTGAGAAGATTTGACTTAAAGTATGTCTTTTATCAGAAGTATCCAGTTCATGCCTGGCCAGTTCATTATCTATCTTTGGAAGGTTTCTGTGTCTTTTTTTAAACATTCCCTTAAATTTGTCGTTCATTATCATATTTATGAAATTATAGCAGCTTAAATGACTGTTATTAATTAACTAATCAGTTGAAGGGAGCACGTTACATGTGTGCAAATATACCAAGAATATGAAGCTGAGAGCAGTCATTTGATGCTAAGTTCTGAAAATATTTTATGCTTTTCCTTCATGGTTACTAGATGCTGTTCTGACTTCCTCATCGTGAACATATGTAGTTGGTCATAAAATGAAAGATACTGAAATTTAAAAATATATATATATAGTTGTAGAGATTATTACATATAGGAAGAAATTGAAAGCCCATACAGATAAAGTGGGTGAAAGGTAGCATTCATCTGCTTTGCAAAGAATTAACGAGGAAATTATGTAAAGATGATTTTGCGGCCATTGCGGCCATACACCTAATCTGAGAATACAACAAGCAAAGACATTCAAACTGTAACTTATGATGGTCCAAATAATGTATTAATGAACTGTGAAACACTTTTATTGAACGGAATAAATCTAGTTTCAATAACCTGAATGCCAACTACTCATTTCTGTTACAATATTAGTACACATTCGAAGCAAACAATTGTCAATGAGAACACAAATTTTATTTTACAGTGCAGGCCTATAGTCTTAATAATATAAATCAATGGATCATGCAATAACATAAATTTAAGGTGTGGTGTACAGCGAACAAGTTTTTACAAGAATTGAACTGAATTGAAGTCAGGTGGAAAACTTAGGATCTCTCAGCGGTGAAGATGACGATGTTCGTCTGGGATGTGGAGCTGTGGGGATTCTTACGTAGATAACCATCGTTTTGGAAGAACTTCCTGTTCTTATTTTCAAAGCTGAAGATTGTGCTTAATGACTTCTGCAAGCAGCCACAAGAATGCAATATGTAGCACAAGAGCTTTAGTAATGACATCATGAAAGCTTTGATGTAACGCTTTATGTTATTGAGTCGAAACCATCTGGCTACGAAATCAAGAAGTGTCAGCAGGAATTGACAATATATAGACTTAGTAACTGGATAATTGGGGAAGAATAAAAGTTATTCATTGGAGGGTTACAGGATTTTAAGTTGAGGATTGCAAGGGTTCAGAGAGATTCCTGTACGATGGACGGGACGTACGCTGTAACTCAGGAGCGACGCATCACAGGATCGCACCAGAGGCAGCTGTGACTGTGATGACCGAAGAGAAACCACCTGGAAGAAGCCATGGGAGCGACTTATTGATTGTGCAACTTAAATCTGGTTCCCGACCAGTCAGTGTGTAATGATGTTAATGTTAAGGGAGCCTAACTGGATCGTTTAGATATTGGGTAACATCGTGAGGAGCGAGCCACGCTGCACCCACAGTAGAGGTGTGGGATGTTGATTTTTTAAAAAAGTTACCGTTAATGTTTCTGAGAAGGCAGGCGCTTCAAACGATTTGCGACCCTCCTAGCTTTACTTCACCTCCAGAGACGTCCAGTTACCGAATGTAAGCGTTTCTTTCATCAGTTTCCCCCTCCATAAGGGTAAATATGGGTTGTGGCAGCGCTACCCGGAGCCTATGTTAACGGGGTTACATCGTTCGATCTGATGGTTTATTCCCCGAACTGGCCGAGAGATTTTTTGATTAAAATATAATTATTTTTGATAACGTTAGTTACGTTATTCAAACATCTCTTGCAATTTCGGATTGAGGTTAGCGATTCCAATCTGTAACAGCTTCGCATTTCGAAGGATACCTGATGCTTTGACTATTTTGTGATCTTCTCAGTCTTTCTACGAAAACTGCAGTGCGGTTCGTTATCATAATTGCCAAATTTCTAATTTCCCCACTATCACTGATAATCATCCGTTCTATCGCCGCATAAGAGCCACAGCGTAGGAACGAACATGCAAAACCCAGTAAATTTTCACAAGGCGACGTAAAAAACTAAACATGTTTATCGTTACTTTTATTACTGTGCGTTGGTTTCGACGAATGGACATTTAACATACAAATTGCTAATGCTGCAAAAGTTGGTCGGGGAAGGGGACTTAATTTTGTTTACTCAGACACGATATTTCCTAAGGCCGGTCCTTGTGTTCACACTGTCTCATTACACTTGTATTTTGTGGGGGAGGGGATAGAAATTTGGAGTTTTGAAACGGATAATATGTGCACCTCAAAGTTGGCTTCCTATAGCAGTACAAAAGGAATGGTATTGAAGCTACGGCTACCCAGAATACATAAGAACACATGGGAACACTGAATTACGTTCTACATGTATGTCAAACTGCAGATTATGCTGATCAAAATAATGAGCCCGAAATAAAAATAGTGTATTCTGTTACTTGTAATTCACAATTCGTTTTGTTCGTTCACATATAGTAGCGCAGATATTTAAATTTGAAATATCGACATTATTTTATGAATACCCTGTATGACACTCGTTTTCAGGCACCTGTTTGCTTTGTGTAGTGTGTGACGTGCAATATGAGCAGGTGAGAGAAGATACACAATAATAGACTACAGCCGTTATAATTAAACGCTCGTAAGTCAATATAGGATGTACATGTGTTGCGTGAAAAAATACTTCGCGTGAGGAAAACGAGAAGAGAGGACAATTAAACCGGATACAGAGGCTGCAGTACAAACAAGACGAGGGG